>NC_065590.1:0-303684 GCF_024542745.1 Macaca thibetana thibetana
TGAGGGCCTCAAGCAGAGAGGAAGTCACACGAAGCTATAAGGACTGCAGCTGAAATTTGATAGTATGTTCTTGGCTTGGCTTTTAGCCTCAATAAGGCCTTTAAAAGTCCAATCTGAGATTCTGTAGGAAAATTTGCAGCAAGGAACTTGAAAGCACCTATGTGGTCAACTCTTGTTCTTGCTGCACTAACATAAATGATCAGGCAAAATCTAACAAGGCTAGACTTATTTTTGAAACAAGAATAATCTTACTTTGATTATCTATGATCAAAAATGATGGTTACTATGGAGATAAATTTTATGTTTCAATGGAAAACTATAAGTCGGATGGGTGTGGGGGCACATGCCTATAATTCCAGCACTTTGGGAGGCCAGGAGTTCAAGACCAGCCTGGGCAACATGGTGAAACCTCGTGTCTACTAAAAATGGAAAAATTAGATGGGCATGATGGCATGTGCCTGTAGTCCCAGCTAATCAGGAGGCTGAGGAGGGAGGATCACTTGCACCCAGGAGGTAGAGGTTGCAGTGAGCTGAGATTGCACCTTTGCACTCCAGCCTGGGAGACAGAGCCAGACCCTGTCTCAAAAAAACCTTTTTTGAGGAAAACTATACGTAACGTAAATGATGAGTAGATGGGTGCAGCAAACCAACATGGCATATGTATACCTACGTAACAAACCTGCACATTGTGCACATGTACCCTAGAACTTAAAGTATAATTTAAAAATTTTAATAAATAAAAGGAAATCTATAGCCTTTGTGGGTTATCAGATTCTAGTCTAGTTTCTTGTCTTTGGGCTATTTTTACCTGTTTGTAAACTGGATCCTGTCATCTGATGAATTTTGTCCTACAATGATACTTGTGGAATAAGAAGCCAAATATTGTCTCTCCTGTTAATGTATCTATTGTCAGTTAATTTGAAGGTCTCCAACCCTGGAACAAAGTTAGAAGAGGAAGGTTTTTCTCCCCAAATGCATAACCAAATTGTGGTACATTCATGCAATGGAATACTATTTAGCTGTAGAAAGGAACAAGCTACCAACTCACACAAAGACATTAGTGAATCTTGCATGCACATTACTAAGTGGAAGAAGACAGTCTGAGGAGAATGCACACAGTGTGACTTCATTTAATGAGATTCTGGAGAAGGCAAACTACACAGATGGGAAGCCATTGGCTCCATGGGGTGGGGGTTTGAAACATTCCATATGATACTTTAATAGTGGATACCTGCCACTACGCATTTGTCAAAACACACAGAATTTTACAGCCAAATGGGTAAGCCAAACTCTATTCAAATTAAATAAAATTATTCAGGATATGGAGTATCCCAACACAGAATACATCATGTGAAAAAGAAATTAACTATGCTACAAATTACTATGGTTTGGATGTGGTTTGTCCCTGCAAAAACTCGTGTTGAAATTTGACCCCCAGTGTGGCAGTGTGGGGTGGTGGAGCCTAGTGGAAGGTGTTTGGGTCTTGAGGATGGATTCCTCATGAATAGGTTAATGTCCTCCATGGGGATGAGTGAGTTCTGCTCTCACAGGAATGGATTAATTCCTGCAGGAGTAGGAGTTAACAAGAGTCTGGGTTCCTTGGCTTCCCTCCTGCTGTCGCTCTTGCTATATGATCTCTGGTGCACCCCTTGCTCCCCTTCCACTTTCCACCATGAGGTGAAAAAGACTGAGGCCCCACCAGATGCAGCTGCCTAATCTCGGACATTTCAGCCACCAGTATTGTGAGCCAAATGGACCTTTTTAACTTATAAATTACCCAGCCTCAGGTATTCTGTTATAGAAGCACAAAGTGGACTAAGACACAAATGTAGGAAAAAACTCAATGAAGGTGTAGGGAAAATGGTGTTGACCTAAGTCACTTCAAAAATGAATAGATTCTGTAGGCTTAAGGCAAATGAACTACACTTCATCACTGGATTCTATTTTATAAAGTTCTTTCCAACAGGAGTAATTGTGAACAATTGTAAAACCACAGTATCTGTATCCGGAATAAAACAATGACTTACATAAGTTGCAGATGGTAGGAACCAGGTCTCTCACTGTTGAAGTGGGAGGTTACAAATTAGCAAGGGTAGAAGGCTAGAATGATTCATGTGATAGTAGATCAGAGGTGGAGACATCAACATAAACTTACATTTTGTTTAGTGTAGATACAAACAGTTCCACATAGAAACCTTTATAATTAGGGGTGTATAGGTCTGTTAGATGCACACATATACTTCCTAGCATTGCTAAGGACAGACAAGATATAATGTGCTCATTCAGCAGTCAGATGTAAGTTTTCCTACCATTCTCAAAGGAATCAGGCTCTTTGAAGAAATGTCTGGTACTAGAACTGGGACAGTAAATATATGAGCCAGGATAATCTTGAAGTATCAGAAAGTAAGTATGTATGAAAAAAAAAATTAAAATATGTAATAAAAATAAATAAAAATTAATTCTTTTATTGAAAGAAAAACAGGAGCCAATAAAAAGAGCTACCCATGACCAACACAGGAATGAATTGTGCAACATAATGCTGTAGTGCTGAATAGTAACTAAAGCTTTAAGTAATTATCTAGGTGTCTGTGTTTGTATACATAGGTGAATAAGCAAATGGAGTTGAATAGAAATCTCCTTTGCAAAAGAATTCCAAATAATTGAGGTAGACAGTCAGCCATCAAGAAGGTGGAGCTCCTCACTCTGTAAGTGTGGGCTCCACATAGTGACTTGCTCCGAAAGAACACGGGCAGTATGGACAAGGAGGAAAAATAACGTCACAGTGGAGAAACCTGACAAACTAGCTCCACCGAACAATCCAAGTGAACATCAAAGGCGACAGTTCACCTTGAGAAAATGAAGTGAGAAGAGTAGCACTTCACCTCTGTGATCTACTTCTTCCAGACCCATAACCCCAGTCTAATTATAAGAAAAATTCCATGTTTAATCACAATGGGGGACATTCTACAAAATTCCTGACCAATCCTCCTCAGTACTGTCAAGGTCATCATGAGATGGAAAGCTGGACACGCTGTCACATCCAGGAGCCGCCTATGTGATGACTACATGTCATGCGGGATCCTGGATGGGTCAGGGTAAGATGGAACTAAGGGAATCCAAATGAAATATGAATTTTAGTTAATAATCTATCAGTATTTGTTCATTAACTGTGACACATTATGTAAGATATTAATAAACCATGTGAGACACACTGACAGAAGATGTTAATAAGAGAGGAAAGTAGGTTGAAGCTACAAGGGAAATCTCTGCAACTTTTCTTTTTTGCAATTTCTGTGTAAGTCAAAAACTGCTATAAAAAATATAACTGTATTTGAAACATTGTTATATTTTTCGAACACTTCCTTTTTTAATTATTTATACCATGAATTGCTAGTAATTGACACTGTTAACTAGCCCTGTTTTTTAAATAAGAGCATTTATGACACAAAAAAATTAAACAATGCAGACTGATATATAAATCAAAATAAATGTTCTTTACATGTTTTCTGTTACAGTGGTAACACATATGTGTAAACTTACTTATATTTTTTTCTTGTGCTGTGGTTGTGTCCTGGGTTCATTCTCTAAAATGCTGTTCACCTTAGACCAGGAAAAAAAAATAACCTACCAGACTCTGTTTCAATTCATGACTAAATATTTTCAAAAGAGTGACTTTGTAAAAATATGTTCCAATGGCAAATTGATTCATTGTGACTGGATCACTTCTTCCAAAGACTTCTTGTCTTTGTTTTGTTCCATGCCTACCTTTTAGCCTAATACAACAGAATCAAATATTGGCCACTGGGAAAAAAATATTCAAAGAAAGAAAGAATGTGAACAGAACTTGTGACCATGAAGATTCAATGTTTTACCACAAAGCTTTCTAAAACAGAAGAGTATAAAAAGATATTAAAAGTCAATTTCCTCAATAAGGCTTTGCAGAAAATGGGAAAACTAGAGAAAAAAAATGGCAGGACATTCTACGGGTGATTTTAGATGTTCCTATGCTTTACAGAAAAAAAATACTTTACCTTTTAAAGAATCACAAAGAAGTATTAGAAACCAAAACTCTGGAATGTTTCCAAATTTAGTTGAACCTCTATGTTGTTATGTCTATAGAGCTAGTCATGAAGTTGATGATTTTTTTTAAATCCGTGCCTTGTGTAATAAAATACCCAGTGAATACTTAGTGCTCATAGGAAAACATAGTAGACCTTGTGAAAGGAAAATCAACCTTGGGGACCCAAAATCACTAAGCTAAAGGGAAAAGTCAAGCTGGGGCTGCTGAGGGCAAACCCGCCTCCCATTCTGTCCAAAGTCACCCGTCTGCTCACCCAGAGAAATGTGTATCTGAGTGCCTCATCGGGAGAGGGTAATCGGCAACGCAAAAGAATGAAACCATTTGTGTCTTACCTACCTATGACCTGGAAGCTCCCTGTCTGGCCTTCTCTTCAAGTTGTCTCACCTTTCTGGACTGAACCAGGGTGTATCTTTCACATATTGATCGATGTCTCACGTCTCCCTAAAGTGTGTAAAACCAAGCTGGGCCCTGACCACCTTGGGCCCGTGTTGTCGGGACCTCCTGCAGAGGCATCAGGGGCGCATCCTAAAACTTGGCGAAATAAACTTTCTAAAAAATCTGAGACCTGTCTCAGATTTTCAGGGTTCACACATTAATGTAGGGTATCAATGTTTATAAAACAGACATTATTCTATCTACTATTAAAATATGCTGCCAATTAACCTTAGACTTTCTCAACAAAATAAAAAATGTTGATGAGGTACAAATAATATATTTAAACTTAAATAATGTTACAAGTTTTAATATGCCTACTTTTCAATTTTTCAATACCATTTTTACTACTTTAACACTGTAAGAAAAATGAGTAATGAAAACATGAATAAAAGTGTTTACAGAGGGTGCACATGTTTCCTTCAGCCTCTGCCCATCCCCAGCTTTCATCCCAACTGTCCTGATAGTGGCTCTAAGCATTGCTCCTTTCTCTGTACCAAGATCTCCCCGCTGAAGCAAACCCAAATCTTACCATATGTTATGACACGCTGTGATGATGAGCAACCAAAGTCTCGAGGAAGGGATGCTTTTGTAAAACAAGACTTGCAGGATATAACGTGTGAAGTAAAGCCCATGGCAGAGCTCCCTTTAGCACCCAGGGAGCAGACAGGAAGCTTTTGCCTCACCTTCCTCATTGGCCCGCAGCCACGTCTCCCCAGGTCAGTCTTGAGGACAATGAAACTCTAGTCTTCACTGTGGACACACTACCAGGTGCTCCAAAGCCATGGCCTCTTCTCTGGTGGGTCCTGAGGAGAACAAATCTCTGGTTCCAATCCTAACCCCAATCCTGTCTCTAGACTTTGACCCTGACCCTAAACCCTGATCCCTACCCTGGTCCCTAATTCTGACCCTGACTTTGACCCTGACTCTGATCTTGACCCTGACCATGACCCCACCTCTAACCATACTTCCGGCCCTGGCTCTGACCCAGGCCCTAATCCTAACCCTAACCGTACTATTATGTTTACAATCTATCTCTAATCTTATCCCCTACTGCTAAATAGCTGTACCCAAAAGCACTTTTTAAATTATTTAACTTCTTTTCCTTGAATTATCTAAGGACATCCTAAAGGAGATGTCATTATGTATTTTGCAGTCCCTCTGAGTGGTATGGCTTCAGATAGGAAGTTCTAATACTTTGCAAGACATAAAAAGTTTGGAGAGTAACAGCATGGGTTTGTCAGGGATGCATGTTGGCATTCATGATAGTCATTGGTGCTGTTCTCCAAATATTTTCAGTTCAGTTTTCATGAATGCATTCTGACTATTCCAACCCACCTACTTAAATTTTTGCATGACAACATAGCTTTTTTTTTTTTTTTTTTTTTTTTGGCCAATGGAGGTGAGAAGAAATAACATGTGACTTTTTCAGGAGAAATCTCTAAGAACAGAGTTCTATTCAGCATGCTTTTTTCTCTTTTCTATAGCAATAATTTTAGCAACATTAATAGCTTCAAAAACTAACTTAGCTATTAGGTTTTTTAAAATGTCTTTTGTCTTCCAGTTTGTAAGCCACACTTATCAGGACTACAGAGTTGAATTATTAGAACTGATAAAGGAAAGATAATGCTTATCTTTCAAAAACATGAATTGCCTGTTTAATAGGCACAAACAAGTTTTGTTCTATTCATCAGGTAATACACAAAACTTTACACAAAAAGTGAGGGTCAAGGAATGCAGAGAACACACAACTGACTTCATGGCAGGAAGATTCTGAGTGCTAATTCAATGTTACTTCTCATTAGCTGCAAAATATAATTGTATTTGAAATTTTCATCATGGACACTAACCATCATTATGGACACAGGATGGCCATTGACCAATGAGAAAAGATGGTGGTCATAACAACCAGCAGTGCCCATGGCACATCCGCCAGTGTGCAGTGACTGTCAGCTCTGACTGATCTGGATGTCTTAACGGCTTCATCTGTGAGTGACAGGATTGCCTGGTGTCAATGGCTCTCAAACCTGGGTGCTTGCTTGAATCTCTTAAAGAACTTTCAAAAATATGCTCATCGCTAATTCACAATTATACTGTTTAGGAATTATGAATCTGGGTGCTCCTGTATTGGGTGCATATGTATTTAGGATAGTTAGCTCTTCTTGTTGAATTGATCCCTTTACCATTATGTAATGGCCTTCTTTGTCTCTTTTGATCTTTGTTGGTTTAAAGTCTGTTTTGTCAGAGACTAGGATTGCAAACCCTGCCTTTTTTTGTTTTCCATTAGCTTGGTAGATCTTCCTTCATCCCTTTATTTTGAACCTATGTGTGTCTCTGCATGTGAGATGGGACTCCTGAATACAGCACACTAATGGGTCTTGACTCTTTATCCAATTTGCCAGTCTGTGTCTTTTAATTGGAGCATTTAGCCCATTTACATTTAAGGTTGATATTGTTATATGTGAATTTGATCCTGTCATTATAATGTTAGCTGGTTATTTTGCTTGTTAGTTGATGCAGTTTCTTCCTAGCATCGATGGTCTTTACATTTTGGCATGTTTTTGCAGTGGCTGGTACCGGTTGTTCCTTTCCACGTTTAGTGCTTCCTTCAGGAGCTCTTGTAGGGCAGGCCTGGTGATGACAAAATCTCTCAGCATTTGCTTGTCTGTAAAGAATTTTATTTCTCCTTCACTTATGATGCTTAGTTTGGCTGGATATGAAATTCTGGGTTGAAAATTCTTTTCTTTAAGAATGTTGAATATTGGCCCCCACTCTCTTCTGGCTTGTAGTGTTTCTGCCAAGAGATCTACTGTTAGTGTGATGTGCTTCCCTTGGTGGGTAACTCGACCTTTCTCTGGCTGCCCTTAACATTTTTTCCTTCATTTCAACTTTGATGAATCTGACAATTATGTGTCTTGGAGTTGCTCTTCTTGAGGAATATCTTTGTGGCGTCCTTTGTATTTCCTGAATTTGAATGTTGTTGTGCCTTGCTAGGTTGGGGAAGTTCTCCTGGATAATATCTTGAAGAGTGTTTTCCAACTTGGTTCCATTCTCCCCATCACTTTCAGGTATACCAATCAGATGTAGATTTGGTCTTTTCATGTAGTCCCATATTTCTTAGAGGCTTTGTTCATTTCTTTTTACTCTTTTTTCTCTGAACTTCTCTTCTCACTTCATTTCATTCATTTGATCTTTAATCACTGATATGCTTTCTTCCAGTTGATCAAATCAGTTACTGAAGCTTGTGCATTTGTCACATAGTTCTCATGCCATGGTTTTTAGCTCTATCAGGTCATTTAAGGACATCTCTACACTGGTTATTCTAGTTAGCCATTTGTCTAATCTTTTTTCAAGGCTTTTAGCTTCTTTGTGATGGGTTCGAACTTCCTCCTTTAGCTCGGAGAAGTTTGATCGTCTGAAGCCTTCTTCTCTCAACTCATCAAAGTCATTCTCCACCCAGCTTTGTTCCGTTGCTGGCAAGGAGCTGCGTTTCTTTGGAGAGGGCACAGAGAGGCACTCTGGTTTTTAGAATTTTCAGTTTTTCTGCTGTGTTTTTTCTGCATCTTTGTGGTTTTATCTACCTTTGGTCTTTGATGATGGTGACGTACAGATAGGGTTTTAGTGTGGATTCCTTTTTGTTTGTTATTTTTCCTTCTAACAGTCAGGACCCTCAGCTGCAGGTCTGTTGGAGTTTGCTTGAGGTCCACTCCAGACCCTGTTTGCCTGGGTATCAGGAGTGGAGGCTGCAGAAGAATGAATACGGCTGAACAGCAAATGTTGCTGCCTGATCATTCCTCTGTAAGCTTCGTCTCAGAGGGGTACCCGACCATGTGAGGTGTCAGTCTCCCCATACTGGGGGGTGCCTCCCGGTTAGGCTGCTGAGGGGTCAGGGACCCACTTGAGGAGGCAGTCTGTCCGTTCTCAGATCTCAAACTTTGTGCTGGGAGAACCACTCCTCTCTTCAAAGCTGTCAGACAGGGACATTTACATCTGCAGAGGTTTCTGCTGCCTTTTATTTGGCTATGCCCTGTCCCCAGAGGTGGAGTCTATAGAGGCAGGCAGGCCTCCTTGAGTTGCAGTGGGCTCCACCCAGTTCGAGCTTCCTGGCTGCTTTGTTTTACCTACTCAAGCCTCAGCAATGGTGGGCGCCCCTCCCCCAGCCTCGCTTCTGCCTTGCACTTAGATCTCAGACTGTTGTGCTAGCAATGAGGGAGGTCCCATGGGTGTGAGACCTTCCGAATCAGGCGTGGAATGTAATCTCCTGGTGTGCTGTTTGCTAAGACCCTTGGAAAAGCACAGTATTAGGGCGGGAGTCACCCGACTTTCCAGGTGCTGTGTGTCACAGTTTCCCTTGGCTAGGAAAGGGAATTCCCTCACCCCTTGCACTTCCTGGGTGAGGTGATGCCTTGCCCTGCTTCAGCTCTCACTTGATAGGCTGCACCCACTGTTCTGCACCCACTGTCTGACACGCCCCAGTGAGATGACTCGGTACCTCAGGTGGAAATGCAGAATTCACCCGTCTTCTGTGTCTGTTATGCTGGGAGCTATAGCCTGGAGCTGTTCTTATTCTGCCATCTTGGAACTGCTCCCATCCCCCCTTTTTTTTTTTTTGAGATGGAATCTTGCTCTGTTCCCCAGGCTGGAGTGTAGTGGCATGATCTCGGCTCACTGCAAGCTCCGCCTCCCAGGTTCACGCCATTCTCCTGCCTCAGCCTCCCGAGCAGCTGGGGCTACAGGCATCTGCCACCATGCCTGGCTAATTTTTTGTATTTTTAATAAAGATGTGGTTTTGTCGTGTTAGCTAGGATGGTCTCGACCTCCTGACCTCATGATCTGCCCTCCTCAGCCTCCCAAAGTGCTGGGATTACAGGTGTGAGCCACTGCCAAGATTTTTAAACAAGGTCAGAGTCTGACCCAGAGGCAGGTCATGCAGAGGGTCTGGCATGGGTAGTCAAGCGCTGCTTTGTGCCAGGCACCAGGCACCTCCTTCTCAACTCTTGTGATCCCAATTTACAGATGAGGGGACTGCGGCTCAGGGAAGATGTCACAGCCCAGCCTGCCACTGAGGCAACTGCTCAAAGCATTGAATACACAGGATGGTAGCCAGAGGGAAGAGCAGGCTCTGCATTGAAGAAGGAACCTGGGTTCAAATCAGGCTTCACCATTTCTTTGCTGTGTGGGCCTAGGAAAGTCACTCAGCCTCTCTGAACATCAATTCCTTTGTTTATAAGGAAGGTTGTAAGGTTTAGAGATCATGAGTAAAAAGCCTTTGGCACTTAATATATGTTCAATAAGTGGCCACGCCCATCCTCTCATCCTCAGAAGGGCAGGTGGGGCTTAGAGGACAGAAGTGGCCATCAGATGACTCCAGCCACCAGTCAGAAACCTGGCAAAGAGTTCCTGGTACCAGCAACCTTGCGTGTAAGTCATTGGGTGCAAGGAAGAGCCCCCAAGCCCCAACAAGCTCACAGGTAAGTTATCGTTGGCCATGAGATAGGCTGCCATCCTCTAGAGGAGCCCCCTACCTCCAGGGGCAGTGGCTCATGGCGGCCCAAGTCATGGGCATCAACACCTTGTCCTCTTGGTCATCAATGAGCACTTAGATGGGTCTTCAGGTCGTCAGTGCCAACAGCAGAGGGGACACTCCCCTCTTCTAAAGCTTCCTCGTATTTGGCTCCCCAGTGTGGGTCACTGGCTCTGACCTCCTCTGCTGCCAGAGTGGCCCAGGACTCACCTCAGCCCTGCTGGTCTCCAGTCCTGCAGACCAGGTGGGATATCCCTCCTGAAAGGCCCACACTCTGGCTCCAGGACTGGCCAGCCCCTCCATGGACTCCTCCTCCTGTTACCCTCCAATGAGACATTGAGGCTTGTTTTTTATATATATATATATATATATTTATATTTTATAGAATGCACATCAGGCCAGGCACAGTGGCTCATGCCTGTAATTGCAACACTTTGGGAGGCGGAGGTGAAAGGATTGCTTGAGGCCAGGAGTTCAAGACCAGCTTGGGCAACATAATGAGACCCTGTCTCTTCAAAAATATAAAAGTAAAATTATCCAGCCATGGTGGCATGCACCTGTAGTTTTAGCTATTTGGGAGGCTGAGAAGGAAAAATCACTTGGACCTAGGAGGTCGAGATTGCAGTGAGCCATGATTGTGCCACTGCACTCCAGCCTGGGCAACAGAGCAAGACCCTGTCTCTTAAAAAAGAAAGGAAAAGAAAAGAAAAGAAAAGAATGCACACCAGACTTCATCAGACCAGCACAGAGAAATGCACAGATGCAGAAGAAGCTGCTCAGTGCCGTAGAGCTAGGGCCACTGATACATGCAGGATCACGCAGTATGAGCACAGGACCAGGCTACTTCTGAGTGGCAGGAACAGAATCCCAACCCAGAGAGGCCTAAACAATGAGGAACTGGGTGCCACATCCCACATAATGGAAAGGCTGGAGGCACAGCACCCCCAGACTGAGTAATTCAGCAGCTCCACCCCAGTCGGGGCCCGAGTCGGCCTCTCTGTTATTTCTATGGCTTTTCACTCATCTTCCCACAGAGGCTGTGGCAGCTCCAAGCATCATATATTTACACAACAAGGCCCAAGGACATAGAAAAGCCACATCCCAGAAGCAGCCTTCTCTTGTGTAAGGTCTAAAACTAATATTATTAATGAAATTATGCGCTGCCTTGATATCTGGTGAAACCGGGAGGGCTTCGAATGGCCTAACCACAAGTTCCCCTCTGCACGCCTCTACCCTCCTTCTCAAGGGGGCCAGTCACAGTTCCTGCTTGTCCCTGCATTTCCATTCCCTATCGGCCCACAGAATTATTCAAACAAGCCAATCACATCACCAGAGAGAAACTAGGGTCACCCCATTCTCTTAATACTGCAAAGTCTGCCTCCCTCAGCCCCTGCCAGGTCCCTCTGCTTCCACCACAGCTCCCATGGACCCTGTGTCCTCCTCTCCTAGCCTGTGGGCATACGAGCCTCATAAACTTTTGTCCGTGCCATCTGTCCATTGTGTGAACATTGTGTGTTGGGCCATCCCCATAACTCTGGAATGAGAATCCCTCAACAGCAGGGTGAGTGGGAGGCGATGAGAACACCCTGACCCACAGCAGAGCTCTCTCCCTAGGGCAGAAGCTCCCCGAGGAAGGGACGTTGTTCTATCCCGTGTGAATTCCCTGTTCGCACAGTAGTGCCTAGAAAAGAGCAGGTGCTTGATGCCAGTAGAGTAAATGTGAGAGTGGAAACCGAACAGTTCAGCTCTGTCATTGGCAGGGGCTGTGGAGCATGCCCACACCTGAGCCAACAATGGCAGGGAGACTGGCATCACCTGGACTGGCCTCAACCTGGGCTCCTTCTCTGGTGTGCAGGGGTGGGCAGGTCCAGGGTGCTGAGGTGCTGCTTTCTCGGGCCTGGAAGAGGCCTCTGCCACCTGAGCCAGTTGTAATAAAATTGTATGTATATACTGTCTTGATCCAGTTTTGAGGCCCTGGTTAGATGCCACTTAGTTTACTTTCCTGAGCAGTTAAGTCTACATTCTAACCACTTCCCTTAAGGGGCTGCCACTATGACCATCTCTCCAGACCGCCATGCCCCTGCCCTAGCTGCCTGGTGTCAAGTTCCAGACAACCCGGGATGGCTCCCAGCCTCCTGAGCCTGCAAAATTGTGTCAATGAATCAATTCCCAGGGAGCCCATGAAGCCCATCTAAGCCCACCCCACTTGCCATGTATGAGCTGCTCAGATAGCCCCGGCGTGCTGGCCCGTCGTCCCGGGTGAGCCCCCTGAGTGGCCCTGCCTGGCAGCCAGCTCTCCTTTGGAGCTGTAAGGAATCAAAAGCTCCGCCTTTCATCTCTTCCAGAGTGTTTGTGTTGTGTCCACCGTCAAAAGAACATTGAAATCTTACAAAACAAACGGCATTGTGAGCAGGATGGCGTGGCCGTGACGCTGGCGCTTGGACAGCTTCGTCAGGGACTGCCCTTGGCTTGTCGTTTTCTCCCAGGCCACTTCGAGAGGGTTTGGGGCAGAACTCGAGCCTGCACTTCAGCCCAGTTGCCTGCTGCTGCGTCTGCCAGGGATTGCCGAGTCTCTCCCCACCCAAATGTCCTCAGTGTGGGACTATTCAAAGTGGACAGAGCTGACTGACTAAACTCCAGGACTGGACACCAGCCCAGGAGGCTCACGTTAGGGCGAGGGGAGTGAGGAGAACCACAGCAGCTCTTCTCTTCCTGGGGGAGGCGTTCCTGTGTGTGTGGTGGAGGCCTGTCCTAGGGCTCATTAGCTCTACAGCATCAGTGTTTACTCTTATTTGGGGCAGAATCCTGGCTTGTCTGTGTCTTTCAAGCAACTCCTGTGAAGGAAGGTGTTGCCGGACTCCCCCCCGCACAGAAGTGGAACCCTGGCCTCAGTGCTGACGCTGCCCAGGTGGGGGCTGCAGCCTACCTGTCTCCTTCGTGCTACACACCTTGCCGCGGTCACCAGCAAACTTCACTCTCCCGACCCCGCCACCACTCCCACTGGTGCACTCAGAGACTCCTCCCCCCACCACCACTCCCACTGGTGCACTCAGAGACTCCTCCCCCTGCCACCACTCCCATTGGTGCACTCGGAGACTCCTCCCCCGCCACCACTCCCACTGGTGCACTCAGAGACTCCTCCCCCCGCCACCACTCCCATTGGTGCACTCGGAGACTCCTCCCCCGCCACCACTCCCATTCATGCACTAGGAGACTCCTCCCCTGCAGATTCTTTGGCAGCCTCCTCCAGCCTCCCAGAGTCTCCGGACCCCCAATGCAGCCATGAGTTGCCCTGTGGGCTTCTGTTGAGAAAAAACTGCCCTCCTTGGCTCCACGCTGTACACCTTAGAGAAAACATTGCTGGCCACATACTGGGATCTCCTGAAAATAGAGGCTTTCTGAGCCCCTGAGCCCGTGGGCCTCCCTACAGTTGCCCATTATTCTTTGGATCATGACAACAGCCCCCCACAGCTTGGCACAGCTACCAAGGCCTCCCTGATGTTAGATGGAGCCAAGCCTGCAGCCACTGGTCCATTTCACCAGCGTGAAGGGTGGTCTCCCATGTCCTCAGTCCCTTGTGAGGTCACCCTCCCCAGACCCCTTGGCTATCTGGAAGCCTCTTGGATTAACTGAGTGAGGCCATCTCTAGACACGAGCTCTTGGGCCAGGGCTTGCAAGATTTTCGGTGACTGCTCACCAGACTTGCTTCTAGTTTCCCATGCAGGAAGAACGTGATGACCACGCAGACCACGGTGAAATGGAAGTGATTCATCAACACAGGAACAAAGCCATCCACAAAAGAAAGCAGTAAATCTCTCTAAGGCTGTATTCGTCAATACGAGTGCAGGAGCAGCTGGAAACCATGAGAAACTCATGGTAACAATGCTTGTGATATCGAGGCCTTTCTCAAAATTGCAGAAATGGTAACTGTGTGTGTGCACACACTCCCGTATGTGCATGTGTGCAGGCTCAGAAGCTAGATGCAGCTTGCCAGACAGATTTCTTAGGGAAATACTGAACTGGGGCCTTAGAAAACTCTGGTACCAAACTTCTCATTTATGAATATCAAACTTAACCAGGCTCAGAAAGTCCCTGAGGACTCTCTTCATTTGTCCACAAGTTATTCAGAAAGTCCAGGAAGCCACTGACCTTTGTTAAGAACCACCACCAGGGCCAGGTGCGGTGGCTCATGCCTGTAATCCCAGCACTTTGGGACGCCGAGGTGGGTGGATCGCTTGAAATAAGGAGTTCAAGACCAGCCTGGCCAACTGTGAAACCCTGTCTCTATCAAAAATACAAACATTAGACGGGCGTGGTGGTGCATGCCTGTAATCCCAGCTACTGAGACTGAGGCAGGAGAATCACTTGAACCCCGGAGGTAGAGGTTACAGTAAGCAGAGATCATGTCACTGTACTCCAGCCTAGGCAACAGAGAAAGACTCTGTCCCAAAAAAAAGAAAAAGCCTAGGAGTTTGAGACCAGCCTAGGCAACATAGTAAAACACTGTCTCTACAGAAAAAAATACAAAAATTAGACAGGTGTAGTGGTGCACACCTGTACTCCTCACCCCTTCCTCCCCAACACAGAAAAAGCAGAAAGGACCAAGTCCCCAAATTAGTGCAGCGGGTCCAGATGCATGGGTGGGACTTCTGTAAACTACATTCGCTTCCTAGCTGTGAAACGGAGCCTCTGAGCTTTAAGCCATCCCTCAGGACCCTTGAACCAGGCCCGACCCCACGCAGAACCTGCCAGTGGTAAACCTGTCCTGTCATACTTCTGAGCTGGGCAGGCTCCAGCCCTCCCTCACAGGCCCGAGAGGCCACCGGAGGTAGAACCTTCAGAGCCAGCTCAGCAGGTGACTAAGGGCTAACGAGGCCCCGTCAGTGCACCAGGTGGTCCAGTGAGCCATGGAGGGAGTGAGCCCATGAGAGCTGGGTTCCCACGAAGGCTGGGCTTCCACTGGGACTGAGAGACTTTATTTGCTGATGACAGCTCCGGGAGCTTTTTGAATTTGCTTTCCTTCCCTAGCGTTGCAAGGCCACAGCGGCCCCTTGTAAGAGCTCACAGTGAGGCACTCACATTGTGTCAGCCTTGGGTTTCGCTGGAGGCTCAGCTGTCAGCTGTGGGGTTGGCTCACGTAGCCGTCCCATCTTCTGCTGTATAGGAATTCACAGTGCGGTGGCTCCTGCGGTGACCAGAACAAGAACTGCCACTTGCTAGAAGGGTAGGTACAGAAATAGCCTTAGGCCTGGGAGGTGACAGCCTGGAGATGAGGTGGGGATCTGGGTGTGTGTGTGAGAACCAGAATGTTCCCTAATAGAAGCTGCACTCAAATAGGGGAGAAAAATTTTCTCCTGAGAGTGAAGCTATGAGACAGGGCATGGCACGTACAGGACGGCGAAGAATCCTGGGGAAGCCCAGGTAGCCTCCATTTATGTCAACACCAGCTGTCATGTCCTGGGTGTTACCTCATGCCTGGTACTTCCAAGGGCGCTCACACACATTATCTCGTTTAATCCACAGATAGCCCTGGGAGAGAGATTAGCATCACTATTGTGTGGACAAGGAAACCGAGGCACCGAGAAGTCAAGTAATTTGTCTACAGTTGCACAGCAAGGAAATAGCAGAAGGGAGACTTTGTTTGTTTGTTTGGTTGGTTGGTTTGTTTGTTTTTGAGACAGAGTCACTCTGTAGCCCAGGCTAGAGTGCAGTGGCACAATCTTGGCTCACTACAGCCTCCGCCTCCCAGGCTCAAGTCATCCTAGAAGGGAGATTTTTAACCCAGGACCTGAGGTCACTCTAATCTGAGTGCTCTCTGAGGTCTCCCAGAAGGGAGGAATTCTATGGTACATTCATGATGTGACCAGAGAGAGGATGGCGCCTATGAAGAAGACAGAGGTACCACACTGACCCTGCGTGCAGCCGTCTCTGGGGAAGGCAGTATGCAGAAGAGAAAGCCAGAGGCCCCAGGTCAGAAGTGTCAGGCACGGAAACAGGCAACCTTTTCTTGGGAAGGAAGGCTAAGGCACAGGGCAGTGAGGCCAGCACGGAGGGGCCGCTCACCAGCCCCGGGCCTCCAGGGATAGCAAACACGCAGCCATCTCTGCCCAGCCCTGCCTGTGAAGCGACCTCCACAGATCAGCAGGCTGGAGCCAAGGCGTGCATTCCTTGAGTGGGGTTTCAGCTGCAAATTCTACACCCTTTGTCCACTGTTTAACGAAAATGTGACATGTCTTGCCCTCAGTCCAGCGCTTTCTCACCCCCAATACCATCCTACCATCCTCAAAGGGAGCCGTTGTGAGGAGCCCAGTTTCTGTCCATCCAGGTGTACATTTACCTCTGTGTCTGCAGACACATTCTATTAGAAGCAAACAATGGATTACGCTTTAACGACGGCTCTGCCACTTCTTTTACTTTGAAAGAGCGCTGTCCCGGCGTCCTCCAGTGTCAGTACATGGACCCCTACTGTCCCTTTTCCACCCACAGCAGGGTGTCATCCCACAGCCTGGACACAGGCCTCCTACGCCAAGCGGATTAAACACTTCGTGAGAAGGGACTGCACTTTCCCACGTAAAGAGCAAGTGATCGGGCCTGGAGCTGGTGGGGAGGGACTGTCATGTCTCAGAGGACTGGGTAGCGCCAAGATTCTGACCTCTCTGATTTTTTAAGGGGTTTGGGGGAGGCGATGGATCTGAGAGGTGATGGGGTCTGGCAAGTGATAGTTTGGAAAGATGGTGGGGTCTGGAAAGAGATGGACCTGGGGGTTGGGGTCTGGGAGGTGAGGCAGAGGGGATGGGTCTGAATACTCCTCGGGATGCAATGCCTAGTCCTGAACGGTCAGGGTGGCTCCCAAACAAGCCGGGCTGGTCAGATGCGGGCAACCCTCCCCTCCACAGCTGTGGTTGCCCTCTGCTCCTCAGCCTCTGGTTTCCTACACACCTCTGGGCGCCTCCTCATCTCTCATCCAGGTGGGACGGTGGCAAGTCCCCTCCCTTCTTTCCAAGGCTTAGCAGCTCTGAATCATAGACCAAGACCTGGGGCGGCCAAGAGCTTTTCCTTCCTCTTCCTTTAGGCCCTACTGCTTGAAAAACAGGTCTGTTGCCACAACAGGAACCAATGCACCCTGTCATGGGCTGCAAGTTTAGGAAACCAACAGGACAGACCCTGTGGGGTCTGAGGGTTCTTTGGCTTTCGAGATGCCTGCCTGTGAGCTCGTTTTTCCCGCCCTTTCTCCCTGTCCTTCAATAAGCACTCATGGCCTTGCCCATGGGCCAGGCACTGCGCTAAGCACTGGGCACTGAGACGTGAAGTAACAATTTCTTACTACCCTCCATGCAAACATTCCATTCTTCTTTAGCAGCAGGTTTTTGCATTCTACTTTGTTGAGGTTTTATGGTTTTGATGTGTTTCTTGATCTCATGCTGTCCCTGATCTACAAGTCCCCTGGGCCAACTCAGAGACATCTGGGCTGGTCCCTGTGCCCTGTTTCTTCTGGCTGTGCTCCAAGTGCTTGGCCCTGGCCAAGCATTCCAGGGACAGGAGAAACAGTAACCCTCACTGGACCCTGCTTTCTTCCCCTAGAGGAGAACCCACATTGGCCTTGTGAAAGGTCTTGATGGCCCCACCCTGGAGTGCCTGCACCTCGCAGGCTCCCACGTGCACCTCCCTGTCCAGCCTGGCTCCCTGTGCTCACACAGCCTGGGTGTGACACTAGGGGAGTGTGTTTGAGGCTGAATGAATGGACAAGTCACCAGCTGGAAAGAGAAGCTCAGAGAGGGAATGAGTTCACCTCTCCATGAGTTCTAAAAGATCACGTGCACAAATGAGAATAGTTGCCTTGATTTGGAAGAATCGGGGGCATTAGGACAATGCTGTTTTCCTCTGTTTTCTAAGTAAGGGTGTATTTTTTCCAAGAGAAAATAGGAATGCTAAGAAGAAGGGTATCTAGCACTTGAGCCCCCACTGCCACAGTCTCTCTCCTTGACTGTAGGGCCAGGCAGCTTCTCCAGAAGGTGGATTCCTGGTCATCCACGAGGGAGTGACAAAGGCGGGTGAAGGAAGCCCCAGGTGGAAGTATAAGTTTGAGCAGAAAAGCCTGGGGCCAGGGTCCTTGCAGGATGCATCTGCTAAATTCTGTTATTTACTTAACAACCACTCCAGAGTCTAAGAAGGCAGGTGGCGGCTATCTGAGGGATGCTGTGAGTGAAACCTGAAGGAAGATGCGTTGCACTGGAGCAAACCAACCTAGCCCCAAACATGCTGGGACTGCATTCCAGAGACTCACTGGCCCAGCCCTGTGGCTCTGATGTTTCGGGCAAGTTGGGCCAAATTCCTGGTGCAGCTTGCTGGGCAGGTTGTGAGCTCTCGTGGGGAGGTGCAGGGTCCGGTCTCTCTCTGGGGCAGAGAAGGCGGGCTCCAAACAGGGAAGAAGAGGGATCTTACTCCTGGAGTTGAACAGAGGGAATGGACTAAGTTCAAGGTATGCAGCACACCCTTTACATTTTGCCTGAGCCCAGGCTGCCCTTGGCCTTTCTGGGTCTGACCAGGAGCCGCCTTCTCACACAGGTCAGAGGCCTCCCCAGCCCCAGGGCTCACCTGCACTGTCCCCTTGGCCTGGCACCCTCCCTCCCTCTTCCTGCACATCCACATTCCATGCAGCCTCACAGGCCTTCCTCAAGCTCCACTGCAGCATCAGTTCTGTTCTCCTCCCCTTCCAGAACTTGCCCCCAGTGCCTGTTCCTTCTGCCCTGGACTCCTGTGGCTGTTTATATTCTGCCTCCTCCCTGCTCCATCGCTTTCCTCAGACTCTCACTGTTGATCTCTGTATGTGCGCTTGAAGCCTGCAATGTGTGGTGCAGTGCCAGACCCTCCTCCAGGAGATGGCATGAGGCCTGGTGTGTGCTGCTCTTGTGTCGGGAAGGCTCTCTCCCTTCACCTGGTAACCACTGCCCACCAGTCCAAAGGGCACTTCCTCCCACAAGCTTCCCTATAGACCAGGCTGAGCTGGTGGTGTACCTGGGCTCCCTGAGCCTCATGATAAGCTTCAAAGAGGCAGGGGCCCCTCCTCCATGGCGTCCCCATTGCCCAGCGCTTACTGAACGTGGGCTGGAGACAGGAGGCTCTATTGAGTTTACTGTTACATCCACAGGGTGGGCACAGGGGTACTACCCAAAAGGTATTCAGAAACAGGGCCCCACCGTGCAGCCTGCCCCCACCCCAACTTTGTTCTAGAACGGTTGGTCCATGTGCTCCCTGCCATGATCTGAATGTCTGTGTCCCCTCCCCAAATTCCTATGTTGAAATCCTAACCCCCCAAGATGATGGTGTCAGGGCTGAGACCTTCGGGAGGTGATCAGGTCATAAAGATGGAGCCCTCTTGAATGGTATCAGTGTCCTTAGAAAAGAGGCCCCAGAGAGACCCTTCACCTCCTCCAACGTGTGAGGACACCACAAGAAGGTGCCGTCTGTGAGCCAGAAAGCAGACCCTCAACACACGCGGAGTCTGCAACACCTTGATCTAGGACTTCCAACCTCCAGAACAGTGAGAAACAGGCTCCTGCTGTTGACAAGCCTCCTGGTCTACCGTAGTTCATTACAGCAGCCCGAACAGACCGAGACACGGTCTCTGAGCACTTTGCCTGCAGTCACGGGCAAAGGGTGCCCAGCATAAGCCCTGGCCAGGTGCCTCTCAGCCTCACTTGCTGTCCCTCTTGAAAAGAGCTCTCCTAGGGAGCAGGGACTCTGTCTTTCCTACTCACATACCCTCTACCCTCCATCCCCATCCACAAGACACCCAGACAATGCCAGCCTGTTGTGCCACATCTCCCTGGTTCTAGAAAACATGATCCTACAAGAGGGTGGGGAAAAGAGCTCATGCAGATCATTGTCCCTGGAGGCAGTGGGCACACGGAGCCCGTGGCCCGTCAGAGTACAGTGCCCTGGTGAGCAGCCACCACTTCTGATTTTCCAGTTTGTGGATTTGTGCAGTAGACACAGAGCCTGCCTGCTGGAATCAAGAGGCCTGGTCACCAGCCATGTGGTCTGGGCACATTAACTCCCATTGCTAGCCTGTATGGTGGGTGACACCTGCCGGCAAGGCTCTGTGGGATTAAATGAGGCCATGCAGGCAAAGTGCCTGTGGCAGTGCTGGGACTTAGCAGGCCCTTAGTAACAGATTCCCCTCCTGCACTGAGGCCAAGGCAGCTGCGGCTGCCATTCCCCCATCCACCAGCAGGTGCCCTCACTGCTTCACGCCTTCGATGGAACCCAGGGCTGTGGGTGACTGTGTCTGTGAGACAAATAAAATCCCTAGGGATAAGTGTGGGTTCAGGGTAGCTCTCTGAACTCATGTCTGCACCCAGCCTCGGCATCCATAAATGGGGATGACGACCCCCACTACCTTCTGTTCCCAGAGGTGAAGGTCCCAAGCCCTGTCCACCAGGGCAGGTGCCCAGGGCCACGCCTGAGATGACCATGAAGACTGGATTTGGGAGGCTGCCGATGTCTGCATGGAGCTGGCATTTGAATGGCAATTGCTAATCTTGAGCAGGGTTTTCATCGAGGGTTCGAAGCTTTAGAGGTGCAGTGTCACTCAGGTTCAAGGTGCTCAGCAGTTCTGTGTCCTTGGGCAGCTACTTAACACTTCTGAGCCTCTGTTACCTCATCAGTAAAATGGGAGTCATCTTACCTACCTCAAAAACCAATGCACCTGCTATTATGAATGGGCAACTCCTGCCCCATTAATCTTTCCCTAAACACATCCCTCTCCCCACAATCTCCTCCCTCCCCCTGAACACACACAAGCTGGAGGTAACCTCTTCCTTCCCCAGGCTGGCTCTGCAATGGCAACTTTCCAATTCCTACTTTGTGGAAACCCGCCCAAGGCCAAGTTAATATTTGACAGAAGCCCCAGATCCACCCTCTTATTCACACCCACTGGGAAGACTGAGGACACTCACTGAGTTACTACTGGCTGAAGTTATTTTTTCATATCCTGCTGGAAACCAAAATATGGTCCTGGGCTTCTGATAAGTATCAACCACCACATTGATCAGCAGGTGGCCCAGAGCACTTGGGGAAGCTGTGCTGGGAAATGAAGACAGGCCCATCTTTACTCACCAATGCCTCTCTCTTACCAATGTCTCTCTCTCTCTCTCTCTCTCTCTCTCTCTCTCTCTCTCTCTCTCTCCCTCCCTCTCTCACCAATGCCTTTCGTTCATCAGCAGGTGACCTAGAGCACCTGGGGAAGCCTACCAATGCCTCTCTCTCACCAATGCCTCTCTCTTACCAATGCCTCTCTATTACCAGTGCCTCACTCCTTACCAGTGCTTCTTACATCCAAACAGGGCACTTACATGTCCTCCTCTGGTGGTCAAGCACAGACAAGGCTGGAGCCATCCAGCATCGAGCACTCACCAGAGGTTGGGTTCGGCTTGGGGCTGAGGATATGCTAGGGTGGGGAAGGAGAGAGGCAGATGGGGGTGGTTGGAGGACGCCCTGCTGAGGGTAGAGTCTAGTCATGAAGATGAACATCAGGCGGAGAACTCCAGTGGAAGGAAGGAGTCACAGAGATAGGGACAAACTCGCTTGACCCTGGCCGGGCTGCCCTCTTCATCCTCTGAAGCCTCTTTCAGAGATTGCCGCCCCTCTGCCTTATCAAAGGAGGGCTGGGACTGCTGAGCTCGACTGAGCTGCCCCTGGAGTGAGCTTTCCCCAAAGGCTCAGGCCCAAGTGGGAAGAGTTAGCAACAGAGGCGTGAAAGAAGTAGCAAAATACCAAACCAAACCACAGACAAAACCCCTCCAGACCAGGCAAGGACATTATTAGGAGTTGATAGGATCTTCTTGTTTTTAATTAGTGTGTGCTGATGGGAAATTTCCAAGCTGCTTTCGCTGGACTGCCCGAGGGTCATCTCACCCCCCACTGCAGGCTGCGGCTTCCTGTAGCCACCTTGCTTTAAGGCTTGTTCCCAGGACGGTCTCCTGGGGAGGAAGAAGATGTCCTCTCAGAGGCCAGCAGGTCCAACTAGCGAGCTATGAGATGCCCACGGTGGGTGAGGACCTGGGCTTCTGAAGTCCCACAGCCCATGGTGCCCAGAGAGATGCTGCCCTGGGGACCCGACACAGTGAACTTGGTTGCAGCCATCCGAGCTAGCAGCTCTCTCAGAGGCACAGCGGGGTTTTCTCATTTCAAATGCCTGGCCCCTTTCCAGAGGCGCTTTAGAATGGCCAGCTGATGGGAGCGCTACTTTTCTTTGGAAAATGCGTCCACGAATGTACTTCTCTCCCTAGGGACTGGGAAGGAGGAAGAATTGTGCAGCAGGGAGAGATGAGAGAGGGGAGAGAGAGAGGGGAGAGAGGGGAGCCCCTTGTCCTGCCTGCAGCAGCTGCCAGTGAAAAGAAAGAAGGGTTGGGAGTCTGAGCTGGAGGCTGCGGGGACAATTCCCTCTTGGCAGGAGAGAATCCGGACGGGGGCGGATTTCAGGCTTCAGTGTTTGTAGGAGGAAACACAGCAATCCACTATTAATAGTAAATTAAAATAAATAGGCAACTGCTGTATAGTAATACTTGTTTTGGTTTTTTTTTTTAAGGCAAAAAGTAATAGATAGTGAAACAGAGAAACAAAACAGGAAACACTGGCAGTCAACAGGCAGCAAAGAACATGCGGGTGGAGGTAGCAGCGGTCCCACCCTCCAAAGGCCCGGGCTGCCCAGACCAAGAGAAAGAGATGAATCTCTTCTGGTAACGTCCCTTCCTGTCCCATGGAACCAAGGCAGACCTGCCCCAGCACCACCACCAGCAGCCTTCTGCTGGGGCCGGCACAGCTGGGAGCAACCTCCTTCCCTCAGGCAGGCGCGCAGCGCCAAGTACAGAGGCCCCGGTGCACGTTCCCAGCGCCGAACCAGCGCCGGCTCGGGGTACGCGGAACGGGCCGGCGGCCGGGGCTGGTCCCAGCCCCCACTGCAGACCCCCAGGCTGTGGCGGCGGTCCCGTTCCGCCAGGAAACCGCCGCCTGGAGCTGTGGGTCGCGCACATTAACGCATCCAGCGGCAAAATGAAGGAGACCCAAATTCAAAGTTAGAGCAATGGTGACCCGAGGGGTGCCTTGGTGGGTTTGGGGTCCCGGTTACTGATGGTTAACATTCTTAGGAGATACTGGTCACCTACGAAGCGAGAAAGGCATGAGGAGCCCCTGACCAAAGTGGTTTTGCCCTGCTTCCCACAAGAGGTGCCACCCACGGCTGGAACGCAGGAGTCAGGTCCACCGTCCCCAGCTCTGCACGCCCGCAGCGGGCCCTCGAGGAGGTTCAGGGCGGTGCCCGCGGCGCTCGGGCCGGGTCTGCCGGGGCGTGGGGCTGGGGGCGGAGCTGGGCGGCGGCCTGGGCTCCTCCCTCCTCTGCTCCGGCTCCCCTGCTCTTAACCCGCGCGCGGGGGCGCCCAGGCCACTGGGCTCCGCGGAGCAAGCGAGAGGTCTGCGCGCAGTCTGAGCGGCGCGCGTCCAGTCCCGAGGCCCACGCCAGCACGCCCTCATGGCCCCCGCAGCGGCGTCGGGGGGCAGCACCCTGCCCAGTGGCTTCTCGGTCTTCACCACCTTCCCCGACTTGCTCTTCATCTTTGAGTTTGTGAGTGACTCCTGGCCAGGGAAGGGACTGGGGGATGCTGAGCCGTGCGCTCTCTCGGGCGCCCAGCACAGCTCTCGGACTGGATCCGCTAGCTCCGCAGGTCCCGGGAGCATCGGGGCAGCAGGGACAGGGCGGGGACTAAGCCAGGGAAGCCCCCTCCCACCTCCGGTCGTTTGTCCCCTTCTAGACCAACGGAATGAGGGAAACAGTCTACAGGACTATGGAGGAAAAACCGGGTTCCCAACCGGGGTCGGATGTTGGCAGCGGGTCAGGCGGGGACGGCTCTTGGTGCGCTGGTCCCAGAGCTGCGCGCGGGGCCCTCCAGACGCGCCCGGCGCCGCCGAAGCTCACGCCGCGCTTTGCGCGGTTTGGTAGAAGTGCACAGCGTTTTGAAGGGAGATAGTGTCGGAAAAAAAAAAAATCAGCAAAAGAAACGTTAGTGTTACCAACCGAGATCTGGAGATGAGAGGGAGTTGAATCCGGTTTATTTTCTTCTGGCCTTTTACAGTTTCTGGCGAGGGGACGTATTTGCGACCAATTCGATCTGGAAATGAGGCCCTAGTTTGCGCGGCCGCAGTCCTTCTGCCCCGTGTGTGGGGTGGGAGTGGAGGAGACGGGGGTTGGGGGGCCGGCGAGAGCGATCCGCGTGCCCTGGCTGACCTTGGGCAGCCCCGGGGCCTCTGCACCTGCGGTCGGTCCCGCCTTGCGCGCACGGTCTCTGCCTGAGGCTGCGGGAAAGCGCTTCCTACTGAGAACTCCTGATAAGCGCTCAAGGCGTCGCGAAGCCGAAGTGACCTCCCTCAGCCTCAACTCCCCGGGGCCCGCTGGCCCTCACCTGGGAGGGGTGTGCCCTGTATATTCTGTGGGTGCGGTCCGTCGCCGCCTCAGGGACACCTTTTCCGGCACCCCACCCTCAGAAGCACAGGCGTGGAGAGTTGGAGGGGAAAGAAAATGTCGGAGCCTGGCTGTTTAAAAATTGGACCCCAGGTTGTTATTGCCTGATTGGAGGGGGAGGGTCAGTTCGTCCAAGGAGGGCTTGGGGGCAGGGGCTAGGCAGGGGCCGCTGCGGCGGCCTGGGAGCAGGACTATCATTGAACTTGGGGTGAAAGTCGAGTCGAACCCCAACCTGGGTGGAACCGGTGACTTTAAATCCTAGGGATAGGCGGAATCAAAGCAGTTACATTTAGAGGAAACCCGGGACGCCAATGAACGCAGCCCCACCATTCACAGAGAGCCAGCCCCGCACTGGTCTTCAACATACAAGAGGGAGTGCCCCTGAGAGTAGGAACAGTCCAGTGAGACGGGGCGATCTCATCTGCGGGAAAGGTGACCGGAGGCTCCCACCCAACCCACCAATGCTGCAGAGACTACAGGGGTGTGGGAAACCTTGGAACCGTCTATTATTGGCAGCTTGCTCCGACAGCGCCAGCGTGGCTCTGTGGCCTGCCCATACGGGGCTTCCAGAACAAACAACTCCCCCTCGCCCAGAACGCTTCTCTCAGCTGACTTAGAAAGTCACTTCTCCACCTCACCCCTGTTCCCCACCTCCCTTCCTCACTTCCCAGGAGACCCGCAACGCACAGTCACCTCCAGGCGTCTTCCTCATGCTCTAGATTAGGGGTGGGCTAGCAGGTGCCTGGGAGAGAAGAGGAGAAAGCTGGCCCCAAGCCTCTCAGTTCTCCTCTGTGTGGACTGTAAATATGAAGCTGTATATATTTGATGTGTGGAAGGAATGCGGAATTAAACGTCCTGAGAAGGCGCTGGCCACCCCGGGGGAGGTATTTTTTTAAATTATGGAATATTACAACTCAACAAAAGACAACCCAATTAGAAAATGAGCAACGGACTTGAACAGAGGTTTCTACAAAGAAGATATACAAATGGCCAATATGGACATAAAAAGATGCTTAACATCATCAGGCATTAGGAAAACAAAATTGAAACCACAATGAGGCCAGGTGCGGTGGCTCACGCCTGTAATCCCAGCACTTTGGGAGGCTGAGGTGGGTGGATCGCCTGAGGTCAGGAGTTCGAGACCAGACTGACCGATGTCTCTACTAAAAATAAAAAAATTTTTTTTAAAAACTTAGCCAGGCGTGGTGGCTCATGCCTGTAGTCCCAGCTACTCAGCAGGCTGAGGCATGAGCATCGCTTGAACCTGGGAGGCAGAGGTTGCAATAAGATCACGCTGCTGCACTCCAGCCTGGGCAACAGAGTGAGACTTGGTCTTAAAAAATACATAAATAAGTAAATAAATTAAATAAATAAATAGAAAGAAAGAAATCACAATGAGATACCACTTCACACCCATTAGGCTGGCTAGCATCCAAAAAATGGAAAACGTCAAGTATTGGGTGTGGAGAAATTGGAACCCTTGTATGTCGCTGGTGGGAATGTGAATGGTTCAGTCACTGTGGAAAACAGTTTGGTGTTCCCTCAGAAAATGACCCTCTGACCCAGCAATTCCACTCCTGGGTATATAACCAAAGGATTCAAAGCAGGGACTTTAGTATTGGCACATCCATGTTCATAGCAGCACTCTTCACAATAACACACAGCCCAGTGGCCATCAGCAATGAACTAAATAACAAAGTGCGACACACCCAAACGATGGATACGACCTGGCCATAGCAAGGAACGAAGTACTGATACGTGCTACAAAGTTGATAAACCTTGAAAACTCTATGCTAAGCGAAAGATACCAGGCACAAAAGGTCATATAGTGTATGATTCCATTTATATAAAATATCTGGAATAGATAAATCTGTAGAGACAGAACACAAACCCTGGTGGTTAACCAGGCACCGAGGGGAGCAATTGTTTAATGGCTATGGGGTTTCCTTTTGGGGGGTAATGCAAATGCTTTGGAATTAGATTGAGTTGGTGGGTGCACAATACCATGAATGCACTAAATGCCACTGAACTGTCAACTTAAAATGATTGGTTTGATGATATGTTAATTTCGCTCAAGTTTAAAAAACAAAAATAGAAATATTTCAAATATCACAGAATATATATAATACTTTAACAGACACCTATATAATTATTGCCCAACTTTGTCAAATCTTAATATTTTGCCTTGTTTGCTTTTATGTATTAAGGAAATGAAGCTTTCAGATGGCATCTAAGCCCCCTAGACATCCTTCTGTTATCTTATTCTCTCTCTCCCTCCATCCTCAAGGCCACCTGTAAGCTGAATGTGGTGTTCACTTCCAAGCACAGTCTAGACTTTCACTGCACACATATGACCTACACATGGCATTGTTTTACGTTTTCACACTTTATGAAAATGCCAGCGTACCGTACATATCCTTCTGCAACATGCTTTCCAGGCAACATTATGTTCTGAGATTTATACATGTTGACTTTGTTTATCCAGTCTTCTGTTAATAGACACTTGGGATAGTTCCAATTTGCTGCCTTTAGCTACTGCAGACAGCATTGCCAAGAACATTCTCATATTTGCCTCTGTAGTTACCTGTTGGAAATTTCTCCCATAAACACGTGGAGGATGTGACTTGTTGGGTCACAGGGGATATGCACATTGTCATTTTCCCAGATGTTACCACATTGCCATCCAAAAGAGTAATTCCAATTTACACACCCCAGGAGCAGATTTACTGGGAAGCCGATGATGTTTAACTAAGTTCAAGACCCCTCCTTACTCATGCCCCTTCCAAGACTCTGCCTAATTTTGTATTCTTTTATAAAGATAGTCCCCCCAATTGTTTAAGCTTCAGGCTAAACCTGGACCTTCCCCGGCCCCCACCAGCAGCACATGAAAGTCGCCATTGTTCCTCATCACTTGGTAGCGTCAGACTTTATAATTTTCTGCTAATCCAATGGGTGTGAAATGCTTGATTATTTTTTAAATCTGTAGTCCACTGAGTTGTTGATGACTCATAGTTCAGATTCCCATGCCTGACCTCCCAACAGCCTGGGAGGCGCAGATGTCCAAGGCGATCAGGGTGGAGCACCACTTCCATGGTGAGGGGACTGCCCACTGGAGCAAGTGAGGGTGGCAGCTCAGGGTGGGGCATAGCCATCTCTCCTTGGCCCTGCAGCCCTATCCCAGACCTCCTGACCTCTGAAATCTGCAGAGTCCTCACAGGAAGAGGAAGGCAGGCCCAACTAGGAAGTGAGACTGCCTTTCCAAATACCTCCAAAGTCACAGAGGCTGTGCCCCTATTGCAGGTGGTGGGTCATCAGCGCAGCCCTGTATAGGCCACGGGTGAAATGGCCAGTGTTCTCTCCTCCTCCAACAAAACCCAGGGCTTTGCCTCTGGTCTGCTCCCCTGCAACAGTCCCACCCAGTGAGGAATTTTCCTTTTGGAGCCACTCTCTGTCTCCTCCTTCTCCATTCTAAGCCAGGGGCTTCACGACACTGAGCCACCGTTCAGGAAACAGAAGATGTGCAGGGAAGGCTTTCTGTCTCAGCTATGGCCCCCAGACGCAAGGTCTCCCACAGAGAGACCCCTGTGCCAGGAGAGACCCCTACCCTTTCAGGACTTGTGAAGGAAGTGGCTGAAGAGGGCTGTGAGATCATCTACTCAGCCTCCCCTCCCCAGGCCACAAAGAAGGCAGGGTTGCGAGTGAGAGCCTGAGGAATGCCACCAGCCCTCCAGGGGCACGCCCTCCTCCTCTGTGCCTCAGAAGCACCAAGAGAAGTGCAGTCACATCACGGGTTGGGGTTGGGGTGGGGAGACACCTGAAATCAGTTTGCAGTTTTGACAGTTTCAGTGAACTGGACAGAGTAATGACTAAAATAACACCTTTTCTGTGACCCAAAGCGACCGGACTTTTATTAAGAGTGACCAGAGAAGTCTAGGGACCTACGCTAGATTTCTACCTGGCTGGGGAAGAGCCAGCCTGACAGAGCCGGGACTGGGCCACGGGCCGGTGATCCAAGCTGTGGCTGCATTGAGAAGGTGGCGTGGGAGCTCCTAGGAGACCAGAGATGTAGAATCACAGAAACCTCACTTTCAGACAGAGAGCAGCTTGCCTGGGTCACGGGGTCTCCAGGGTCCAGCGAGCACTTCTAGCAGTGAGCAGGTCATGCCCAGCCTTCTCCATTCACCTAAACAGCCACGCGAGATTTTGCTTGCGCTAGAAGGCACCCTGGGATCCTGAGTAGGCAGCCCTGCCCACCTGGCAGCCCTGGGCAAGGCTGGGGTCCCTTCTCTCCCCTCCTACAGAATGAAGGGACAGCTCAGGACCACTGGGACGCTCTCACCTTCTCTGGGTCTCCTTGTCAAAAACACACTCTGCAGGTTCTGAGTCACGAGGTCCAAGGCAGGTTGAAGAACACGCATTGCACTGCACACCCTCCACTGACTCTCTGAGACTTGGCGCGGACGTCTGGAGGCCAAGCCACCCTCTTGATGTTTTTAAGGGGAACAGAATAGTGGGAACAGTTCTCAGGGAGAGGCTGGGGCAAGCAGTCAGGTGCTCTGAGGTTCTCGCAAGTCAGTCCAGGGACCTCCTCTCTTCCTGGAGCAAGTTCCCTGCTGCTCTAGCTAGGAACGTCTCCTACAGGCACCAGGGAGTGGAGCAGGCCCTGCTTGGCCAGCACAGGATGGTGTCTGAGCTGGCCTTCCCTGACTGTGTTCACTGGCTTCCGGCTTTGTCCCCTCTCTGTAACTATTTAGGGAGGGCTACTGCCTGATCTGCCCTGTTTTCTCCTCTCTTCCTCTCTAAAGGGAGGAGAAGTGTTCCAGACAGAGGTTCCACAGGGGTTTGGTGGAGAAGTGACTTTTCCAGTTTTTCGGGACCAGAGGCCAGCTTTGGTGAGGACTCAGTGACTCTGAGCTGCTCCCTGGAAACTGCTGAGCGATGACGGGGCTCAGATCCACAGGACTGTCGGACGTGTCATCACACCTGAGCTACATTTTAAGATTGCTTGTTAGCTTTTCATACATCACTCCCCCACCTCACGGGGATGGGGCAATGCCAGGACTGGTGCGAAGGCACCCGTTCTGTCCCAGTGCTTTCAGAAGTGAGTAGGAAGCCCCAAGATGCTGCTGCCAGCTCACCCTCAGGTCGGCCAGGGACAAGGGCTGAATTTTGTACCTGTACTCGCCACACCGGCAGGCGAGGGGCAGAGCACATTGTACCGCCAGTGCAGACTTGCTCTGCACGGACTCAGTAGTGGCTTGGCTTTGCCCTGAGCCCAGACACGTTCTCCAGAGAACGGGCTGGGAGTAGGGACTGGACCACCTGGGATCTGCCTTGACACAGGACAGAGCCAGCCAGACTTGAACTAGAAGGGGCTGGGGGCTGACTTAAGCCACTCTGGGACTTCCTCCTGGCCCCTCTAGTCTCAGTCCCTGGACACGGTGACTTGGAGCAGCAGACCTCAGGGGCAGCTGCTGATAGGATACCCCAGCAGGTGTTCCCTCCTGGTGCTGACGGGTGTGAGGACAGTGGGGGATAGTGCTCCTTGTCCTTGAAGGAGGAATGTTCTGGGGTGTGTGGCCAGCTCCTTCTCACAGCTTTCAGATTGTTCCCAAGGGCGTGGAGCATGGCGCAGGTCCCTCGTGGTCTCTCATCGATTTGGAAGGCTCCAGATTGCCTTTGACCCCCTGGTGAAAGGCTTGGTTCCCAGTGAGCTCCTGGCTGGGCACGAGCAGCGTAGTCATTTCCCTTCTTGGGGTCATGAATGTGCCACACTCTGATTGTCTGCAGCACGTCTCCCCAGGCTCTCTGCCACTCCTACCGCATTCATAGCTAGTGTTCTACCCTAATATTGGGCGAATCATTTCAATGTACCCAAGCCCTGGGTCCTGAAAAACATATGTAGGAAATCGAAGGAAAGCCTGTCACCAGCCACAGCCAGCCTCACTGACCGTCAGGTCCTGGCCAGAGCCTCCAGTCCCTGTGAGAATGCAGGGGGCTGGGAGGGGAGGGGCTGGAAGGGCAGGGGGAGGAGGCAGAAAGTGAAAGTCCCAGAACCAACTTGGAGGGAGGGGGCCCAGGAGGTGGGCACTCCAGGAATAAGGCCATGGGGAAGAACATAGGTCATAGGTCCCCTGACCTACGAGTGGAGTGGGGAGGGGTGGGGTCTGCATGGTGGCCCCTCCCTCTTCTTCAGACTGAACTGCAGGCCTGCATCTGCCGAAGAGGGAGCGGGATCCTTTGGCATTTCATCTTGTGCTGTGTGCGTCTTCAACACAAACCTTGCTGTTGTTTTCCTCTGAAGGAACAGAGGCTATTGAGACTCATTGTTTCAGTGGCGGGCTGGGGAGGGAAAAGCCGGCTGGGAGTGGCCTGACGACTAATTGGTTACTCTCCCTCCTCCATGTTAACACGTCTGTAATCCCGGCACTCTGGGAGGTCAAGGTGAGAGGGTCACTTGAGGTCAGGAGTTTGAGATCAGCCTGGGCAACATGGAAAGACCCCATTTCTACAAAAACTATAAAAAATTAGGCAACCATGGTGGCTTGCACCCATAGTCCCAGCTACTCAGGAAGCTGGGGTGGGAGGATCACTTAAGCCTGGAGGTCAAGGCTGTAGTGAGCTGTGATTGCATCTCTGCCCTCTGGTGTGGGTGACAGAGTGAGAAACTGTCACCAAAACAAAAATCCATGGCCATTTCCAAAGCTGACCCCAGACACAGGAGGTAACTATCACACTCATGGGGTCCTGCATCTGGGCCTCAGCCAGCTCATCAGAGCAGCACCCGGCAGCTGTGGGAACGTGGGTAGGTAACTGTGCCTCAGTTTCTGCATCAGTAAAATGGGGACATAGCAGCACCTGCCTCATGTAGCTACTGCCCCATAGCTATCAAGTGCTGTTATTACCAGTTGACTAATAATTTAAACATCTGCTCTGAAACCAACTGGACGACCCGTACCCACCGCGGGGTCCACAAGGCCCGCCCCCATCACCTTTGCCGTAGGTGCCTTCTGTTCCATTCTCAGGCAGGTGCTGCATGAGGATTGGGATTGGGCCAGGCTGTGGAGGGCACACTTGACTTTTCCCTGGGGTCACCAAGTCCTGCACAGACACCACCTTCCTGGGGCCTTCCCAGTGGCTCTCCTCTCACCAAGAAGGAACAACTGAGGTCAGAGGTCAGTGTGTCCTCCGCTGGGAGCTTGATTGGGACAGCCAGGAGGTGGAGGACAGGGTGGCAGCCCCAGCCTGCCTTCTGCCCAGGGAGCAGGCTGCTTTCTAAGCCTCTCTGCATCACTTGCCAGCCGGGTGCCAGGATGGGCAGGGAGAGCTTTTTGGGTTCTGAGTGACGCATAGCTACATCTGCCCGCAGGCATAGGAACGAGTTACCAGTGGGTTCAGATTAAAGCTTTCAAAGGCGATTTGTCATCAGTGTCAGTGTGTCGGCTGTATGCCAGGGCATCGGTTCAGGGAGGGGGCAGCCTCTGGCAAAAACCTGTGCCCTCACCTCCCCCAACCTCCATCCTGGCCCCAGCTGCTTGGCAGGTGGGCAGAGTTGGATTGAGGGGCCTGGCAGGAAAGGAATCACCCAGCTTGTGGGTCTCAGGACTCTTTCTAAAACCAGCCACAGACCTCCTTCATCTCCATGTGTGATCGGGGTGGGGGCGGCAGTGGGAATGCTTCTTTGTTGGAGGTGGCCCTTCAGGCCCGAGCTAACCCGTCACCTCCACCGGGAAGCCCACCTTCCTAGCACCCTTTCCTGGCACTCAGAGCACATCCTGCAGACCTTTGTTTTTTGTCTGTCTCGTGCCTACACCCCGAGCCTGCCCACATCCCTGGCCCAGATCAAGAACTCGGAGACATTTGTTCTCAGCAAGCATCGGTAGGGAAAGGGCTCAGGTCTCCACTCTCACCTACCCAACACTGATGAATCATAAGATGAGTCCTTGACCTCAAAGGCGGACAGAGGGTGAAACTGACAAAGGCCGCCAATCCCCAAGAGACTCTGGGAGTTCCAGTTCCCTTGGACCCTCCCAGACCCGGGGCAGGCTGCCTCCTCTCGCCTCTTTCTTGCAGTTGTACACCTGTTTTGTGGGTTTGTTCACATTACTAACCTACCTGATGACTCCCATAAATCCCTTTTGTTTTTCTTGCATTTAAGCCACTCCTGTCTGGTCTAGCATTTCCACGGATTTTGCCTTTTCCAGGTGGCTTACGCTATATTTTCATGGAACCTCTCGGTTTCTGTTTATCCTGCTGGGTAAGGCCACCGGTGTAGACGTGGTAGGCAGAATTTTCCGTTCAAATGAAGACATGCCTATCAGAAAACCCCTAGATTTGTGGATCTGAGTGGAGTTTTCATTCACGCAGGAACTAGTGACCGACCGTCCTCTAGCTCATGAGGGAGGCAGGTATGAAGTCAGCAGTCACTTGGTCCTGCTGGCTGCGTGTGCTGTGGGAGAGAAGGCTTCCCTGGGGCTGAAGGCGGGTGAGATTGCAAGCCTGAACAGGGGGCTCTTCCCAGTCCAACTTGCCTTGTTAATATAAACTATGGCCCTGAACTCAGCTCTTAGACTTTTTTTTTTTTTTTGAGACAGAGTCTCGCTGTGTCGCCCAGGCTGGAGTGCAGTGGTGCAATCTCAGCTCACTGCAACCTCCGCCTCCTGGGCTCACTTCATTCTCCTGCCTTAGCCTTCAGAATAGCTGGGACTATAGGCGCCCGCCAACACGCCTGGCTAATATTTTGTATTCTTTAGTAGAAACTGGGTTTCACCGTGTTAGCCTTGATCTCCTGACCTCATGATCTGCCCGCCTCGGCCTCCCAAAGTGCTGGGATTACAGGCGTGAGCCACCATGCCTGGCAACAGCTCTTAGACCTTTTAATCCCAAATCTCTATCCTCTTCTTCACAAACTGATCCAAACCCCCTGAGTCGTGCTCTTGCCTTGAGATTAGATAAGGAGCACGGTCTAAGGCCAGCTGGGGGTGAGGATGGCATGAGGGGTCCCTCTGGGAGGAAGAAGCCAGGGGGGGAGAGTGACTGCTGTAGGTAAACCAAGTCAGGTCCCAGCCCCGCTCCCAGGGTTCTCTTTCGTAGCAGCCCCAGGAGTCAGACTGCCAATACTCTGCCTTTTCAGTTGATGCAGGGAGAGGGTCACCACCCAGAGAATCTCAGACCTCTCCCCCGATCTCTCCCCATGGGCTCAGATGGGCATCTTGTGCCAACTACCGGGCTCTGTCCCTGTCCCGTGTGGCGTTCGTATCTGGTCACCGTTGCTCAGACACTGACACTTTCACCAGGGCCTGAATCCACCCTTGGTGGACCCAGAGCTGCTCCAGTGGGGACTGTCGCAAGACTGCATGAGACAGGAGAGAAAGGGAGAGGTGGGCTCTGTTCATTAAAGTGTATCTTCGAATGAGATCCATTTCACTGGGTGAGCGTGCCTCAGTGCTGACCATGCCACTCCCAGCATCTGTTAAATGCGTGAGTGAATGAATGACCAAGTGAGTGAGTCAGCGAGTAAGAGAGTGACTGAGTGACTGAGTAAGTGACTGAGTGAGTGACTGAGTGACTGACTGAGTGACTGAGTGAGTGAGTGGCTGAGTGACTGAGTGACTGAGTGACTGACTGAGTGACTGACTGAGTGAGTGAGTGACTGAGTGAGTGACTGAGTGACTGACTGAGTGAGTGAGTGACTGAGTGACTGAGTGACTGAGTGACTGACTGACTGAGTGACTGAGTGACTGACTGAGTGAGTGAGTGACTGAGTGACTGAGTGACTGAGTGAGTGAGTGAGTGAGTGGTGACTGAGTGACTGACTGAGTGAGTAACTGACAGAGTGAGTGAGTGACTGAGTGACTGATTGAGTGAGTGAGTGAGTGAGTGAGTGAGTGAATGAGTGAGTGACTGAGTGAGTGACTGAGTGGGTGAGTGACTGAGTGAATGAGTGGGTGAGTGAGTGAGTGAGTGGGTGAGTGAGTGAGTGGGTGAGTGAGTGACTGAGTGACTGACTGAGTGACTGAGTGAGTGAGTGGCTGAGTGACTGAGTGGGTGAGTGACTGAGTGAGTGACTGAGTGACAGAGTGACTCACTGAGTGACGGAGTGGGTGAGTGACTGACTGAGTGACTGAGTGACTGACTGAGTGACTGAGTGAGTGACTGACTGAGTGACTGAGTGACTGACTGAGTGAGTGACTGACTGAGTGACTGACTGAGTGAGTGAGTAAGTAACTGACAGAGTGAGTGAGTGACTGAGTGGATGAGTGACTGAGTGAGTGAGTGACTGAGTGGGTGAGTGAGTGACTGAGTGAGTGGGTGAGTGAGTGGGTGAGTGAGTGACTGAGTGAGTGACTGAGTGAGTGACTGAGTGACTGAGTGGGTGAGTGAGTGACTGAGTGAGTGAGTGGGTGAGTGAGTGGGTGAGTGGGTGAGTGAATGACTGAGTGAGTGAGTGGGTGAGTGAGTGAGTGGGTGAGTGAGTGACTGAGTGACTGAGTGAGAGAGTGAGTGAGTGACTGAGTGGGTGAGTGAGTGACTGAGTGAGTGGGTGAGTGAGTAACTGAGTGAGTGAGTGACTGAGTGAGTGGGTGAGTGAGTAACTGAGTGAGTGAGTGACTGAGTGGGTGATGAGTGAGTGACTGAGTGAGTGAGTGACTGAGTGAGTGAGTGACTGAGTGAGTGGGTGAGTGAGTAACTGAGTGAGTGAGTGACTGAGTGGGTGATGAGTGAGTGACTGAGTGAGTGAGTGACTGAGTGAGTGAGTGACTGAGTGAATAACTGAGTGAGTGAGTGAGTGAGTGACTGAGTGAGTGGGTGAGTGAGTGACTGAGTGAGGAGTGAGTGACGGAGTGGGTGAGTGAGTGAGTGAGTGACTGAGTGACTGAGTGACTGAGTGAGTGAGTGAGTGAGTGGTGACTGAGTGACTGACTGAGTGAGTAACTGACAGAGTGAGTGAGTGACTGAGTGACTGATTGAGTGAGTGAGTGAGTGAGTGAGTGAGTGAGTGAATGAGTGAGTGACTGAGTGAGTGACTGAGTGGGTGAGTGACTGAGTGAATGAGAGTGGTGAGTGAGTGAGTGAGTGGGTGAGTGAGTGAGTGGGTGAGTGAGTGACTGAGTGACTGACTGAGTGACTGAGTGAGTGAGTGGCTGAGTGACTGAGTGGGTGAGTGACTGAGTGAGTGACTGAGTGACAGAGTGACTCACTGAGTGACGGAGTGGGTGAGTGACTGACTGAGTGACTGAGTGACTGACTGAGTGACTGAGTGAGTGACTGACTGAGTGACTGAGTGACTGACTGAGTGAGTGACTGACTGAGTGACTGACTGAGTGAGTGAGTAAGTAACTGACAGAGTGAGTGAGTGACTGAGTGGATGAGTGACTGAGTGAGTGAGTGAGTGACTGAGTGGGTGAGTGAGTGACTGAGTGAGTGGGTGAGTGAGTGGGTGAGTGAGTGACTGAGTGAGTGACTGAGTGAGTGACTGAGTGACTGAGTGGGTGAGTGAGTGACTGAGTGAGTGAGTGGGTGAGTGAGTGGGTGAGTGGGTGAGTGAATGACTGAGTGAGTGAGTGGGTGAGTGAGTGAGTGAGTGGGTGAGTGAGTGACTGAGTGACTGAGTGAGAGAGTGAGTGAGTGACTGAGTGGGTGAGTGAGTGACTGAGTGAGTGGGTGAGTGAGTAACTGAGTGAGTGAGTGACTGAGTGAGTGGGTGAGTGAGTAACTGAGTGAGTGAGTGACTGAGTGGGTGATGAGTGAGTGACTGAGAGTGAGTGAGTGACTGAGTGAGTGAGTGACTGAGTGAGTGGGTGAGTGAGTAACTGAGTGAGTGAGTGACTGAGTGGGTGATGAGTGAGTGACTGAGTGAGTGAGTGACTGAGTGAGTGAGTGACTGAGTGAATAACTGAGTGAGTGAGTGAGTGAGTGACTGAGTGAGTGGGTGAGTGAGTGACTGAGTGAGGAGTGAGTGACGGAGTGGGTGAGTGAGTGAGTGAGTGACTGAGTGGGTGAGTGAGTGAGTGACTGAGTGAGTGAGTGACTGAGTGAATAACTGAATGAGTGAGTGAGTGACTGAGTGGGTGAGTGAGTGAGTGACTAAGTGGATGAGTGACTGACTGAGTGAGTGGGTGAGTGAGTGAGTGAGCGAGTGAGTGGGTGAGTGGCTGAATGAGTGACTGAGCGAGTGAGGGAAACTTCTCTGGCTTGCTGGGACTGAGTTCCTTCGTACCGGGAGGTAGGTAGGCTGACAAAAGGAAGGAAGCCAAGCCGTGTTTGCTCGTTGCCTCTCGGAACTGGAGCAGAGTCCCCTGCCCTCCCTCTCAGATGTGTCTTCTTAGGGGAAGAGCTGCGGGACTCTGGGGAAGCCTTCAGCTTTAGGGGTCTTGGGTCTTCCCCTGAGCTCCTGCTCTGTGCATATTCATTCTCCCACCACCTGGTGCACGGGGCCCTCTTCACTTCATCCTGGCATCAAAGCCTGTTGTGCCATTTACCTGCTCTACAGTAGCTCATCCTTAACCCGGCTCTACCTACACACACAGTGAGTGGGTGAGTGAGTGACTGAGTGGGTGAGTGAGTGGGTGAGTGAGTGAGTGGGTGGGTGAGTGATTGAGTGAGTGACTGAGTGAGTGAGTGACTGAGTGAATAACTGAGTGAGTGAGTGAGTGACTGAGTGAATAACTGAGTGAGTGAGTGAGTGACTGAGTGGGTGACACACACACACACACACACACGTGCACTCACTTGCACTCATATGCATGCATGTGCACACACATATACACAAGCATACACAGGCACATGCACACATACAAATACACATGCATATGCGGCACCATACACATACATACATGTGCACAGACATACATGCATACACACCTGCACACAAACAAATATACATACATACAGAGAAGTACACGTGCGTGCATACGTACACATACATGTAGGCACATACATGCACCTATACACAAGCATACATGTACACACACACATACATACATACATGCGCACAGAAAAATGCTTCCTACCCTCTGTCTCACTGCTGGAATGATTAGCTTTAAACCAATCATCCCATAGAGCTGGGCAAAGACTGCTGAGCCTCTCCTGAACCTCACAGGTGTTTTTCTGGTCAGATCACCTGCACAAAATGTCCTCCTGGCATTGAAATAAGCCTTGGCTGCTAAAACGACTCAGTGAGTGAGTAGATTGACAGCAACATGAGTCAGGGGTGCTCCTCATGGTGGCCTTGGGAGGACACAGAAGGGCTGGGAGCTTCCTGCAGTCCTCCCAGCACACGGGGATGAATCCGCATGCCTCCCTCGTCCGGCGAGGACATCTCGTCTTTTCCTTCCTGGGGAGATGACCTAAGTGGCAGGGGAGCTCAGCAGTGGTGCTCAGCCTCTCTTCTGTGGCCGGTTTCCTTTACTTCTCAGGAATTCGAGGCACAAACTGTTGTTCACATGTGCCTTTAAAGGCACACACCACGTGCTCTGTGCTGTTGGGCTCTGGGGACCACACGCCCAGGTGTGTAGATGGAAAGCCTTGCCTAGGAAGACCTCTTTGGTTCACGTCTTCATGTGTCCTTGGAAGAATTTCCGCTTGTGGAGGCCCTAACAGGGTGAAATGGAGCCCCAGAAAAATATCCAGAGAATTTGAGCAAGCCCTCTGCACTGCCTCGGTTACCCAGCCCTGCAGCAGAAACACTGGGGACTGTGGATGAAGAGTTCTTTCAGCCCCAGGGAATGGAAACTCCAGACAAATCTCAAGAATGTGCCAGAGAATGCGTCTTCCCGTCCTCCATGACCAGGCCCGTTGTTGGAGGCAAGGCTGGCTCATATCTTAGTGCCCTTTGTGCTTCCTTGTGCGGGGCAGGCACATTTTTCTCAACTTTGGGTTTCTGGAGACCGTCGGTTTTCCCTTTTTGATTCTCTTGAGGTTATTTAAATATTCTGGCTCTCTTTGGACAAGTTTTGGAGTAGATGATTGTGCGTATTGAGATCATATTCAGACTGCTGGGATTTTGGATTTTTCACATAGTTACAAAAGAGGCTGCTTCATCTAAAGACCGTCGTGACAGCAAGAGCTTAGTGGCAGCCAGGTGCCAGCCCCCTGCAGATATAACCTGAGTCACAACTACGGTTATCACTACTTTTCAGATGAGGGACAGAGAGATTCAATAACTTGCCCAGGGACAGCAGGTCACCCAGCTACCAACAGAGCTCACTTCAAACTCATCAACCCTGGCTCCAAAGTGCATACCCTTAACCACCTCTTAAGCACCCTGGCTGCTTCCCGTGGATTAATTTGGAAAGAAAACATGAGAAGCTTCTCCGATTTCACACGAGAGCTCCCAGGAAGACAATTCCTGACAGAATTTTTTTTCACAAACATCATTTCGTTGGGTAGACCGTGGATGTGAACTCTTTGGAAACTTTTTTGTCCCGTTTTGTACATTATCCCATGTTCTTAGAGAAGTTCAACTCTGCTCAGCACCCCCAACTGGCCTGAATTAAAGGTGGGTGGTTTCCAGCTCTGTCATACCAGCGTTGGGAGGGGCCTCCAAACGTGCATGCACCCCCTCGGTCCCCATCCTCAGACAGTGAGGCTGCATCTCAGAGTTCAGAGGACACCCAAGGACGAGCTAGTCTCATGTTCCAGGTGAGACAGGGACCCAAGCTCGAGGAGAGGACAGGAGGGGAGAGGAGAGGAAACGCTATGGTGACATTTTGCACTGAGAGATGGGGCAGGACCTGGACGGGGGCAGTGGACTGGCATCGCTGGAAGGCAGGCAGCACCCTGAGACAGGAGCCATTTCCTCTTCTGTCTTACAGGAGTTACAGAGCATCGCCCACGGCCGTATGTTACGGCAACACAACATGAGGCGTTGGCCAAGAGTGCGGGGCGTCTGTCCCATCACTCTGCTTCTTTCCTGGGAATCAGACGCTGGGCATGAGTCCTGGGCTTTGGTGTTTTTTTCTAAAGGCAGCCTAGGTGACTTAACGTATAGTCAGGGCTGAGGACGATAGAATGTTTGCCGAGGTCCCACCCCCATCTTCTAACTCAAGGCCCTGGGACTCAGAGCACTTAACCCTTGTCCCCCTGCAGCCACCCAACTGGAGACCTTTGTCTGAGATCACCCAGCTAGCTGTACCATCTCTATTTTGATGGACAGTGACGGGGTGCAGCTGCGGGGCTGGGGGAAGTCTGGCCTGTTGGCAGAAACAAAGGGGACACAGACCATGCCTCCGGGGTGCCAATAATGTTTTCAAAATAATCGCCTCTGTGCATTGCCGCCTGGAGACTGGGAGCCACCTGGAGTTTCCTTGATGAAAGGAAATCCTTGAACCCTCACCTACTCCCTCACTCTGGACAAATATTTGGCCAATGGGGTCCTGAGGCCAGACTGGAACAGACTGCGCCATGCCCAGGAGTGCCTTATCTCCCTGGTGTGGGTGCCTTTCCTGCCCTGCTTGCTCTCTGTACATTTAGTAGGTGGAGCAGGGCAGGAACCAGCTTTGACTCATGGTTTACACCAAATCTCAGCTTTGCACACAGCGGGGCTGGAGGCTCACCCTGCTCCAGCCCCACCTTCTGCTACTCCTTGACCCATGCCCAGCTGCCCAGCCTTCAGCCTCCGAAGCCCTCACAGCTGCTTCAGCATCCTCTGACCTTGGCATGTGCCCCTTCCACCCCCTGGCACTCTCCTGGCTCGGCTGCACCTTTCCCGTCTCCTACTCTTCTTCTCAGGGTTGCTCTGCACCCTCCTCCGCCCCGCCCCCAGATAGCCCCTGTGACCCCGGGCTCTGCAGTCCTCCCTGGGCACCTCCTGGGCAGTGCTGAGAAGAACTCTCCCAGTTCTCTGGCCTGGTTAACCAGTTAAATCCACCTCTCTCTCCAAGGCTTGACTGACCCTATGCACCCGTCCAGGCTGCTCTGCCCACTCAGGGCTGATTGTCCACCTGCATTTTAAGTGGCTGCTTATGTGTCTGTTTCCACGGAGCCGTCAGTCTCCTGCATGAACGACGTCTTTTTTTGTTTGTTTGTTTGTTTTGTTTTTTGTTTTTTGTTTTTTTTTTGAGACAGAGTGTCGCTCTGCCGCCCAGGCTGGAGTGCAGTGGCCGGATCTCAGCTCACTGCAAGCTCCGCCTCCCGGGTTCACGCCATTCTCCTGCCTCAGCCTCCCGAGTAGCTGGGACTACAGGCGCCCGCCACCTCGCCCGGCTAGTTTTTTGTATTTTTTAGTAGAGACGGGGTTTCACCGTGTTAGCCAGGATGGTCTCGATCTCCTGACCTCGTGATCCGCCCGTCTCGGCCTCCCAAAGTGCTGGGATTACAGGCTTGAGCCACCGCGCCCGGCCTGAACGACGTCTTATTCCCAGGTATTGGTAGTGCTGGGCTCAGTGCCAGAAGCTTCACACTCACATCCGTAGTTTCAGCCAGTTCACACCAGCCCACAGTGTGGGGAGACGGCTGCGAGTTGCCATTTGCAGAGAGGAAACCGAGGCCAAGAGGCAGAATCACTTGCTGCAGCGTCCTGCAGACTTCAGAGGACAGCTCCTGTGAGAACGGGAGTCCCCTGCCACCGGGAGGGAGCCAGCAGGGCACCTCTGCAGACGAGACCGCAGCAAAGGTCTGTGCTCCGAAGGGAAGGGGCCGTGACTCAGCTGAGGCAGCAGCTGTTTCTGTTCCACAGACACCTGGCCGGGAATGAAATCTCTCCCGGCTCGGCTGAGCCTTTCCCATCTCCTCCTCTTCTTCTCAGGGTTGCTCTGCACCCTCCTCTGCCCTGCGCCCCCCAGATAGCCCCTGTGACCCCAGGCTCTGCAGTCCTCCCTGGGCACCTCCTGGGCAGTGCTGAGGGGAAGGCCCACCACCCCACTGCTCATCTCCTAGGGGAGCAAACCACCGGCTGTTGTGATGTCATCTGTGCTGAGACATCTGTCACTAGCTGCACCTTCACATGCTTCTGGGACAGGCAAGGGCTGGTGTAAGAGCGTCCCTAGGAACGCCGTTCCTCAGATGCTCCTGTGTTGGAGGCTCCAGAGAGATGAGACACACTCACCCAGGACCCCTGAATGGTGGGGTCCAAACGGGCCACTGTGCGGCTTCGACGGCGGAGATATTCTGTATCCGTCCCCTTGAGAGAGAATTTCTCACCTGAACACATTGTACTAAATGAAAGAAGTGAGTCACAAAAGTCCATATACTGAATGATTCCATTCATATGAAAGTTCCAAATATGGAAATTTATAGAGATAGAAAGTAGACTCGTGGTTGCTTGGAATGGGGGCAGGGAAGCCACAGCTCATGGGATTTCTTTCCAAGGTGATGACAGTGTTTCAAGATTGACTGTGGTGATGGACGAGCATATCTGTGAATATTCTGAAAACCAGGGAATCATACCGTTTCAATGGGGGAATTGTATGGGCTGTGAATTATAGCTCATAAAGCTGTTTAAGGAAAGAAAAAGATAATCTCTCCCCACCATCTCACTCTGAAACAGACCGCTCTACATATACCACGCAAAGGAAAAAAGTCGGCCTCATTTTTTGAAGGACACCCTTGCAAGGTGATGCCCTCAGAGGCTGGGTGGGGTCCTGAGATGTGTCAGGGGACAGGGGCTGGGGTTAAACCCACAGTAGACTTTGTTCTATGGACAACTGTGGACAGGGTTCCCACTACAGACAGCAGGAATCTGTGTGCCAGTGTGGGCAGCATGGACTTTCCCAGGGAGCTGGGAAATGGTCTTCATCAGGTTGGTCAAAGCACACACTGGAACAGGGCAGAGGTCTGGCCTGAGCTCGAGGCCCTCTGCGCAGCTGCTGGAAGCTCAGAGCCCAGGCTGTGGCTGTGCCCAGCAAGATGCACACAGGAGGCTGTGGCCAGCCCTCCACGTACTGACTTCCCCTCCCTTTTCCTGCCCTTGATTCCTCATATCAGTCACGTCTCAAGCCACACGAGAAGAATGGAGTGGAGATGACTCTGCAGACAGGAGCTGAGGGCCACCTTCTCAGATTTGCCATTTCCAGGTGCCACCTGTGCATTAATTCACTTCGTATGTATTTTACAGTTAATTTTCCCAAAATAATGACATTGCGACCATAAGCATAGAAACAACGTCACTATCCAGTTTACCGTTGCCTATCCGCGCTATTAGAGAACTCCAGACACCTGGCTCCACCCTGAGCCCTTCCTGCCTTCATCAGAAAAACCAGAGAGAGTAAAGGAGGGGGAAATCGTTTCCTCACTGTGAAATTCAGTGTTCTTCGATAGCATGCGTATTGGTCACCCATAAGCGCCTCTGGCCCACGGGGTCCCACTGGGATTCCGCAACGGAGTCTCTTCCCCACCATGTGCAACCCAAGCTGCTCCTTTGGGATTTGGTTCGTAAGTGGCTCCAGTTTAGCCACACCCGGGTACCAGGAGACCAAAGTCCCGCTAGCTGACTTGGACACGGACGCATGGCTGGATGGGTCTTCTCTGGGTCCCGGGAGGCAGCTGTGAGCAAGGCAGACCTCAAGCCCACCATCACCGGGTCAGGGAAAGCCCCAAGTTATCCCTAACCCAATACACCTGTGTTTGTGCCGAGCGCTGCAGAGAAGGCGTGCAGGACTCCCCGAGACTGTGTGAACAAGGAAGCAACTTAAATTGATCCTCCTGGGAGCGTCACGTAGCCGCCAGGCAAAGGGCGCTTAGGAGAGGGGTTCCCAGGCCGGGGCCTCCCTCTGCCCACTGGATGTGCCCGCTGGATCTTCCCATTTCTCCACGCCACCCTCACATGCCTCCTGAATCCAAGCCCTGCCTACACCGATGTGCTCCTGTCCCTCCATCAGTGCCCATTATGGAAAAGGCCGCATAATCTGTTGGATCTGAAACTCAACTGTGGATGAAATCTACACACACACATCTTATCCCATGGCGGTCTGGGCATTTTTATTTAATTGATTTTGCTCCCAGTGCATCCCACCGGCCCTGCCACGTGCCTTCAGGCGGCCTAAGATTCATCAGCAGAGGACGCTTTCTGGTCAGAGATGCCCACATCTGATTCCTTCGGGACAACTTGGTTTTAATAAATCCAAAGTCTTCATTGCACTGATTTTTCTACCTAAATGCAATTCTCTCCTGATTGCTTCTCAGCCAAGCAGCTCAGAGAAGCCTGTGAAGACAATGGTAGCTCTAACCCAGCAGGTGGTCAGCGGGTTCAGGGAGGTGGGGGGTCAAGGGGCTATGTGAATTCAAACCACAGGGGACACAGGCCTGGGAGGGCAGCCCCATCCTCAGCCCCCTAGATGCATCTGTAGTACCTTGGAGGCTTTTGGCTGCAAAGGAATCTCCACATAGGCCTAGAGTGCTCCGAGCCCCGTCCTCATCCAAGTGCGGAACATGTGGATGAGGCTGAGCTGATTCTTTCTGGGGGCGGGAGTGGGGGGCGGGGGCGGCGCAGGGGGAGATGAGGAGAAGGGAAAGAGAAGTGCAGAAAGTCTCCGCGGGGGTTTGTACGCGCCTGTCCACAGTGAAGAGCAGGGTTTGCACGTACCCATCCGCGGCGGGGAGCGGTTTTGTACGTGTCCAGCCACAGCGAGGAGCGGGGCTGGGCTACTGAGGGGCGCTGCTGGCCCCCGTGTCTGCTCCTCTTTGACTGTGTGGAGCTCACTGACCCTGGCGACCTCAGCTGGGGTGTATTCTGGATAACCACAGGACTGTACTTCCCTCACTGTACGCCCATCCTCAGCCATCCAAGGAGACAAGGCTGGCCTGGGTTACTCCATTCAAACTCCAAATCTGGTCGTCAGAACACTTTCTGGACTTGGGAATATAAGGGGTTGAATCCAGAAAAAGAAACAATGAGCAAGAGAAAGAGAGAGTTGGGGGGGAGAGAGACAGACAGAGAGAGAGAGGGAGAGAAAGGGAGGGAGGGAGGGAGGGGAGGGGAGGGGAGGGGAGGGGAAGAAGAAAGGAAGGAAAGAGAGAGAGGGAAACAAAGGAAGGGAGGCCAGAGGGCTATTGACAGTGTGGCTAATCTGTTTTGCCAAATAAAGACCAAAAAGATATGCTGGTCACTACCATTGCATAAAAAAAAAAGGACATTTTAATATCAAAGCAAGTAGAAAGGCTAGAATATCAGAAGAAATAGCAGCCCTTCTCATGACAATACCAAATGGCATAAGTACTTTCCTGGAATGATGAGTTACTTAACTTCCACCTACCTCAGTTTCCTCATCTGGCAAACGGGTCGGCATTACTCATAGGGTTGCTGTATCACTGAGTTATTATTTGTAAAGTGCGTAGGATAGTGCCTGGAATACAGGTCTGATATGTTTGTTCAGTAAAAAATTAAATCCATATTTAAAAAGTTAATTAGGCCGGGCGCGATGGCTCACGCCTGTAATCCCAGCACTTTGGGAGGCCGAGGAGGGCGGATCACCTGAGGTCAGAAGTTCCAGACCAGCCTGGCCAACATGGCGAAACCCCGTCTCTACTAAAAACAGAAAAATTAGCCGGGCGTGGTGGCGCACACCTGTAATCCCAGCTACTCAGGAAGCTGAGGCATGAGAATCACTTGAACCCGGGAGGCAGAGGTTGCAGTGAGCCGAGATCACGCCCCTGTACTCATGCCTGGGTGACAGAGCAAGACTCTGTCTCAAGAAAAAAAATGTTTAAAAAGTTCCTCAGAGCAGGCATGCTGGGGATTAGGATTGAGATCCAGCACAAGGCCTTGCGGGGACAACAGATGCATTTTTGGACAGGAAAATGCCTGCCTTGTCCTCTTTGCCTGCTTCCTGTGTGTTTTGCAGACCAGTCACCCCATGTGACCGCTGGTCGGGGGCCCTTCCTGGGCTGGGGCTCTCCTCTGGGCTCAAACTCACCCCTCCTCCTCCCCCGCAGATCTTCGGGGGCCTGGTGTGGATCCTGGTGGCCTCCTCCCTGGTGCCCTGGCCCCTGGTCCAGGGCTGGGTGATGTTCGTGTCTGTGTTCTGCTTCGTGGCCACCACCACCTTGATCATCCTGTACCTAATTGGAGCCCACGGTGGAGAGACTTCCTGGGTCACCTTGGTGAGTGCAGCCCAGGGCGACTGCTGGCTGTAGTGGGGGGCGGGGCGGCAGGAGTACTGGCCCCTGGCCCGGTAGGGTGGGCTTTCCCAGTGCCAGGTGAGACTTCTCCATAGACGTCACCCCACCACGTTCCAAGGCTGAGCCTGCCCAGGGCTCCCGGCGCGGAATCAGGAGAGGCAGGGGCAGAGGCAAGGTCTCCACTGCCAACCCTCATTGGACCTGTTCTGTTCTCCCGCATGACTGCCTTTCCATGGATAACCAGCTGCCCAGCCCCCACACCACCTGTACCCACCAGGTGCCTGCCTGCCCCTCCCATCACCCGCGAGGGCGGTTTTCATCTCAGGGGAGCGGGGCCCTGGAGGCTGACCAAGGTGTTGGGCTCCGGAAACTGGCTCTGAGGGTCAGGCCATGGTTACTGTCCAGCTCCAAGCAGGGCTGCCACAGAGCACAGGGAAACAGAAGTGGCCTTTGGTCGTTATTCTGTATAAATTCTGCCTTGAGGGCCACGAAAAGGTAACTTTTACATGTATGACACTTGTCCCTTACCTGCTGTAGGGGTGGTGGGGCCGTTTGGCCAAGCCAGTCTCAAAAGTTCTGCTACTTAGACTTTCGAAATCACTTCCAAATCACAACTACGTAAAACCCTGTTTTAGTACCTTTTTGCTTTCATTTATTTCTTTATTTTGAGTTGGGGGTCTCATTCTGTCACCCAGGCTGGAGTGCAGTGGCACAATCTCATCTCACTGCAGCCTCAACCTCCCAGGCTCAAGTGATGGTCCTGCCACAGCCTCCTGAGTAGCTGGGACTGCAGGCATGTGCCACCACACCCAGCTAAGATTTCTTGTTTTGTGTAGAAATGGGGATCTAACTATGTTTCCCAGGCTGGTCTCAAGTCCTGGCCTCAAGAGATCCTCCTGCACCAACCTCCCAAAGCTCTAGGATTACAGTCGTGAGCCACCACGCCGAGCCCTTTTTTGCTTTTAAATATACCAGGAGCCAAAAATAAGCAATGAAACAAAACAAAACAATAGCAACAGCATGGTCCTGCCTCATCCTGCACTGGTCAGTGAGGCCACACCCACGCTGGACTGTGGCCATGCACGACACTTCTCGGATCCAGGACGAGCTTTTCCCTGGGACACCCCAAGCTGCTGGCCCCTCCTCCACCTCTCCCTTGACCCTTCCTCAGGGGAGACCCATGTCCCATCCGAAGTGCTTGCTCTGGCCCCACGGCAGTGAAGTGAGACTCAGTGCAGCAGGGCAGGCATGGGACCTCCGTGACAAGGTTGGGAGGGGTGGGATTCAAAGGAAGTAGGGGGAGAGGCAAGGGACGGGGGTGGAGGGGACCTCAGCTCTGCATCTGGGCCCCGTCTCTCTCTCCCCATCCCTCTGACGCTCCGTCTGCCCCGCAGGACGCAGCCTACCACTGTACTGCTGCCCTCTTTTACCTCAGCGCCTCGGTCCTGGAGGCCCTGGCCACCATCACGATGCAAGACGGCTTCACCTACAGGCACTACCACGAAAACATTGCTGCTGTGGTGAGTCTGGGCACCCGGGGCTGTGTCCACAGCGGGCGGCTCCGCGGCTGGCAGGGTGTGTGTGGAGGCTGCCCAGGCCCTCTCTTTTCAGCTCAGTAACTTTGGAGTGAGGTCAAACCTTGCCTTCATCCCTGGAGCAGGAAAGCCCCAGAGAAAGGGGGTGTCGTGTCGTGCCCAAGGCTCTGCTTAGTCGTCCGGCCAGGGCTGCATGCCCTAGGCCTGGGTGGGCTTTGCAGAGGGCAGACGTGTGAGGGGATGCAGCTGCCCAACGCCTTACCCAGGTGCTCTGTGAACAATCTTATTCAACATCCACGGCAACCCTACAGCCCAGGATTATGACACCCATCTCACAGGTGAAGTGGGCCAGAGAGTGTGGGTGATGGGCCCAAGATCACCAGGCATCGTAGGGCCCAGCATCAAGGCCGGGGGCCCAGTCCCCACACCCTCAGCACCGGTTTGGGGCCGTGAGTCTGGCCACATGGGTCTCCTGACGCTCCCCACGCGGCCGTCCATTGAAGCATTCAGCCAGGGGTGGGGACACTGGAGCCAGGTGGATTGTCCTCTTAATGGACTGGATCAGAATGACAGGGTAACAGAATACAGTGTTTCATCACGTGGTTTTCAGAGCTGAGCATGTGTGCCCTTGCACCAGTCTACGATATAAAACACGCTTCTGACTGTGGGTATTGTTAAAAAGTAAGAAGTTTCAGAAAGAGCATTCGTCAGATATCTAGAACTTGACCTATGAATTATGCAAATCCCAAGGTAGAATGTAGTGATGTCCCGCGTTGTCCCATCTCCCAACACGGCTGGTTTCCAAGCAGCAGCACGGCCAGGTGGCTCCTGACTGATCTTCCTTCCTGGGGAGGCTGGTGACCCACCCTCCATCTTTTTCACGCAATTCCCTCTCATCTCCCTCTCCCAAGGCCGCTTCATACCTCCCCCATCCCAACCAAGCCTTCTCTTTTAACAAACATCAGCAAAGTGTCTGATAATAATTTCCATAAAACTGTGGTGGGCAAGGGTTGCGAAATGCAGATGGGATGTGGTCAGTGGGTCAGCACTTGATGGAAAAACCCAGCTAGGGGAACGAACGCCCCTTCCTGCTGCGTGGGTCTCTAGTTGGGAACCACTAGGCTCTACTGCCTTCCGACTTTTCTCTTTTACCTTTTATCAAAGGCAGCACACAGCCAGAGAGGCGTGCAGTTACAAGCCCACAGCTCAACAGATTTCATACAGCAAACTCCCTGTGTGGCTGGTGTCTGGACTAAGAATTAGGGCCTGATAAACCACTCCCAGAAATCCCCTCAAGTCCTGTCCCCATCACTGTGCCCCACCACCACCCAATTCTGATTTCTGGCACCTGTTCAGTCTCGCCTGCCTTTGAACTTCATATAAGTGGAATTATACAGTGGGGACTCATGTGGCTTCTTTCTCTCACCCTTATGTTTGTGAGATTCACTCAAGCGACAAGTGTGTAGATGTGGGTTGTTTGTTCTCATGACTGTGTAGTATTCCCTTGTAGGAATAGACCAACAGCTACTTATCCATCCCATGATTGACCATGTTCCCATTTTTTTAGTTGAGATGGATAGACACGAATATGCTCATGCAGACAGGAGGGTTACAATTGAGAACCGAGTGTTCTCAGCTGGCAGATGCACCCAAATAAAACCACTAAGGGGAAATCTGCACGGTGTTCGATGTAAAGTCACGCCTTTCAACTCACAGTATCAACTGCATCTGACTGTGAGAGAGAAAGAAGTCCGTTACTCAGGATTCAATCCCAGACCCGCCCAACCGCAGCATGTCCAGTCCAGGCGATACTGGGGTGCAAGGAGGCACCTCACACCCTCTCTCACACAGCCTGGTTTTGGAAGCAGCCAGCCTGCCTCACCTCCACTCTGTGGCTACTAATCAGGGCCTGTTCCAAGCTGAGCTCCTCCCTCTCTCCTTTGTGGGTGGCAGAGCTGCTTTGCCAAAGGGACCCCGGGGATTGGTGGAAGTTGACTGGGACGAGATGGAAATTTCTGGAGAAATCTGGAGGTTTCTAGATTATACAATGGTAGGCGGCGATGGCTGCAGTTTAGGGAGAGAGTTTTCTGAAGCCAAAATTTGCCCATTTGTGCCCAGCTCTACGTGTTCCCAGTGGGCCATTTCTTGACTCCACTTGGAAAATGAGTCTCCACCGCTCTTCCTGCTGGGGACTTCCAAGGTGCTTCTGCCAAAGGCCCTCGTTGGTCTGGAACGCCCACCGTCTGCGGAGGGCTGCCCACTGGGGTCTGACTGCCTGCCCCAGATACGCTCTCTTAAATGTGTTATTCAATCATTCGGCTTCCTTGCCGCCTGCGGGCAATGAGGGAAAGGGCTTGCCCGGGTGTAGAGGCAGGAGAGCAGGCGCCCTGAGGGCTGGGGTGGATGGGCATTTTCAGGAGTCACAGAGGCGTAGCCGCCCTCAATGGATGTTATGCCCAAGCTGGAAACTCTTGACCTCCACCCAAGGTCACAAAACCAGGTGCAGAGATTGGGCTCGGCAGCAGGCAGGCCTCAGGGAGTGGGGCGATGGGAGCAGACAGTGCTCAGGAGGACACAGCAAGTCCCCAGCGAGCAGGGCCATCGCTCCCGGGGCCACAGTGGCTGATTGGATGGTCCCAACAGCAAGGCCCCTCCTTTCGACAAAAGCTCAAACTCCCTCCTCCCCTTCGCTGTCCCTCACTCCCTATGAAGTCTGGCTCCCTCAGCCACACCTGTGACATTAAGAACCCAAAACAAAATAATGATCGGGCGAGGATGTCCAGGCAGCACGGAGACTTTCACCAGGGCCAGCAAACCCAGGTATTTACAATCTCTCAACCAAGCCACCAGGACCACAGCTGGAGGGTGCTGGTCTCACTGCTGGGGGAGGACGTTGTCCCTCGAAAGTTACCTGCCGGAGATGCTTTCATTGGAGGGGCCTTTGAGGACTCCATCTCAGGTCAGCCGAGACCTCAGGCTGAGACCAGTGTGATGCTGGGCGATAGTGGAGAGTCTGACCTTGCACACCAGGTCCAGGCGGTTGTTAGGTCACACGGAGCTCTGTACTGAGAGGATGTGGTGGGCGCCTGGGCTCAGCAGGGAGGGCGTCCATGTGAGGGGTGAGAAGCAGTGGCAGCCCAAGCTCTCTGGGTCTGGCGCCCCTGCGCCGTGTGAGGCTGGATGCAGTGCAGACGCTGTGCCTCGCCCTCCTGCGCAAACCCATTAACGGCCATTTCTCTTGGTTCCAGGTGTTCTCCTACGTAGCCACTCTGCTCTACGTGGTCCATGCCGTGTTCTCTCTAATCAGATGGAAGTCTTCATAAAGCCGCACAGAACTTGAGCTGAAAACCCAGATGGTGTTAACTGGCCGCTCCACCTTCTGGCATAACTTTTTAGAGAACAGAAATGCCCTGGATGGTGGAAAAAAGAAAACAACCCCTCACCCCCACCCCCAACAACAACAACAAAAGCCCTGCCCTATTGCTTGTGGGTGCTGCGTTTACTCTCCCGTGTGCCTTCGCGTCCGGGGCGGGAGCTCGCTGTGTCTAACCTCTGACTGCTGCGCTGTCTGCTAGGGTCACCTCCTGTCTGTGAAAGGGGAACTTCTTGTTTGGGGGTGGGAGGTGGGGACCTGACCTGAGAAGGAAACACAGATCCCCTGCTGACCCCTGGACCAGCTCTCGAGAACTACCTGCTGGAATTTTCCACAGGCTCTCCTGAGCGTCCCCTCCTGTGGCATGTTTTAAGTCTTCACGGACGTTCTGTGTGTCATGGGGACTAAAACTCACCCCACAGATCTTTCCAGAGGTCCAAGGTGGAAGATGGTAACCCTGTGAAATACTTTATAAAGTGTCTTTATGTTCAATACATTTGTTGGGTGTTTTTTGGGCTTGGGTTAAATTCCTCAGCATCAGGAATGCCATTGTTTCAGCTTTCTTTCTGAGGAATCCTTTGACTTAATCCGAATCTCAAGAGACAGCATCAGGTGGCAGTTGAGATGACAGACACTGTGTGTGCTCGGCCACTGCACTCTCAGAGCTCGGTGCTGGGGAGCCCACCCTCCCAGCCACCTGCCCAGATGGCTTTCCCCTCTCTCTGGAAACAGGCCAAGTGCCAGCCGGGGGCAGCTTCTCCTTCCTACAAGACGCAACAGTCTGTGCCCCGCTAGAACCTCCTTCCATTGTGACACTCATCAGCACGTTCCTGGGCAGTCTGCTCTGTTCCCATTATGTGGATAATACATTATTTTAGAATTTCCTCGGGCCACTCCATAGGACAGAAAGGAGAGGAGATTACAGAGTGAAAGGAAGTACAGTGACAAGGGTGAATGCCACGTTTTGGGTCTGAGATGTCTGGGTTGAAAGGAGATGGGATGATTAGGAAGCAGGCACTGCGTTAGGGATCTGGAAAGCCCAGCTCTGTTATGAAACGCTCCTTTATCCCTTGGCTCCGAGCAGTTAGTGCCATTCCAGAGATGGGATGTTGGAACAGGTGCTCGAAGACCCATGAGCTTCCTGCCGTGGAGGCGTGTGGCAGAGCATCTGCGACCTCTTGCTGGCAGCCATGGAGGCAAAGATTCAAGCTTCAGGCCGGGAACGGTGTCACATACCTGTGGTCCCAGGTACTCAGGAGGCAGAGGCGGGAGCCTCACTTGAGCGCAGGAGCTCGAGGTTGCAGTGAGCTGTGATGGTGTCACTGCACTCCAGCCTGGGCAGCAGAGCAAGACCCTGTCTCTAAAATAAAATACAATAAAATAAATAAAATTCAAGCCTCAAGTGGTGAGTTCAGTTGACATTTTACTCCTCTTCAACTTGGAGATTCTACAACTAAATTGGTCTATTCAGGAGGTCCTTTGTTAACCCAGGATAACTGGTACCAGAAACCGGCCACTCTTAGTAGGTACACTTCAAACACCCAACGTTTCATAGTACATCATGAGCAAAAGGTTTGATTGGGGCTTTACCTTGAAAAAATTAAACTACAAATGAGAAGTAATCGGAAGTTTGTTACGTGTTTAACAAAATTTCCAGCAAGTGTTGATTGAGGGAAGTCCCATTTTTCAGCAAAACCGTCCACAGGAAGCCAGCAACATGTTAATGAAGCTCACTTTTTACCCTCATCAAAAATAAAAAGAACAATAAAGAAGGAGGAGGAGAGGAAGAAGGAGAAGGAGAAGGAGAAGGAGAAGGAGAAATGGAAGGCTTAGTTTCCCAAGGGCTTCTCAATGTTTTGACATTTTAATCATTCTCTTTTTTAAAAAACTTTCATATACTCTTTCTCTATTTTTTCTTCAGCCAAAGGCTTTGCCAGTGGTTCTCTGGCACCACTTTCTGATTTCTTCTAGCCCTGGGCATATTTTAAATCTGCAGTTTCATTTCACATTTGACTTGCATCCTGTTCACATTGGATGTAAATTGGATGGGCAAGGTTTCATTTCCAGCCTCAAAAATGCCCCCTCCTGGTCTTGCTCTTCCTCCTCACCCCCCACGCTCACCCCCCATCCCCTGTCGGGTTTCTTTGCTCCCACATGTCTGTTCCCAACTCTGTTCCTGTCCGGCTGTTTTGTGCTTGCAGGTGCACATGTGTGCTGGCGGCAGCCCTGCCAGCCATGGGTGCTGCTCCCCTGGGAGCCCACGATGCCTGGGTAGGAAGGGTTGGGAACGGGGACATTAGAGAAGCCTGCTGGGTGAAGCAAGATGCAGAGCAGGGGCACCGACTGAGCACCTTCCGTGTGCTGGGACCACTGGGGGGATGGTGTCTAGCCCCCAAAGCTGCTTCTTGCTGGCACGCCTCACCTCTCTGCCTCTGGGTGTTACACAGGAGGGGACCTCACCTCCTTTAGGGCAGAGCCTGGTGCCACCCAAGACACTCAGAGACTGCCTGCTTGGTGGCCCTCACTTGGATCAAATGCAACTGCCCAGAAGATCCAAATTCATTCCTGTGTTACCATCTTCCTGCCATTCTGGGGGCTCCTGCCTTGTGCCAGGCACTGTGTAAGCACTTTCCATATAAAGCTTTCCGTTACTCTCCCAGTGGCCACGTCATCCTACAGGCAGGGAAACTGAGGCTGGTGCAGGTGGTGAGAAGTGCAGCTGGACTGAGGGCTGCCTCCCTCTGGCCCTGGAGCCCTGGGCTTGATATGACCTCAAGGCACCCAGACCCGTCCTCGTTGCCGGTTGTCCTCCCACCTCCCAGGAAGTGGCGGTGAGATTTAGTGGTTGACATGATGCTAGTCGGCAGGGGCCTTCACAGAGTGATGAAGCCAGGCACTTAGGATAGCCCCAGACCACCATTCCCCACCACCACCCCAGACCACCACCCCAGACCACCCCCCAGACCACCCCCCAGACCACCACCCCAGACCACCCCCCCGACCACCCCCCCGACCACCCCCCAGACCACCACCCCTGACCACCCCCCAGACCACCCCCCCGACCACCCCCCCAGACCACCCCCCCGACCACCCCCCCAGACCACTCCCCCAGACCACCCCCCCAGACCACTCCCCAGACCAGCCCCCAGACCACTCACCCAGACCACCCCCCAGACCACTCACCCAGACCACTCCCCAGACCACCACCCCAGACCACCCCCCAGACCACCACCCCAGACCACCCCCCAGACCACCCCCCAGACCACTCACCCAGACCAACCCCCCGACCACCACCCCAGACCACTCCCCAGACCACCCCCCAGACCACCCCCCGAGACCACCACCCCAGACCACCGCCCCAGACCACCCCAGACCACCACTCCCAATCACCACCCCAGACCACCCCCCAGACCACCCCCCGAGACCACCACCCCAGACCACCACCCCAGACCACCCCAGACCACCACTCCCAATCACCACCCCAGACCACCATCCCCAATCACCACCCCAGACCACCGCCCCAGACCAACCCCACAGACCAGCACCCCAGACCACCTCCTCCGACCACCACCTCAGACCACCCCCCCAACCACCGCCCCCGACCACCGCCCCAGACCACCGCCCCAGACCACCCCCCCAGACCACCCCCCAGACCACCGCCCCAGACCACCGCCCCCGACCACCGCCCCAGACTACCACCCCCAATCACCACCCCAGACTGCCTCAGACCACCCCCCAGACCACCACTCCAGACCACCACCCCCATCACCGCCCCAGACCACCGCCCTGACCGCCACCCCCGGCCGCCTCCCCCGACCGCCACCCCCGACTGCCACCCCAGACCACCCCCCAGACCGCCGCCCCCCCGACCGCCGCCCCCGACCGCCGCCCCAGACCGCCCCCCCAGACCGCCCCCCAGACCGCCACCCCAGACCAACACCCCAGACCACCACCTCAGACCACCTCCCCCGACCACCACCTCAGACCGCCCCCCCAGACCACCTCCTCAGACCACCCCCCAGACCACCACCCCGACTACCTCCCCAGACCACCCCCCCCAGACCACCAGCCCAGACCGCCAACAGGGCCTGTAGCAGGCCACGGCCACAGCCAGGCCCTGGACTCAGCGTCTGCTGGAGAGGAGCTGGTGCTCAGAGCTGCAGCCACGGCCACGCCAGCTCAGGTAGCTGCTGGGTCCACTTTGCAGCCCCCACAGAGCCAAAGGCAACAGTCCGGCTGATACTTTGCAAAGGTGAGGAACTGGGTATTTTTAAGCTCACAGAATAAAGAGAAAAATCTATCCACAAGCCTGAGAAAGGATTAGGAAGAGGCCAATGTGTATGCTGTGACTCAAAGCCAAAGCTTGCAGAATAGGCGGGACCATAGTCAGTCACCCCACTGTCGTCCCCACCAAGTCATGGGCCCAGCAGAGAAGAGGACTGGGGGCTTTGGACCAACTGGGCCTCGTGGGTCACTGCTAAGGGCTTCCCCCTTCCCTGACCGTCCCTGTGGCTCGTGTGCTGTCCATGGACCCAGGAACATGCAGCGCCCGGCCAGGCGCCAGGAGGGACACAGGGCCAGTGCTCAGTAAACACGACCGCATGAGTGAGCAGGCCCAGCGCCCCAGGGCGGCTCCAGCTGACCTGTGCTCAGGCATGTCTGTCCTCTGGCCTCTCAGGAAATGACAGAGAGTGGTGAGATGCCAGGTGAAAGGGTGTTTCTGATGGGGGTGCGGCGAGGCTTTGGGACAGTGGCTGGGAACGCTCTGGCGCAGCTTTGACTGGACAGTGATCTGATCAGTGCGTTCCCTCCTGCCTTCCATGGCCCTCGAGCAGCTCCATGGGGCTTGTGATTCATTATGGACATGTGTGTGGGGAGGGGGCACATCACCAGAGGGCAATCAGCAAACGGTAGCTACCAGCCAAATCCAACCAGGACATTTTGGAGGCTATGGCCTGTGACTTCCCAGGCTGTGGCTCCCTTGCTTCAGGGGGTGATCCTGGAGGTATCCTCCTGGTGGCCTTCCCCGTGCAGGGCAGGGGGGCCTGGGAGGTGTCCCAGGAAGCAAAGCTCCTGCCCCCCACTCTGCACAGGACAGATCCCCATCGATCTTCCCTTCTTGAGAAGACACAGCTTATGGGAGCCGGGCCTCTTCAACGTTCGAGGGCTGAATTCTAAAAAGCGTCTCGTACCCCCACCCCCGCAGGTTGTAGGACTATTTTTGCAAAGCAGCCCGAATGGAAGATTGAAGGCTGCTTCACGCTGACCTTAAAGAGGCGTTTGCACTGCCAGCCGTGGGCTGGAGCGAGCCTGCCTTCAGCGCCCACACAAGGGCCTGTTGTTCTGGGTATCAATTGGGGCCGGTGTGGGGTTACAATGAGGCCTTTCAAAGAGACAAAGCGCCTCTGGACAGGCTGAGTGTCCCTGCACACGTGGGCATCCGCCCAGGGCATTTAAAATAACGCGATTTGAAAAAACAGATTTGAAGTGATGTTTCCCACTCCGCGCTGTTCGGCGGCCTTTGTTCTGTCTGCATCACACCCGGCGACGGCAGCTTCTAAGAGCTGGGCGCCGGAGCGGACACGGGGTTCCCAGCTGCGGCTGCTCTCTGCCTTCCCAGGTAACGAGATCATCGCACTGCCAGGCTCTCTGGAGGGTACCCAGAGAGGCTGGATCCACACAGAGTGCTCGGCCGCCAGGACTTCCTTCAGCCAGAAGCAGGCACCCAGGACATACCGCGTGAGGTGACTTCCCAGCGCCGCTGGGTGCCAGGTGCTGCTTGAAGTGCTTTACTTCTTCACGTAATCCTGTGACAACCTTATGTGGTGGATACAATTTAGATGAGGACTCTGAGGCACAGAGAGGTTAAGTGACTTACCCAAGGTCACACAGCAAGTAGGCGTGGATCCTGGTTCCAGCAGAGTGGCTCCTGGGCCCCTGAGGCTAAGCGTCATGCTTCATGTCTCACCGTGACAGGGTCCTTGTCCCTCTGGGAGCAGGGGGCACATGCTAAGAAGTCCTTCACACCCATACTGCTGACTTTACCAATACTGAAAACTCCAAACGGTGCTTGAGGAGTGTCAGGAAAACCCAGCCAGGAGCCCAACCTGCCAGGGAGGGGTGTCTGAGATGAGGGAGACAAAGAAGGCACAAAGGGCTTCCCGGGGTAGAACAAGGGTGATCCGGACCAGGTGCGTGTCAAAGGCTGGGGGGGTGAGGGGTGCCTTAGGAGGCTGCGAGGGCCCGGGCTGGTCCTGGAGGCAGAGCCGAGCTTGGCTTTCACCCACGGGGCAAGCCCAGTGGGGGTATCTGTTGGGCAGTGGCAGCCGTCCAGCCGAGAGACGCTGTGGGTGTGGGCGGGCAGGCTGGACCGGGGAGATGGGAGAGGCTTGGCCGGATTTTGGTGAACTGAGAGCAGCCAAAGGGAGTGGCCGAGGGCATGGAACCCTGAGCCAGCCCAAGTGTGTGGCCCCCTCAGCCTCAGCTTCCTGTCTGCAGAATGGGAATATTATTTCCACCTCACAGGCAGCTGGGAGGATTTGAGGACTCGGTGCAGAGGAGTCCCTGGGACCGAGGACATCTCGGGAAGTCCCGGCCGCTGTTATCATTGTGGGAATGAAGAAAAAGAAGGTCTAGAATGATCCTGAAGTTTCCAGCCTGGGCAGACGATGGCTATTCACATTATGCTTATTCATTAACCACGTTGATGGCATTCTGTCGTGAACTTGGGCTGGTACTTTTGCTTTTTCCCACAGGACTGAACGTTTAATCAGCCATGACAGAGTTTAAAATAGTCCCACTTAGGAAAACAAGCTCCAGTGCTTCGGGGAGAGGCCGTTCCTGCCACAGCCCCTGACAGTAAGGGAGGGACTCCCAGAGGGCCTGAGAAGGTCACAGTCACCGGGCGGGCCTCTCCACTCCCTCCCTCGGGCAGGAGCAGCCAAGCCAGAGAAGCCTCAGCCACAGGCAGGTGTAACGGCACTGGGAGGAGCCGGGAATGTACAGATGAAGAGCCCAGGCCCCAGGAGGGTGGGAGTCTGGGCCAGGGCACCAGACAAGTCAGCGCCAGGGTGGCCTCGACCCCGCCTCCCAGGCTGCCTCCCCTGTGAGCCCCTGCTGCCCACCTCTCCTATGGTACCTCATCGCTTCCCACACTGAGGCAGAGGGAGAGACGGGGGCTGGTGAGAACAGGGAGTAACCCACGATAAAGACGGGGCAAGGGCGCGAAAAGGGCCCGGGGAGGCTCGCCGAAGGCAACTTCCAGGTCTGTTGCCCACTGGGAGTCTGGCCCCGCGGCCTCCACCTTCTAGGGTGAGAGCTGGTGACACCTGTGGGTCATGCAGGACATGCCTCCACTGGTGGCTGGAAGGAGGGGCACGGCTGCCCCTTGCGTCATGTACACAATCCCCCAGCACAGTCCAGGCGGGTTGTACCATGGGTGTTAGGTGGCATGATGGTGGTGATGAGGATGTAATCCACTGGCTTAAACCCTGCCCAGCTCACACACCCCCTCCTCCAGGGCGCTACACCTATCCCACTCCTGCTCCTGGGCACCCAGGCTCCCCACACCCCACCCACTGTCCTTAAGCCTACAGGGCCCCACCTTCCAGACCCCACTCCCAGGACTCCACTGCCTCCCAGACACCACGGCTGGCTCTCTGCTGATGCTCCCCCATAGCCTCCCTCAACAGGCTAGCAGGACTGAGGGGCCCCACGCAGCCCCCCAGGACAGGTGGTGACCGAGGGAAAAGGAAAAGAGTTGACCCTGAGGGCCCCACCCGTGGTTCATCCCTTCCACTGAGCCAGGAGATGGTGGCCTGCAGGGGAAGTGCAGGTGGACGGGAAACATATTCTCATGGACTACTCACTTCTACAATCGGGGTTGCGGCCTCCAATCTAGGCCTGTGCCCCACCTCGGACAAACAGTCACAGGAATGTGACCGGGATGGCGTGCCCAGCTAAGCCAGTCTGGGCGGCCAGATGCTGGGATAGGGCCTGCCCTGCCCTTCACCCCACTTTCTGAGGTGGGCAGTTTTCTGGCTCCGGTGCTGACAGGCAAAGGGGAAAGACGCCCAGTCCTCTGGTGGCTGTCCCCACAGAGTGTGCCCTCGGCCCCCACAGAGTGTGCCCTCGGACACTGGCACTGTCCCTGCTGCAGTGGCTGCCCCCACAGAGTGTGCCCTCGGACACTGGCACTGTCCCTGCTGGAGTGGAAGGGGCTGCCTCCACAGAGTGTGCCCTCGGACACTGGCACTGTCCCTGCTGGAACGGAAGGGGCAGGGCGTGTGGACTCACTTGGCGGGAACGTGGGTAGAAAGAGGTTACAGAGGGACAGAGAAAGCTGGCCACGTGGTCAGTCTTGCACCCCATCCCACCTGCTCCATCTGCCGAATGTCGTCACCTCCTGTATGAAACACGAGGCCCCGCAGTGGCTGGTGTGCATTCTCCATGAGACTGGAACTAAGAGCTCCACACGCATTCTCCACCATCACCTCGGGACAGTCCTCCTACAGAGACGCTACGATCATTTCCACTGTGCAGATGAGGAAGTGGGTTCTCCGAGGCTGACTCGTGCCTGGCTAACGCCACACACAGATAAAGCCAGGCAGAGGCATCACTTGGACTTCTGCATCCTCAATGTTCCCTGCCTCCCTCTGAGTCTGTCTTCCCTCGAGCACTCTTCCCACCGTAGTCCCATACGCAGACTGCGCTGGATGCACGCTCTCTGCTGTCCCGGCTTCCCTCTGGGGCTTAAAAGGGCTACTGTTCCCAAAGACGCCTGCACTTTGGCCCGGGACCCTTGAAAATCCACAAAGAAGGTGCTCCTGGTGGTGCACGGGGCACCAGAATGGGGACTATTTGGGGATTTGGAAAGCAAAAAACCAACGTTTTACAGTAAAACTTACTGGTGGGGTGCAGTGGCTCATGCCTGTAATCCCAGTACTTTGGTGGGAGGTTTGCTTGAGGTCAGGAGTTTGAGACCAGCCTAGGCAACCCAGGGAGACCCGGCTTCTACAAAAAAAAATTAATTATCTGAGCATGGTGGTGTGCACCTGTGGTTCCAGCTATTCAGGAGGCTGAGGTGGGAGGATCACCTGAACCCAGGAGGCTGAGACTGTAGGGAGCTATGATTGGGCCACTGCACTCCAGCCTGGGTGACAGAGCAAGATCTTGTCTCCAAAAAAAAGAAAAAGGTGTTTATTATACACCCCAAATAGGGATGGTGCTAATCTTTTGACCTAACAGGACTCGGATGAGACTTTTGTAAAGAAGGCAGTCACCTGGTCTTGTTCTGTTTCAGGGGAATAGAATGCAAGCATTTCCCACTCCAGACAGGCAGGTCCTCTGGCCCCCGCTGTGGCCTGGTCCCGACACAGGGTCCAGGTTTGGGAAGAGGCTGGCTGTTCAGGTCCACTCACTCCTTCCAGGTCTGAGTCCTCTGTCTTGCTGAGCATGTGCTTCCGCAGGGGCAAGAGGACAAACCCACAGGAGCATACCCTCCACCCAGCTTTTGAGGCGCTGTAAGCAAGCCCCAGCAGACTCAAGCAAGCTCCAATCGAGTTACTTCCCAGACAGCTGTGAGAGAGAACAGGCTGCAGAAGCCACCTGAGGTCTACAGCAAGCGGCTGGGGACGGAGAGAGCTTCAAGGGACAGGCATGGATGAAAGCGCCCCTTCCTTGGGCACCCGCACACTGACAGCCGAGGGTCTGGCTTTGGCTCCGCAGGGTCTCCACATCCACACGCAGACCCGTGTGAGGTGCAAAGTCGCGCTCCGGCCACCTGCCCGGATGGTGGGCACCAGGGAGCCTTCCTTCCTCCCCAGCCACAGAGACACAGCCCTCTCCCTTCCTGCCCTCCCGCCCGGGGTGCTGAGAACGGTCTGTGGCTTCACAGAATGGATGCACCCTTGCCTCCTACCCAAGCAGGGCCTCAGCCAGCCACTGGAGCGCCCTGTGGAACTCACTCACCCCTCAAGCCCCTAGTGGTCACTCCCTTTGGCACAGGGAGTAACTTCACCTCCTACTTCTAAAAATAGAAATTTTTTAATTAAAAAAAAAAAAAAGAAGCTTCCCTATTAGAGGAAGGGACCCTTCCTGGACCCCTTCTTCCTGCACATCCCTTCCCCTCTACAAATCCACCTCCATCCTCCCGGTCACATCCACCCCCCGACTGCCAGACCTCGGGCCTCCTTCCAACACCGCTGTCTCCCCCGTCTTCAGTGGCCGTTCTGCTCCCTGCGGGGTCGCCCACACAGCATCCAGTCCAATCGCTGCGTCCTTCAAGGCAACAGCACCACCAACACAACCAAAACCAGATGAATGCATAAGCAAAAATGAAAAGGCAAAAAACTCACAACACCCAAATCACACCAGAGCCAAGAAAACCGCCAATCCCGCTCCTCTTCTCCCCTGCCCAGCCCGACTCCTTGAAAGTCAGCCTGCAGCTCTGCCCGTTTCTCCACCTCCAGTGTGCTCTCTTTGTTTGTGTTAGTAATCCTGACATTTTTATTTCTACCAAGCATAGATGTGAACATGGTTTGAAGGCTCAAATGGTTCACAAAAACTCCCGATACCGCCCTGCACTCCTGCACTCCTGCACCCTCCTCTTCCCCCAGAGGCAGAGGCAGCCGCTTCCACCTCTTACTCTAATCGTGTTGGCATTTGTTTGCTCTGTGCGTAAATAAGAGTGAGGTTTTATTGCTGGGCGTGGTGGTTCACACCTGTAATCCCAGCACTTAGGGAGGCAGAGATAGGAGAATTGTTTGAGCACGGACCTGCCTGGGCAACATAGCCAGGCCCCATTCTCCACAAAAAGGGAAAAAAAAAAAAAAAAGTAGATTTACAGATTCTTCACTTTGGATGATGAGAATTGAGCTCTTGTCCTTCTCCGTCCCCCACCTCCCGCATTCAGTTCCCCTCCCTCCACCCTCCTGTGCGGCTGGCTGCGTGGGAATCTTGTGTAGGTCAGAATTCATCCTTCGTAGCGCCGTATGTCATGCTCTTCAGAGACAAGCCATTTAGGGCACCAGAACCACTTCTCCTTTCTTTTGTTTCCCATGAAGCTAGTAATTGCCTGCAGTTTGGGGTTTTGTGGAGTTTTTTGTGTTTGTTTTTTTGTTTCTGTTTTTCAAGAAAAGGGGCTTTTCTTCTTCTATTTACTTGTCATTAATTCAACTCAAATCTGGTGACAATTTTTTTTTTTTTTTTTTGAGACAGAGTCTCGCTCTGTTGTCCAAGCTGGAGTGTGGTGGCGGAATCATAGCTCACTGCAACCTCAATCTCCCAGGCTCAAGCCGTCCTCCCCTCTTAGTCTCCTGAGTAGCTAGGACTATAGATGTGCACCCACAAGCTTGGCTGATATTTTCTTTGTAGAGACGAGGTCTCGCTGTGTTGCCCAGGCTGGTCCAAACTCCTGGGCTGTGACAATTTTTTGAGTCTCCCTCAAGATCATCAGACACATCAGGTATTCCATCAGCTTCCTCTTCCTGGGGGGTCTCTCCCAGAGCCTTCCCACCTGCACGGGGTGCCCTCAAGGCCTGGGGCCCACGGTCCCTGCCTCGTCTTCCTGGGTGCCCCTCCTCGCCCCTGTGCCCCTCTCCCCTTTCCTGCTGTGTGCACAGCTCTCGCTCCTGTCAGGTTCATTCATGCGGGGACACGTTCTCCAGTGACCGCCTACGAAACTAACTAATAGGAGTTGGTATGGCTGGGTTTTAGACTGTTACTGTTGGACAACATTTTATTCTGCTTCCACCCTTGATTAATAGTTAAGCTGAGAATAAAATTGGGGTTAAAAGTAATTTTCTTTCAAAATGTGGGAGGCATAGTTCTGTTGTATTCAAGCTTCCAGAGTTACTATTTCTTCCATGATTTCCTGCGCTATTTTTCTGTCCTGTTTAGGACTTTCTATTATTTGTGTATCCAGTTTTCTGAACTGGCTCTCTAAGTTTCTTTATTTTACTGTCTTTTTTTTTTTTTCGAGACAGAGTCTCACTCTGTTGCCCAGGCTGGAGTGCAATAGCGCGATCTCGGTTCGCTGCAACCTCCGCCTCCCTGATTCAAGTGATTCTCCTGCCTCAGCCTCCTGAGTAGCTGGGATTACAGGTGCGTGTCACCACGCCCGGCTAATTTTTGTATTTTTAGTAGAGACGGGGCTTCATCATGTTGGTCAGGCTGGTCTCGAACTCCTGACCTCATGATCCACCCGCCTCGGTCTCCCGAAGTGCTGGGATTACAGGCGTGAGCCCCCGTGCCCGGCTATTTTACTGTCTTCTATCTCTTTGTCATTTTGCTCTACTTTCTGGGAAGTTCCTCAAATTTGTCTTCCTATCCTTCTACTGAGTTTTTAATTTTTTTTTTTGTTTTTTTTTTGTTTGTTTGTTTTTTTTGTTGTTGTTGTTGAGACAGAGTCTCCCTGTGTCGCCCAGACTGGAGTGCAGTGGCCGGATCTCAGCTCACTGCAAGCTCCGCCTCCTGGGTTCACACCATTCTCCTGCCTCAGCCTCCCGAGTAGCTGGGACTACAGGCATCCGCCACCTCGCCCGGCTAGTTTTTGTATTTTTTAGTAGAGACGGGGTTTCACCGTGTTAGCCAGGATGGGAGTTTTTAATTTTTATTGTTAATTTTTAAAAACGTATTTCTAAGAGATTTCTTCTGTGCTCTGATTTTCCTTTTCAAAGTCATCCTTCTTTGCTTCACGGATCTGTTATATTTTCTTTTTTCCCCTCCTAGGATATTAGTAATCGTATGGATGTTTTATTCTCCCTTATACTCACTTTTTGTTTGTTTTGATTTCCCTGTTTTATATTAAAGGCATTCCTGGGATTTCTGGTAATCTTTGTTTTAATAGTTTATATTTTAAAAAACAACCTTATTGGGGCTTGGCGCGGTGGCTGACGCCTATAACCCCAGCACTGTGGGAGGCCAAGGCGGGTGGGTCACCTGAGGCCAGGAGTTTGAGACCAGCCTGGTCAACATGGTGAAACCTCATCTCTACTAAAAATACAAAACTTTGCCTGGCATGGTGCTGCACACGTCTGTAGTCCCAGCTACTCGGGAGACTGAGGCAGGAGAATCGCTTGAGCCCAGGAGGTTACAGTGAGCCAAGATCATGTCACTGCACTCCAGCCTGGGTGACAGAGCGAGACTCTGTCTCAAAAATAATAATTAATTAAAACAATCTTATTGAGGCACAATTTGCATTTAATAAAAGACAACTGTTTTCCACATACATTTTGATAAGTTTGGCACATACATGCATGCATGTGACAACCATGAGAATCAAAAGAAAGAACATTTCCATCACGTAAGATAGTTCCTGTGCCTTTCCCAGTCAATCCCCACCATCCTCACCCCTCAGTCCCAGGCAACCACTAATCTACTTTCTTTACTATGGAGTAGATTTGTCATTTCTAGCATTTTATATAAATAAAATCTTACATGGTATGTTCATCCACGGTGTACATGGTGCCCGCATTCTTTTGTCCAGCATGATGTGCATGAAATTCATTCATGTTTTGAGCACTTCAGAGTTCATTTCTTCTTATTGCTGTTTTCCCCCAGTAACCCATTGCATGAATATGTCTTTATTTATTCATCCATCTGCCAATGGACATTTGGCTTGGTTCAGTTTTAGTTATTATGACTAAAGCTGCTAGGAATATTCACGTAAAAGTCTCTGTGTGGGCATATCTAGTTGTAGAGTGGCAAAGTCAAATTGTCAGTGAATCTTAGGTTTATAGGAAACCATCAAAATGGTTTCCGAAATGGTCGTACCGTTTTCCATTCCCACCAAAAATGTATGAGAGTTCCAGTTTCTCCACATCTTCTATTATCAATCTTTTAAGATTTTAGCCATTCTTATGGGTACGTAGTGGTAGCCCTTTGAGGTTTTAATACGCATTTCCCCAACAATTAATGATGTTGGAGAATTTTTTGTGTCATTATTGGCTATTTGTATAGCTTCTTTTGTGAAGTGTGCATTCAAATAATTTTTCATATTTTCTATTAGATGATGACAGATAGACTCAATTCTTGTTAATCACAGGAGTTACGTTCTATAAACTCACCACAAACACTGAATTAGGGAATACCGAACTGCTGCTCGCAGGATAGAGGATGAGGTTCTTCTTATGAGCCTATGGCCACAATATTTTTGTCATCTGAGAAATACGTAATCTTGTTTTATGTGAATTTCTGTTTAGAGACACCCTTATTTAACGTATGTCATTGGTTCATTAACGCTGAAATAACAGCCAACAGCACTGTAACTCACGCCTGAACAAAGCTGGTCGAACACGTGTATTTTCTCCACAAGGCACATGGAAGCACTCTCGAGCATCCGACAGCACGTCAGCACTGTGCTTGAGGGTCACTGGACACAAAGCACCAAATGCGAACAAAGGGGCACTAAGTGGGCAACACAAAGACTTGTTTACAGTGTGAGCTCACACCGTTGGGTTTAACCACGGCTGCTTGGATATGATACCAAAAGCACAGGCAACAAAAGAAAAAGTAGGCAAATTGGACTTCATAAATATTTAAAAGTTTTGTGCACCAAAAGGCAACATCAACAGAGCAAAACACAACCAGCAGAATGGGAGAACATATTTGCAAATCATGCATCTGATAAGAGATTAATATACAGAATATATGGAGAACTCCTGAAACTCAGCAACATGAAAAGAACGAACCTGGCTGGATGCGGTGGCTCACACCTGTAATCCCAGCACTTCGGGAGGCCAAGTCGCGCTCTCAGAGCCCGCCTGTGGATTGCAGCCAAACCCTTCTGTGTCCACCTGCGGGGCCACATGAGCCGCCAGTTCTGGAGTCCAGGACATTTAGGCTCAGGAGAAACTGCACCTTGAAAGAGAGATGACCAGAGAGGAGCAGCCTTTTAACTGGCCTCCATCTGTTGGTGTCTCAAAACTTCATCTGTCAGATACCAAAGGAATCAAAGAAAAGCTTCACCCAGAAAAGGGAATAATTCTTATTTCAGAAGGTTCCACCACAGGACTACTGTAATGTTCTATAGATGTGCCATAAGTTTTTTGGGATTTTCACCTTTGGATGCATCCATGGAATTGACATGCCATTTTGTTTTGTGTGTTGCCTGGACTTGGGAGCTTTAAAAAATACAGCCCAGGACCCAAGCCTTGGAAATCCGGATCCAGTTGCCAGGTAACGGACGTTGAAATCTGCTTTTTTTTTTTTTTTTTTTGAGACAGGGTCTCTCTCTCTCTGTTGCCAAGGCTGGAGTGCAGTGGTACAATCACAGATGACTGCAGCCTTGAACTCTTGGGCTTAAGCATCCTCCCACCTCAGCCTCCTAAGTAGCTGGGACTACAGGTGCGTGCCACCACGCCCAGTTACTTTTTATTTTTTGTAGAGACACAGTCTCACGATGTTGCCCAGGCTGGCCACAAACTCCTGGCTTTAAGCAGTCTCCCTGCCTCGGCCTCTGAAAACGCTGGGATTCCAGGGGTAAGCCACTGCACCTGGCCAGAAATCTGCATTTTTAAAGAGCTTTTTCAGAAGGTTCATTTATGGTCAGCCAGGTTTGAAAACCACTGACTGAGAAGGTACTGGAAGGCCCTGGCCTCAGCCTCATCATCAACGAGATCAAGGGGCTCCTGGAAGGTCTCAGAGATGGCATGGTCACATGCCAATTCTAGCCCACGTGAAGCAGGAATGTGTGTGTGGGTGCACGCTGCTGAGTCCGGCTCTCACTGGGGACTCAAGGGGACTCTAAACCTGTGGCTTCCATCCTGAGGGCCCTGGGAACTAGCTCTGCACATTCACCTGCAGTCCAAGCCCCTTATAACCTCCAGTGTTGTTTTTCAAAATGTATACCTGTGCTCATGGTGCCTGCGTTAAAAACACCGCTGACCTCAGAGCGGCGTTTTACAAACCTCTATCTCCATCGACAGCTACTAGAAGTGTACCTACTATTAACATGTGTCTTGGGTAGAGGACCAATGTGCGAATTTAAAATATATATATATTAAACAGAGATCTTTGAGCATGGACAGGCTGGGAAGTCCTGGGGAGAGGGCCTCCCTGGAGCCAGAGGCCGCCTCTGAGTTAATGAGCAGCTGGGTAGCTGCTGCCCTGACCGCTGGGCAGGCAGTCACCCCACTCCCACCCCACTCGGGTGACAGCTGGCCCGGGTGCGGTCCAGGACTTGAGTCATCCCAGTCTGTGACAGGGAGGGCAACGTTAGAGAGGAGGGCCTGGGACAGAGTGAGCCTTTTGACCATGGAACTGCCTGGGGTGAGGGTGAGGGCACCGTGGCGGCCATCCTAGTGAAGCCCCACCCCACCCCACACTTCAGGCTGACTCTTAAGATTCTTAGAAGAGTTCTCAGCCTGCCCAACATTGAGTGGAAGGGTCTGGGTGTTGATGGCCTCAAAGGCACCTGTCAGGCCCACAAAGACACCATGAACAAGCCCACAGTACCTGACCAGCAGCGTGGCTGACCCCACGGTCCTTCCCTAGGCGTAGGCAGGGGCTATGGAGGGTCAGCTGGCCAGCGTCTGATTCATAGGCTCAAATCAAAAAGGCCGCTGAAGCTCACATGGCTTCCTGTGGGGAGGAAAGGAGATTTTACTCCTGCACAGCCCAAGGGCACAAGAAGCCCTGGCCATACGGCCATCTGGAAAGGAGAGCACACCAGGCACCTGAGGCTGTGTGAGGTGGGTGAAGGCCAGCAGTCTCCGAACGCTCTCAGATGCCCCTGTGCTCAACAGCACGTTCCCCACGCCCCAGACGCCCAGCTGGGAAATTCTGCGTGGTCCATGGTAAATGCCCTTTCTGAGAAGCAACCACGACCTTCTCAAGAACACTTCAGAGGCACTTTTCCTTCTTCTCCACCAACCGACATCCTATTTTGTTGGAACTCACCAGGCAGAGCGCACCCAGCTCTGCTCCTGCACCTTCCCTCAGAGCTTTGACAGCTGTTTCCAGGCTGCCTCTTTCTTTGGGAACTGCTGCACAGCGGTAACAACGAGCAACAACTCGGGACGCGTTCTTGTTAACGGAAGAGAGGGCCAGGTGGAACCGCCAAGGGGGCCATTTCTGGCTCTGCTAGAGTCTGTCAGCTTCTGGTGGGAGCCACAGCCTGAGGGCAGCCAGGATGGCTCTGCTGGGAGGGAGACCCTGGGAGCAGGTGACGAAGGCTCCTGGAGGCAGGGTTATAGCCCGGGGTCCCAGAGGCAGGAACAAAGCCCCCAGGGCAGGCGGGTGAAGGCTGCTGGGGGTCGGAGGGGAAGCCTTGCTGCCTAGGAGCTCAGGCCGGACTGAGAAGGGCAATGCCACAGAACCGCTGAAAGGAGCAGGACAGCAGTCAGAGTTCCGGACGAGACTGCAGAGGGCGGGGGAGCCAAGCACCAAGGGGACGTCAGGAAGGGCCGTGAGCCCTCCTCTGAAGGCCACTGTGGCACCCGCATTCGTGAAGGGCTTGAATGACTCCTCTTTTAACGGACAGGCATCCAAGGGCTTCCTGAAAGCCACAGAAAGCCTGGCAGCAGGTTGTTCCTTACCTTCTAGGAATGATCTTGGTCATGCTGGTGGTGAATCCCCCTCCCTTTGGTGACCTTCCCCCCCCCTCCCCGACATCTGCCCCAAGCGACTTCTCCAGGGCCAGCCTTAGGAGGCAGAGAGAGCCACTCTGGCCTGCTGTCCCAGACCTTGAGGGTGCCATGGGTTACACGTGTGCTCACATGAGTCTATGAGTTGAATCCCCATAGGCCTGGGGGCAGCACCATGTCTGAAGCAGGAGCTGCACTTGTAAGATGAAGATCTGAGCCAGTTTTTCAGTTGTATCCGCAGCGTTTATCAAGAAAGGGCCTCTGGGTTTGTGTTTACTGGACATGAATTGAGCTGCTCTCCAGGGATAAGAAAAAAATATAGCAGCCCTGCTATGTGGGCACCCCATGGCAGCCCCCGGGGTTAAGGGGCAGCTTTCTTTCCAAGGAATCCCACTGCCAAAGATGAACCTCAGGTGAGGGCTCAGAGCTGCTTGCTTGGGCAGATACTTACGGCATGGCAGCATGGTTCCCAGGGAGATGAGTCCATCGCCCCACAGAGGAATCTGTGCTCAGGCGCTGTGCCCAGGGAATATCAAGATCCGCACCCGGGAAGCCTAAGGCTGTAGCCTCAGCCCCAGTTAAGGATCATGCAGTCTGGTCTGTCCCTTACTTTTACAGATGGGGAAACTGAGGACCCAGAGGAAGCAAGAGCAGCCCCAGGCCACACAACCCCCTTTTTATTATTCATTCACTGACTACACTGCAGAGGCTGGACCCCTATCTCATCATCTGAATAGTAAATTGTTTTCTCTTCCTGACAGTCTGTGGGGGGTCTCATTGCACCATGCATCCAAGAAGGAACTTTCTCAAGCTTTCCAATGCCACCAAATCCCTGCATCCTACTCTATGCTTGAAAGTGAAGCTCGTGGGTTTTTTCCCACTTCAGGTTGTTTTTAAAACCACAATCGGCCGGGAGTGGTGGCTCACTCCTGTAATCCCAGCACTTTGGTGGGAGACTGAGGCCGGTGGATCACCTGAGGTCAGGAGTTCGAGACTAGCCTGGCCAACATGGTGAAACCCCGTCTCTACTAAAAATACAAAAATGGGCCGGGCGTGGTGGCAGGCCCCGGTAATCCCAGCTACTCGGGAGGCTGAGGCAGGAGGATCGCTTGAATCCGGGAGGCGGAGGTTGCGGTGAGCCGAGATTGCGCCCTTGCACTCCAGCCTGGGGGTCAAGAGCGGAAAACCGCATCAAAAATCAAAAACAATAACAAAAAACCCACAATCAGTGCTGAGTGCTGAGCGGCACCCGCCAGCAGCACCGCCCTCCCTCCCCGGCCACCCTCAGGCCGGCCCCGCCCCCGAGGTCACCCTGGCAGGGGGCGCCTCCCGGGTGCAGCTCCCCTGGCGGGACTGACGCCTCCCGGGTGCAGCTCCCCGGGTGCAGCTCCCCCGGCGGGACTGGCGCCCCGGCCCTCTCGGGAAACGCCAGCGCCCAGCCCAGTTCGGGCCAGCAAGGGGCGTTCGCGGAGCAAACACCGAGCGGGGCTTGCTGACTCGCGCCCTCCAGAAGGCGCCTTGTTCAGGCGGGGGCGTCTGGACCCGCGCAGACCCCTCCTCGAACCAGCAGCAGCTAAGAGGTGGGACCGCCAGGGACCGGGAACAAAGGCTCCCTCCGGCGGCCGAGCGCGCCGCAGCCCGAGGGGGGGTCAGGGGACGCTCCCAGGTCCCAGCAGGCGCCACCAGCGTCCCAAACGCCCGCGCACCCCGCCCGCTCCTCCCACAGCGCCTGGCGGAACGGAGGGGTTCTCCGGCCGCTACCCTGGCGGGGCACCCCCCACCTGCAGGGACCCCACCAAGGTTCAGCAGCCCGCTGGGCAGAGCTGTGGGGATCGCAGAGCCCCAGGACTACGGCGGGGCGTCCCACACACCCTACGGGGCCTGTGCAGCTGCCGGGGTCCTCTCCCTTCCCCCTCCCCACGAGCCTCCGCAACCACTATGTCTCCCGGTGTATACAGCACCCTTGACATAACCAACTCCGCCTTAGAAAAAGACTGCATCTTACACACCGTAGGACACTGTGCTAACAGGGACCAGATATTTGCCTGGTCAATAAAGACTGCATCCAGCCGGACAAGGGCATAACCAAGCACGCTCCTCCACTCAGTCCTCATCAGAGGACACCGTGGCCATAAGAGCAGGACTTCAGCAGCCGCAAATGGCCGTCTGAACAGACCCAGTCTTACAGCCACTGGTGATCAGCACCTGACATCTGCCCACACCAAAGACGCTTCCTACAAGTACTGAAGGTTGCACCAGCCCACACCGAGAGATTTCTTTTTCTCTGTTACTCTCCTTGGACTGGTTTGTTAACCTTTTTCCTACCGCCCTTCTCTTCATGTTAAATGTTACTGCGTGTTGTGGAATGTTTAATCTATAACATCTATATATTGATTAAGTATATGACTTGCCGGGCGCGGTGGCTCACGCTGTAATCCCAGCACTTTGGGAGGCCGAGACGGGCGGATCACGAGGTCAGGAGATCGAGACCATCCTGGCTGACACTGTGAAACCCCGTCTCTACTAAAAACTACAAAAAAACTAGCCGGGCGAGGTGGCGGCGCCTGTAGTCCCAGCTACTCGGGAGGCTGAGGCAGGAGAATGGCGTGAACCCGGGAGGCGGAGCTTGCAGTGAGCTGAGATCCGGCCACTGCACTCCAGCCCGGGCGACACAGCGAGACTCCGTCTCAAAAAAAAAAAAAAAAAAAGTATATGACTCTGCATGGCTTGTAATGCTGACTGGCTGGTGGAGTGGCTGGAGCATGTGTGCTCTGACTGGGGAAGTGAACAGGAAGTACTAAGGAGAACTGCCCCCTGAGGAACTCCATGGCACTCATGGCCCCTGTGATTGAAATAACATCAATCAGAGTCAGACACTGTGGAAAGACAAAACACGCGCGGACCTGGTTATCGCTGAATTGTGTGCACCGCTCAGGACAGAGGGCTCGGGACTCACGTGGCTCCCACACACAATCCAGCTTCAGCTCTGAACTAGCCAAGCTCCACCACGCCACAGTCCCTTCGCCCTCTACCCAGTGTGTGCACGCACACGCACTCACACACCTCCTACTGTCCCTCATGACCCTACGCAAAAATCCTTTCACTCCTCAGTGCTCCTTGAGCTTTCCTTCAAAGGCCTTTGAAACCCTTGCTTCTCCTCCACTCTCTGAGCTATTCCCAGGTAAGGGAACTTGTCCAGCCTCACTGGGGCAGCCTGGTCTTAGGAGCTGGGCACTGGGCCTGCCTGCCTGGGTGTCAACTCTGGCCTCACCTCTTACCAGCTATGTGTTGAGCAAGTTTTTTAATTTGGGGATCTAAGTGCTCAAGGTTATTAATTTAAATATGTAAGTGGATTACAACACTGTCAAGCACAGGTCAAGTGTTCAATAAATGTCAGCACATTGGAAAAAAAAAACACCTAAAGTCACAGGACACTAATACTCACCAAACAATATTCTAGGTAAGCATGAGGAGATCAACCAACATCAAAGTAATGAGCAAATCTCTGAGGGTCCAGAATCACTGATTTGAGTGCTAAGAAAAAGGCCGAGGTGCTTCTGCCTGTCGCAGGCTGTAGAGCTGTGGCAGCCAGTGACAGTGCTGTGCAGCGTAGACACTCATTGTTTCTGCCTGCACCTACAGCTCGGTTCTCATTTGCTGGCCTCTTTCTAAAAATAAATGAGCCTCTGGCTGGGCACAGTCACTCACGCCTGTAATCCCAGCAGTTCGGGAGGCTGAGGCGGGAGGATTGCTTCAGCACAGGAGTTCAAGACCAGCCTAGGCAAGAAAGCGAGATGCTGTCTCTACAAAAAGAAAAAAAAATTACTGGGTGTGGTGGCATGTGCCTGTGGCCAGTTACCTGGGAGGCTGAAGTACAGGATCGCTTTATCCCAGGAAGTTGAGGCTGCAGTGAGCTGTTTACACCACTACACTCCAGCCTGGGCAACAGAGCGAGACTCTGTCCCTAAAAAAACCAAAAATTAAAAAAAAAAAAAAAAAAAAAGAGCCTTTTAGAAGTAGCGGCACTGGGCTGTTGAGAGGATGGCTCCAACTCACACGCCTCAGGTCTAGGAGGAGCTCAGAAGGCTCCACTTCCTGAGCTGCTGTTTGTCCCCTGCAGCCCATCAGCCACCGATGACACCCAGCATGATGCTTTCCTCTCCACCCGTGCTACGCTGGCCGACGGCGTGGATCTTACGTAACGCTCACGCGGTGGAGAGCTCATTACTTTCAGAAAGCTAAGATGGTGGTGGAGGGTGCTGGGGTCGGACAGAAGACTTAAGCAACACGACTGACGTCACACAGCAAGTTGATGAATTTTCAAGGGGCAGTCCCCAGATCCGGTGTGCGTCCTGCCTTTGCCCCACAACCCTGACCCTGACTTACACTTTAGGCTAGTGATAAACTGCAGTGCGAATGCATGATCTGCAGCTGAAAGGTGTTTGAAAACCGCTCAGGAGAGGAAGAGAAGCAAATGCGATTCTTTCAAGGTAGTCTTTGTCATGCAAATCTGGAAGCTTAACTTTAATCATGTTGCTAGCGGGTACTCACACCCCTTGAAGATCCCACATCTAGCATTTCAAACAGAAGTGATTATCTCTGTAGAACACAAGCATTTTTCTTTTCTTTCTTTTGCTTTTTTTTTTTTTTTTTTTGAGATGGAGTCTTGCTCTGTCGCCCAGGCTGGAGTGCAGTGGTGCAATCTTGGCTCACCGCAACCTCCGACTCCCTGGTTCAAGCGATTCTCCTGCCTCAGTCTCCCGAGAAGCTGGGATTACAGGCATGTGCCACCACGCCCAGCTAGTTTTTGTATTTTTGGTAGAGACGGGGTTTCATCACATTGGCCAGGATGGTCTGGATCTCCTGACCTCGTGATCTGCCTGCCTCAGCCTCCCAAAGTGCTGGGATTACAGGTGTGAGCCACCGCACCTGGCCCGGACACAAGCATGTCTAACTGCAAACTATTTCACTGAAAGGAGAGAGAGGTTTCTACTAGAATCATCAGTGTCTAGATTGCGCATTCAGTAAACAGGGACTAATATATTTGGGAAGCTCTTCCTACCCCCTGGTGGTTGTAAAGATGTTTAGCATAAACTGCACACTAAATAGTGTACTCTTGGCCGGGCGCGGAGGCTCAGCCTGTAATCCCAGCACTTTGGGAGGCTAAGGCGGGAGGATCAGGAGGTCAGGAGATCAAGACCATCCTGGTGGACACGGTGAAACCCTGTCTCTACTAAAAATACAAAAAATTAGGCAGGCATGGTGGTGGCGCCTATAGTCCCAGCTACTCGAGAGACTGAGGCAGGAGAATGGCGGGAACCCGGGAGGCGGAGCTTGCAGTGAGCCGAGATCATGCCACTGCGCTCCAGCCTGGGCAACAGAGCAAGACTCTGTCTCAAAAAAAAAAAAAAGTGTACTCTTGGGTAAGTTTTGATATATACATACACTGTGAAACCATCACCACAACCAATTTGTTGAACATATCTGTCACCCGTAAAAGTTGCTTCATGCCCCTTTGTAATCCCTCCCTCACACCCATCTTACCCCCACCCAGCCCCAGGCAACCGCTGATCCACTTTCTGTTATTGTAGACTAGTTTGCACTTCCTAGAATTTTATAGAAATGAAATCATACAGCATGTGCTCACTTTTTGGTCTTACTTCTTACACTCAATGCATTTTGAGACCCATCTGTATTGCATATCAATGGTCCTTTTTTTTATTGGCCAGGTGTGGTGGCTCACACCTGTAATCCCAGCACTTTGGGAGACCAAGGTGGGCAGATCACTTGTCAGGAGTTCAAGACCAGCCTGGCCAACATGGTGAAACCCTGTCTGTACTAAAAATACAAAAATTAGCCAGGCATGGTGGTGCACGCCTGTAATCCTAGCTACTGGGGAGGCTGAGGCACGAGAACCCAAGGAGGTGGAGGTTGCAGTGAGCCAAGATCGTGCCACTGCACTCCACTCCAGTCTCGGCAACAGAGCAAGACTCCATCTCAAAAACACAAAAACAAAAACAAAACCTATGCTACCTGCAAGGCCATTTGCACAACGCATGAGTCAGATGACTCCATTCTTTGAATGGCCAAGGCTACAGCATTGTTTCAAAGAACTTCTGACTAGAGAGTATCATGAATGTGCAATATTTCACATAAAGAAATAGTTTTTAAAACATATTGAAAACTAGAGGAAAAAACATCCTACCTCTAGAGAGTAAAAATAGAATTACATCCAACTTCTCCCCAAAACCACGCAAGCAAGAGTGAAGTGAAATATTTAAAGTGGTAAGAGAGAAAAAATCACCCCACTACCTAGAATCTGTATCTTCAAAAGCACAGGAGAATAAAGATTTTCTCAGACAACAGGGAATTTGATGCCTTGTGAGAAATGTTAAAAGTTCTTTAGAGAGAAGATAATGACATAAGTCAGAAACTGATTCTACACAAAGGAAGAGCATCAAAGGAGGAACAGGTGAAAGGAAAATAAAAACTTTTCATTTTTCTTGGTTGATCTAACGGATAACAGTTTGTTCAAAATAGTAATAGCAACAATGTACTTGATGAGTATAGTTTATATAAGTAAAATGAATGACAGCAACGGACAAGAGGGAGGAATTAGGAATAGTTTATTAATGCAAGGTACTCACACTACCCAAGAAGCAATATACTGTTATTTGAAATTGGCCTTGGATTAGTTGCAAATGTGTACTGCAAGATCTAGGGTAAACACTAAGGAAAGTTTAAAAAAAAAAAAAAAAAAGGGTGTATGCCAAGAAAGGAGAGAATATGGAATCAAAAGACAGGAAAAGTGGGAAACAAAAATAGGAACAAAGAGCGAGGGCAGCAAAGAACAATAATGTTATGGCAGACAGTAATTCAATTCTATCAAGAATTACTGTAAATGTCAAAGTTCTAAATACACAGATGGAAAGACAGATTGTCAGAAGGGAGATTTTGATTCTTGATCAAAAATCAAGAATCAAGTATATACTGTCTACAATAAACCCACTTTAAATATAAAAATGCATGTAGATTAAAAGTAACGGAATGGAGAAAGACATATCATGCTAACACGAATCAAAAGAAAGTAGCTATATTAATTTCAGACAGAGCTGACTTCAGAGCAAGGAAAATCAGCAAGCATATGGGAAGACGACATGATGATAAGGGGTCGATTTTCCTAGAAGACATATCCTTGTTTGGGGGGGTATAAACATGGCTCATTACAGCCTCAACTTCCCAGGCTCAAACAGTCCTCCTGCCTAAGCTTCCCTGTAGCTGAGACTACAGGCACGCACCACCATGCCTGGCTAATTTTGTAATTTTTTGTAGAGATGAGGTCTCACCATGTTGCCTAGGTTGGATTACAATCTTTAATGAACAACAGAGCATCAAAAAATACATGAGGCAAAAACTGATAGAACTGCAAGGAGAAATAGAGGGATCCAGTATTACAGGTTAGAGACATCAACACCCCCTCTCAGAAACAGATCTAGCAGGAGGAACATCAGTAAGGACACAGGTGAAAGCAACACCACCATCAACCGACTGGTTACAATGGACACATTTAGACCATCTACACTTTAGGTGATTATGACATGGCTGGGTTTAAATCTACTATCTTGCATCTTTTCTATTTATTTCACCAGTTCCTTGTTCCTCTTTTCCTGCCTTCTTTTAGATTACAGTCTTAAAACTTCTTCATAAAAATGTTTTAAGATTGCTTTTGTATCCTCTTTGTTGGCTTAATAGCTGTAACTGTGTTACTTCAGTGATTCCTTTAGGGCAAATTTTTAGTGCACATCTTTAACTTAAACCAATCTACCTTCATATGATACTACACGACTTCCAATATGTAAGAACCGCATGACTACGTATTTCCATTTCTTCCCTCTGCCTTTGGGCTATTACCATAGATTGAACATCTGCACGTTGGAAACCACAATACATGATTATTTTTGCTTTAAGTGGTCAATTAGGTGTTAAAGATACCTAAATAAAAGGATATATGAAATATTTTATGCATATAATAACCTAGTCATCATTTCTAGTGTTCATTTATCTGCATAGAAGGGATGTTACTATCTTTCTTCTGCATGAAGAACCTCCTTTAACAACTCTTGTAACGCAGGGCTGCTGATTCTTTCAGATTTTATGTCTGGAAAACCCTCCATTTGTCCTTCATTTTTGAAAGAAATTTTCATTAGGTAAAGAATTCCAGGTTGGTAATGTCTCTTTTCATACTTTAAAGCTGTTTCCCTGTCTTGTACCTTTCGTTGTTTCCTACAAGCAAGCTGCTGTCATCTTTACCTTTGTTCCTCTGTACCTAATCTTCTCTCCCTTCCTCACTTCTGAAATTTCCTCCTTATTGCTAGTTGAAATTTGATTGATACAGTTATTGTATTCATTGGGTCTCAGTAGTTGCCATCAACTCAGCTATTATTTCTTCGGAAAAAAAAATTTTTTTTGAGACGGAGTCTCGCTCTGTTGCCCAGGCTGGAGTGCAGCGGCGTGGTCTTGGCTCACTACAACCTCCGTCTCCTGGGTTCAAGTGATTCTCCTGCCTCAGCCTCTGCAGTAGCTGGGGTTACAGGTGCCTGCCACCATGGCTGGCTAATTTTTGTATTTTTAGTAGAGATGGAGTTTCACCACGTTGGCCAGGCTGGTCGCGAACATATGACCTCGTGATTCAGCCGCCTCGGCCTCCCAAAGTGCTGGGGTTACAGGCGTGAGCCACTGTGCCCAGACATAGTTCTTCAAAAATTTTTTTATACCTCCCTTCTCCAGGGACTCCAATTACACACACATTTGTCTCCCGAAGTTGTCCCATAGTTCTCTAATGCCCAATTTCTCCTACCAACTCTTCTTCAGTCGTTTTCCTGTTTAAGTTGCTGTCTTCAAATTCTTTCATATCTTTTTCTAAGATGTCCAATCTGCTGTCAGCCCCATTCAGTGTTTTTCATCAGATATTGCAGTTTTCATCACTAGAGGTTCAACTTGGTGTTTTGTATCTTCCACGCCTCTACTTAGTATGTTTCTCTCTCTAGCTTTTTGAACATATGGAACACAGTCATAATACCTGCTTTAATGTCCTTGTCTACTGATTGTGCCATTCCTGGGTGAGTTTTGATGGACTGATTTTTCCCTTCATTATGAGCTTACGTTCTCGTTTCTTTGCATACCTAGTGATTTTTTTTTTTTTTTTTTTTTTTAGACAGAGTTTCACTGTTGTTGCTCAGGCTGGAGTGCAATGGCATGATCTTGGCTCACCACAACCTCCACCTCCCTGATTCAAGCGATTCTCCCGCCTTTGGCCTCCCAAGTAGCTGGAATTACAGGCATGTGCCACCACGCCTGGCTAATTATTTTGTATTTTTAGTGGAGACAGGGTTTCTCCATGTGGGTCAGGCTGGTCTCAAACTCCCGACCTCAGCTGGTCCGCCCGCCTCAGCCTCCCAAAGTGCTGGGATTACAGGCGTGAGCCACCGCGCCTGGCTGCCTAGTGATTTATTCGATGCCGAGTATTGTATATTTTACTTTATTGGGTATATTTTTGGTATTCCTATATTCTTCAGCTTTGTTCTGGAACACAATGAAGTTACTTGGAAACAGCTGTGTTCCAGTTTGGTCTTGTTTTTAAGCTTTCTGAGTTGGGACCAGGGGTAGTTTTTATATATAGTTAATTTTTCTACTCGTAGGGCATCTTAGTTCTCTTCCAATGCCACCTAGATTACAAGGTTTTCCACCGTGGCTGCTGACACTATATTCTGCTCCAAACACTGTTCCTTCTAATTCTTTTGGATGAGTTTCCTCACAGGCATGCACTGTTAGTGTGTAACTAAATATTTAATGGAAACTCTGCAGATCTTAGTTCTGCTGTGTAACTCTCTCCTCCAAGGCATTCTCCCCGTGAACTCTAGCCATTTTGGCTGCCCAACTGCACCTCAACTCCAGGAGACCGCCAGGTCCTGATGGGGTAACGCTTCCTAGAGCCACAGACTTTCTGCAGATAGTAAGGACGAGTAATTTTGTTTCCCCTCTCCAAAGGATCATTGTCCTTTATTGCTTAAAGTTCATTGTCTTGATATTTGTTAGGTATTTAAGGAAAGAAGGTAAACTAACAAGACAGGTAACTTTCAGGAAATAACTACCTTACTCTAGCAAAATGCCACAGGAAAAAAAAGGGACCTCACCCTCACCAGATAATGTCACAGGCTGAAAACTTTCACCATCCAGCCTAACATGGACTTCTCCCTATCCCATGTCATCAGGGTGCTCCTCCTACTTCCAGCAAAAAGGCATCAGCAGAGGTCCCGAGGACAGCGGCAGTAGGAAACCTGGATCTCCATCCTAACCAGGCAGTAAGGAGCCAGGGCCCCATCCCACACCAGCACCGTCAGAGGAAGCATGCTGACAGATTTAAATAAGTGCCAGAGCTTCATAACGTAACAGTGACGATGTCCAGTACAGCCAAAGTCACTCATCATAACAAGAACCAGGACATTGTAAACTTGAATGAGAAAAAACCTCAAGGGATGTCAACACTAAGATGACACAGATGTTGAAACTTTATGACAAGAATTTTTTGTTTTTGGAGACAAGGTCTCACTCTGCTGCCCAGGCTGGAGTGGCATGAACAAGGCTCACTGCAGCCTCAACCTCCTGCGATCAAATGATCCTCCCACTTCAGCCTCCTATGGAGCTGGGACTACAGGCGCACACCACTATGTGTGTCTAACTTTCACATTTACTTTTATTTTTTGTAGAGATGAGGTCTCACTTTGTGGCCCAGGCTGATCTCAAACTCCTGGGCTGAAGCAATTCTCCTGCCTCAGCCTCACAAAGTGCTGGGGTTACAGGCGTGAGACACCACACGCACATGATGACAAGGATTTTAAAGCAGCCACCATAAAAATGCTTCAGTGAGCAGTTATAAACACTCTTGAAGCCATTAAAAAAAAAAAGTCTCAGCAAATAGAAAGTCTCAGCAAAGAAACAGTAGGTATAAAAAAGAAATCAAATGGAAATTTTAACTGAAATATACAATGATAGCCAAAGTTAAAGTACTGCATGGATGGTTCAAGAGCAGAATGGAAAGGAAAGAGAAAATAACCAGTTATTCTGAAGATAAAACAATAGAAATTATCTAAACTGAGCAACAGAGAGAAAACAGACCAGAAAAAAATAAACAGAGCCTCAGGGACTCACGGACGATAATAAAAGATTGAACATTTGTGTCATCAGTGTCCCAGAAAGAGGATGTGGGTGGGGCAGAAAGAGTATGCAAAGAAATAAAAATAAAACGTTCCACAGAATGGGTAAAAACTTTTGTGAAGCATGCATCTGATAGGGGTTTATATCTAGAAACTATAAGGAACTCAATAATAATAAAAAATAACTTTTTAAATGGGTGAAGGCCCTGAATAGACATTTCTCCAAAAAACATATACAAATGGCCAATCAGCACATGAAAAGATGCTCAACATCATTAGCCCTCAGGGAAATACAACGGTGTACAATTAATCGCCACTTAACAGTCCCAATGTAGCCAACAACTTCCATTTCCACTGTGGAAAAGTTTGGCAGTTCCTCAAGGTAGTCAAGTTACTTAACTGCTCTGTCAAATGAAGTTAATCACGTTCACTTTGGATGAATGAGTTCATATATATCAGCTATAATTGCTATAGCGATTACCACTGTGTACATTATTACCAATCGGGTCAAATTATTAGCCCCGTCTCCCTAATTCATTTACTTTTGTTACTTTGGATGAATATTTAAAGTAGTCTTGAACTGAGATATGTATGTAAAGGTTCTATCACATTGGCATATAACATGTGCTCAATAAATGAAAGCTGTTAATTATTTATTTCTGAAGAGTTTACAGATTAAACTTTCCTCAAAACAAAAACCAAGGCCACGCCCCAAGCTGTAAGGGGCTGAGTCTCTCCCGGTCTCTCCGAGGTACAGGAACTGGCTGCACAAGGCCAGAGAGCTTACGTGGCGGCTCTCTTCAAATTAGCCCACACAGAGCGCTTCATCCCCTGCGCGGCCTTCACGTCTTGCCAGTCCAGTTTGATGTCTGGAACATCCTCTTCTGGCTCCGGATCCTTCCTCAGGGCCCCCCGGGGGGAGGCCACCACAATGGGCAGAGGGCCACACTCCTCCCGGATTTCTACAACATGGAGACCCTTCTTATCGGCCAGCTGCTGATGGGTTTCCTAGGCAAGACCAGATTCACAACAGATTAGGTCTGAAGTACATTTGCAACATAAAGAGCAGGAACTTCCACAGGCCAGAAGAGTACAGCCTGGGGGAATTCGAAGGCCATGTCAGTGGATTTGGGTTAATGTGTTTTGTGGCTAAACTCTAATAACCTGTCATGGGTGGAGCCATTTCAGCCTCACCTGCCGCATCTGCCCACCCCAAACTGGGACAGAGGAAGGGCCTTGGCCTCTGGTCTCTTGCCTTCTAAACCCTCCTGATTATGCACCATGCTGTGCCAAACACTGCACTTGAATCTCACCAACCCCCTAGATCTAACTACCAATTTACAGTAAATATAGGGGAGATAAGACATGAAGGACCCTACAGGTATTTTAGTCAGCAACAGGCCAGGAAGCACCACAAAACAAACAACCTGGTTTCCTCAACAAAAAATCCTAAGGGGGCAGGGCGGGGGGGGCGGGAGACGAGGGGAACCTATTTAAAAGGCATAGCAAAAACATACATTAACCTGTTCTGCAAGCTGATTCAAACATTGTGTAAAAAAAAATTTTTTTAATCTAACAAATGGAATTTGTTCGTTTGTATGAACACTGGATGTTTGATGATACAAGTTACTGTTAATTTTTTAGGTATGGTAATAGTATTACAGGATTTTTAAAATCCTTATCTTTTCGAAGATACATACTAAAATATTTAGGGGTGAAATAAAATGTCTGAGATTTGGTTCAAAATAACGGGGGGTGGTACTAAGAAGCAAGACTGGTCACGAGCTGGGTGACGGCCACGGAGATTCACTGCAGAGGGAAACCACAGAGTTCTGGAAGCCGGCAGATCAGTTCAGTAGACGTTATTCATGGTACAGTGACATACCTGCTATGTCAATCCTGTGATCCCGGGCCTTATGGCTGCCTTGCACTATTCTATGTATGTTTGAAATTAGAAAAGAGATGAGCCATTCCACAAACAAAATAAAATAACTTATATTGGTGTGTCTTTCAATCAAAGCACATCAGCTAAATTGGTGGCATCTTTTCCTTTTTGAGTGACATATTAAATAATGCAACCTTTTATAGCTGATGGCATTTTAGGAGAGATGATATATGGTAACTACATCAGAAGGTTTAAAAGACTAACAGAAAACAAAAGTATCACATAAAAGAACAAGCCTAGGCCAGGCACAGTGGCTCATGCCTGTAACCCCAGCACTTTGGGAGGCCAAGGCAGGTGGATCATGAGGTCAGGAGTTCAAGACCAGCCTGACCAACATGGTGAAACCCCGTCTCTATTAAAAATATAAAAATCAGCCGGGCATGGTGGCACGTGCCTGTAGTCCCAGCTACTCAGGAGGCTGAGGCAGGAGAATTGCCTGAACCCAGGAGGCGGACATTGAAGTGAGCTGAGATGGAGCCACTGCACTCTAAAACTTGGTGACAGAGCGAGACTCCGTCTCAAAAAACAAAAACAAACAAACAAAAAAAAACAAAAACAGAACAAGTCTACTGGATCATAAATAACACCTATCTAAAACCAACACCTTAATTAAACCTCTAATGTTTCTGTTTAGAAGTGCTCTGAAGGGTGTTTAGACAGTACCTACACACAAAAGCTGTTCGGAAAACAGAAGGCTTTTACCCAAAGCCTTCCTTTTCTTTTAATTTTCCTATTTTAAACAGAGACATGTAAAATTTCTCCATGGATCACTCTAACTAAAACCCACTACTGTACTCCTGAAGTGTCAGGAAGTCTGCCAGAGTCCTCAGCTAACAGGGTCAGCAAATGGAGCCTACTGAACCTGGTTGTCTTTTCTGCTCATCCACCATGCTGAGGTCTACCCATCCTTTCAAGAGACAGGCCAGCCCTGCGGGGCAGGTAGGGCGACCGCCCAAGAACGGGGGGCCAGTGCAGCCACAGCCCTGCCCTCCACGGTGGGTGACTGGGAGCCGGGCCCAGGGCTCCCACCAATGAGGAAAAGTAACCTGGCATGTTAACGTTCAGAGTCCCACCAACCCAGGCGTCAGTCCGAACCCTCAGTCCGAACCCCTACACAGGTAACCTGGCATGTTAACGTTCAGAGTTCCCTACCAACCCAGGCGTCAGTCTGAACCACCTACACAGGTCACAGGGAACTCACCGTGCCTGCCCTGAGTGCAGAGGTGCCCTGGGTGCTTCACCCTAGCCCCAACTGAAAGGACTAAATTAGGAAATAGACTTTCTCTTTTGATTTTACTTTTCCATACTGTTGGAGCTTTAGAACAAGCATGTGTGATTTTCCTAATAACATGTAGACTGTAATTATTGGCTTTAAAAAATGCTACTTAGAAAAACCCTTGAAATACTTTTTATAAGGTAATTTTCATGAACTCGTCAGTGGATTTAACTAAACTGATGTAGTCACAGACAGCAAAGAATGCCCAACTCCTCAGGTGGTCCCAGGAAAGCATCGCCAGGAGGCCCCAGGGCATCGCAGCCCCAACACACACAACTGATAAACAAACTAGAACTTCTGTTTCAGACCCTGGGGAAGGGTTACCTGTCTGGAGAGCCCATGGAAGAGGCCCCGGGTGAGGTTGATCATATTAACAGACCCAGAGACCTTGGCGTACATGTCTTTGATGCCAATGAGCCGGCAGATGGTGATGATGGCTCTGTGGCAGCGGAGGCCATAACCTAGAAAAGGAGAACTGGGTGAAACACAGCCCACTCGCCTGCAGCGAGAGGAGTAGCCCTGCTGACTTGCGCATGGCTTCACTCTGGGCTTCGGGAAACTGGTTCACATTCTGGTATCACCACTTCCTGGTGAGTTGACCCTTGACAACTTACTTAACTTCCAAGATGACACTTCAACAGGATACTACAAGGATTAAAAAGATGACACCTGCAAATATCCTGAACACGTATCCAGGGCAAAGAAACAGGATTGTTATTGAGATTAACAAACATGCATGGAGACTCCTGACACTCCAGACTCACGTTAACTAAGGACGGAGGGACACACCTCTTCTCACCCTCCTTGATAGTTACGTTACCCTGAGCAGACTGGTCCACTTCCTCCTCCTGGAGAAGCTCTTCTTTTCGTGTTGGTAACACATCCTCTCCTGGCTTTCCTCCTGGCTATTGGCCTGTCCTCCCCTCCTTGCTGGCCTCTAACTCTTGGCGGGGGGGGTCTCCCCTCCAGCCACTTGCCCTACCCTTTTCTGCCTGTAATCCCTTCTCCAGAGAGCTTTAAAAACACAAACCAAACACGTTGTTCCCCATTTAAAGATCCCTCCTTCCCACTGTTCTTGAGATTGAAATAAAGAATGCCATGGCCTATCCAGAGCCTTCTGTGCCTGGGAGTCCTGCCCACCTCCCTGACCTCATCTAGAGACGGGACACCTCCTGCTGGCTTCCTCACCTTAAGGACTGCACTTGGGATTTCCTCTGCCTGGAATGTCCTCCCAGCTCTGCCCCCTTGGCTCCTTCTCTTCTTCAAAGTCCCATTCAAATTGCTCCTCCTCAGACAGGCCTTCGGTGACCATGCCAGTCAAGATGGCATCCTTCCTTCTGCCTTCCTCCCTTGTACTCTAACACAGTACGCTGATTAGGGCATTCAACAAAACCTGTTTATCCAATGATTCCCCTGAATGGAAAATGGCCCCCATAAGGGCCAGGATATTGTTTGCTCACCGTGGTGTCCCCAGAGCCTACAGCAGCATCTGGCAAATGCAGGTGGAGTGAGGGAGCTGCAGGGCCCAAGTTTGGCCTCCAACATTCTTATTTGCCAGACATAAAACTCAGCACACACCTCTTATGCTCCAAGGCAGAAGATCTCCTCTGGAAATTGGACATTACTGGCTTTCCAGTTTGACTTTTTATGGTCAAGAACTATTCCTTCTACTTGAAAGTGCCAATGAACTGTGGCCTCCATCATTACGCCAGAGTGCGCAAGACCTTAAGAGGAGAGCTAAAGACTGGTCACAATGGGGTCCTCTGTTCTTCCAGATGGAGTTATTCACACACAGAACAGGTGCCATCCATGTCTGGATGAGCACGGGTGCACACACACCCAGAGAGAGGTACACGTGGAAAGGGCATCGTGCAGATTCTGGAAGGAGCTGAGAGGCAGCTCTACCCTGCCACTGCTCGCTGGATAACCGTGACAAGAAGGCCCCCCTTAAAATACCTACTTGGCAGGGCTGCTGGTGAGTGCCGCGAAGGTGTGTGATACACAGCACCTGGACCAGCACAGACACTGCAATGAACACTGCCACTGCGTGACACACACACCAACACCCACGTGGTCGTGGTCGTGGTCAGTCCGATGGTAATGATTTCACTACCTTCCAGGCAGAGACTGTGTCAAAAAACACTGAATAAATATGGCCAAGTTTTGCAGTGCTGTGTGTGGAACTGAATACTGTTCTATAGCCGAGGCAGAAGTGTTCCATGGTGAAATAAATTTGGGAACACCACACCCTCCATTTCTCTTGGGAGATTCATATTGCACGGCAGAGCATTAATGACTGCAACATTCACAAAGATGCACAAACACTTTTGGTGGCTTTCCTTAATCCAGTTCTGCCATTTGGCATCCTTTTTGGAGTAACACCTTTTCTATCTCCTACAGAACTAGTAACACATAGGCGACATTGTTTAGGAAATGCCTATTTGAACATGTATGTACAAAATGTCTATAAACGTGTATGTATTTAGGAAATGTGTAATGGTCTAGATAATACAAACACCTGAAAAATATAGCTTTGACGAGAAGACAGGAAAGATTTTAAAAGGTAGCTTCCACAACTAAATTAAAATTACAGCAGTCATTTGAATAGGATTCTGTTCCAAGATGGCCGAATAGGAACAGCTCCAGTCTGCCGCTCCCAGCGTGATCGACGCAGAAGACGGCTGATTTCTGCATTTTCAACTGAGGCACCTGGTTCATCTCACTGGGACTGGTTGGACGGTGAGTGCAGCCCATGAAGCAGGGTGAGGTACTGCCTCACCTGGGAAGCGCAAGGGGTCAGGGGATTTCCCTTTCCTAGCCAAGGAAAGCTGTGACAGACTGTACCAGGAAAATCGGGACACTGCCCCCTACGTACTGTGCTTTTCCAACAGTCGTAGCAGACGGCACACCCGGAGATTACACCCCGTGCCAGGCTCAGCGGGTCCCACGCCCACGGAGCCTTGCTCACTGCTAGTGCAGCAGTCTGAGATCCAGCTATGAGGCAGCCCTGGCTGGGGGAGGGGCGTCCGCCATTGCTGAGGCTTGAGCAGGTAAACAAAGTGGCCAGGAAGCTCGAACTGGGTGGAGCCCACTACAGCTCAACAAGGCCCACGTGCCTCTGTAGACCCCACCTCTGTGTGCAGGGCATAGCTGAATAAAAGGCAGCAGAAACTTCTGCAGACTTAAACGTCCTTGTCTGACAGCTCTGAAGAGAGCAGTGGTTCTCCCAGCATGGTGTTTGAGCTCTGAGAATGGACAGACTGCCTCCTCAAGTGGGTCCCTGACCCCCGTGTAGCCTGAGAGACACCTCCCAGTACGGGCCGACTGACACCTCATACAGCTGGGTGCCCCTCTGAGATGAAGTTTCAAGAGGAAGGATCAGGCAGCAATATTTCCTGTTCTGCAATATTTGCAGCTCTGCAGCCTCTGCTGGTGATACACAGGCAAACAGGGTCTGAAGTGGACCTCCAGCAAACTCCAACGGACCTGCAGCTGAGGGCCCTGTTAGAAGGAAAACTAACAAACAGAAAGGACATCCACACCAAAACCCCATCACTACCATCAAAGACCAAAGGTAGATAAAACCACAAAGACGGGGAGAAATTGAGCAGAAAAGCTGAAAATTCTAAAAACCAGAGCGCCTCTTCTCCTCCAAAGGATCCCAGCTCCTCGCCAGCAACAGAACAAAGCTGGACGGACAACGACTTTGACAAGTTGGCAGAAGTAGACTTCAGAAAGTCGGTAATAACAAACTTCTCTGAGCTAAAGGAGGATGTTCGAACTCCATCACAGGAAGCTAAAAACCTTGAAAAAAGATTAGACGAATGGCTAACTAGAATAAACAGTGTAGAGAAGACTTTAAATGACCTGCTGGAGCTGAAAACCATGGCAAGAGAACTACGTGACAAATCCACAAGCTTCAGCAGCCGATTCAATCAAGTGGAAGAAAGGGTATCAGTGATTAAAGATCAAATGAATGAAATGAAGCAAGAAGAGAAGTTTAGAGAAAAAAGAGTAAAAAGAAACGAACAAGCCTCCAAGAAATATGGGACTATGTAAAAAGACCAAATCTACATTTGATTGGTGTACCTGAAAGTGATGGGGAGAATGGAACCAAGCTGGGAAACACTCTTCAGGATATTATCTAGGAGAACTTCCCCTACCTAGCAAGGCAGGCCAACATCCAAATTCAGGAAATACAGAGAACGCCACAAAGATACTCCTCGAGAAAAGCAACCCCAAGACATAACTGTCAGATTCACCAAGGTGGAAATGAAGGAAAAAATATTAAGGGCAGCCAGAGAGAAAGGTCGGGTTACCCACAAATGAAAGCCCATCAGACTAACAGCAGATCTCTCAGTAGAAACTCTACAAGCCAGAAGAGAGTGGGGGCCAATATTCAACATTCTTAAAAGAATTTTTCAACCCAGAATTTCATATCCAGCCAAACTAAGCTTCATAAGTGAAGGAAAAATAAAATCCTTTACACACAAGCAAATCTCTCAGAGATTTTGTCACCACCAGGCCTGCCTTACAAAAGCTCCTGAAGGAAGCACTAAACCTGGAAAGGAACAACTCGTACCAGCCACTGCAAAAACATGCCAAATTGTAAAGACCATCAATGCTAGGAAGAAACTGCATCAACTAACGGGCAAAATAACCAGTTAACATCATAATGACAGGATCAAATTCACACATAACAATATTAACCTTAAATGTAAATGGACTAAATGCTCCAATTAAAAGACACAGACTGGCAAACTGGATAAAGAGACAAGACCCATCAGTTTGCTGTATCCAGGAGACCCATCTCACACGCAGAGACATACATAGGTTCAAAATGAAGGGATGGAGGAAGATCTACCAAGCAAATGGAAAGCAAAAAAAAAAAAAAAAAAAGCAGGGGTTACAATCCTAGTCTCTGATAAAATAGACTTTAAACCAACAAACATCAAAAGAGACAAAGAAGGCCACTACATAATGGTAAAAGGATCAATTCGACAAGAAGAGCTAACTATCCTAAATATATATGCACCCAATACAGGAGCATCCGGATTCATAAAGCAAGCCCTTAGAGACCTACAAAGAGACTCAGACTCCCACACAATAATAATGGGAGACTTTAACACCTCACTGTCAATATTAGACAGATCAATGAGACAGAAGGTTAACAAAGATATCCAGGAAGCAGACCTAATAGACATCTACAGAATTCTCCACCCCAAATCAACAGAATATACGTTCTTCTCAGCACCACATTGCACTTACTCCAAAACTGACCACACAGTTGGAAGTAAAGCACTCCTCAGCAAATGTAAAAGAACAGAAATTATAACAAACTGTCTCTCAGACCACAGTGCAATCAAACTAGAACTCAGGATTAAGAAACTCACTCAAAACCACACAACCACATGGAAACTGAAAAACCTGCTCCTGAATGACTACTGGGTACATAACGAAATGAAGGCAGAAATAAAGATGTTCTTTGAAACCAATGAGAACAAAGATACAAAGGCACACATTTAAAGCAGTGTGTAGAGGGAAATTTATAGCATTAAATGCCCACAAGAGAAAGCAGGAAAGATCTAAAATCAACATCCTAACATCATAATTAAAAGAACTAGAGAAGCAAGAGCAAACACATTCAAAAGCTAGCAGAAGGCAAGAAATAACTAAGATCAGAGCAGAAATGAAGGAGATAGAGACACAAAAAACCCTTCAAAAAAATCAATGAATCCAGGAGCTAGTTTTTTGAAAAGATCAACAAAATTGATAGACCGCTAGCAAGACTAATAAAGAAGAGAGAAGAATCAAATAGACACAATTAAAAAATCACCACCGATCCCACAGAAGTACAAACTACCATCAGAGAATACTATAAACACCTCTACACAAATAAACTAGAAAATCAAGAAGAAATGGATAAATTCATGGACACACACACCCTCCGAAGACTAAATCAGGAAGAAGCTGAATTGCTGAATAGACCAGTAACAGGCTCTGAAACTGAGGTAATAATTAATAGTCTAACAACCAAAAAAAGTCCAGGACCAGACACATTCACAGCCAAATTTTACCAGAGGTACAAAGAGGAGCTGGTACCATTCCTTCTGAAACTATTCCAACCAATAGAAAAAGAGGGAATCCTCCCTAACAAATTTTATGAGGCCAGCATCATCCTGATACCAAAGCCTGGCAGAGACACAACAAAAAAAGAGAGTTCAACCATGGTGGAAGACAGTGTGGCGATTCCTCAAGGATCTAGAACTAGAAATACCATATGACCCAGCCATCCCATTATAGAGTATATACCCAAAGAATTATAAATCATGCTACTCTAAACATGCACACGTATGTTTGTTGCGGCACTATTCACAATAGCAAAGACTTGGAACCAACCCAAATGTCCATCAATGACAGACTGGATTCAGAAAACGTGGCACATATACACCATGGAATACTATGCAGCCATAAAAATGGATAAGTTCATGTCCTTTGTAGGGACATGGATGAAGCTGGAAACCATCATTCTGAGCAAACTATTGCAAGGACAGAAAACCAAACACCGCATGTTCTCACTCATAGGTGGGAACTGAACAAGGAGATCACTTGGACACAGGGCGGAGAACATCTCACACTGGGGCCTGTTGTGGGGTGGGGGGAGGGGGAGGGATGGCATTAGGAGATATACCTAATGTAAATGATGAGTTAATGGGTGCAGCAAACCAACACGGCACATGGATACACATGTAACAAACCTGCACGTTGTATACATGTACCCTAGAACTTAAAGTATTAAAAAAAAAAAGAAAAGAAAAGAAAACATGAATATAATACATAAACCTATGGGGACCTTGCCAGAGAAATTATTTTTAAAATAAAAATTGTAGCAGTCATTCAAAAATCATTCAGATATAAATGTGTCTAAACCATGCCACCCAACATAAGTATGATCCAAGCCATAAGCAGAAGCCACATACGTAATTTTAAATGTTCTCATAGATACATTTTTTCAAGTTTTTTTTAAAAAGTTTATTTAGTGATGTGTTTTATTAACCCAACATGTCTAAACATTATCATTTAAAATGTAATCAATGCAATAATATTTTTGAGATTTTATATTCTTGTTCTGTACTAGGTCTTTGAATTCTGGTGTGTATTTGACAATTAGAGCACATCCCAATAGCCACATGTTAAGTGCTCAATAGCCAGGCCGGCTAGTGACTAGTGGCCGCTGTATGGGACAGCACAGATCTAAACCTTGAAGTCCACTTAACACCTTTTCTAAAGACAAAATACGTGGTTTTTATCCAGCACCTAAATCATTAATTATGGCTTTAAAGCAGAAGGCAAGTTCTGGTGCATTAACACAACTGATTCTGTATTTGAGGGTTTTTTTCCCCTGATTTATTTCCAAGCCATGGCTCTAGCAAAGTTGTATTGGAAGCTTCGATATGAAAATTTAACGTTTTATCTCTTCTGACTCAAACTTTTTGAGATTTAAATACCAAAAGTTATATAAAATTATTTTTTACTGATTTTATATAATCAGTAAAATGCAAATCAGAAGGTTCAAGAATCCTACACTCAGAGACCACTAGGCATGACTGCCCTAGCCCATGACCCTGAACTCGGTCTGCCTGCCTGCTTGTCCACAAAACAGGAAAGGCCATCTCTGCACATCCCTAGTGCCCAGCATAGCACCCAGCTCACAGAAGGCATCCAATCAGAATGTGATGAGCAGTAAACACCTGGACCTGAGTAAGTCAGAATAGAAACACCTAAATGCATCAATGAATTCCCTGTGAGGAACTCATGTTCCCACTCCTCCAAACCCTACCACTCGCTCAGGTGCTATTTCCTGTTTCCAATGTGCTCTTCCCACGTAAATTTTTTCTGGAACATGCCTGTGCTCACAGGAGCCTGTGCGCCTTGACTATTCTTTCTCCAAAAGCCTCATCGTTCTTAAACCTAACATAAGCCTTTACATTTTGGTGTTTCCAAGATGAGTTCAACTAAAGATGAACAAAAATAGGGGAGAGGATAGACCTGTTATAATTTCTCTGCTTTATCATCGACAAATGGGAAGAGTTTTAAAGTTACCTTTGGGTTGTTTCTTCATCCTGATACGCGTCCTTTTAAATCTTAATGAAATATCATGGAATACTGGAGGGTAAAAACATAAACACAGAAGGATTAAGTGTGTGGCTTTAATAAGCCTTTGCAAATATTGCAAAGCAATTTATACTAGCCTCAACAGCCAGCACATACTGACCGAAGATAAATGGTAAGCTCTGATTTCATTCACTTTAGTAACCTTCTTAGATTTGTTTTCACACTTCATATATTTGTAAGAGTGCAGTAAGAGAGAAACACAGATACTTATAGAGATGTATTACCACACAGACTTTAACAAATGTAATCCTGCAAATTTAAAAAAAAAATAGATTAACACTCACTTGTATGGTCTTCATATCGTTCTATATAATGCAAACAGTGAACTGCTCTGTTCTTTGCCTGAAAGAAGGAAAATGTTTTTCTTAAATCTATTGTTGAAATTCACATCTTTTCAAGGATTCCAAAAATACCTTTAAAAATGTTTCATTACTAAAAATTCACTTATGCAAAAAGGTTACTATATACTTCTAAAATATAAGGACTTATTTTTTAAAACTCTTAACCACAATATCGGTATCACCCCTAAAAAAATTAACAATAATTCCTGGCTAGGCATGGTGGCTCACATCTATAATCCCAGCACTTTGGGAGGCCAAGGCAGGCCAATCACTCGAGGTCAGGAATTCGAGACCAGTCTGACCAACATGGAGAAACCCCATCTCTACCAAAAATACAAAAATTAGCCGGGCCTGGTGGTGGGCACCTATAATCCCAGCTACTTGGGAGCTTGAGGCAGGAGAATCGCTTGAACTCAGGAGGCGGAAGTTGCAGTGAGCCGAGATCACATCATTGCACCCCAGCCTGGACAAGAGTGAGGCAACATCTCAAAAAAAAAAAAAAAAAAAAATTAACAATTCCTTAGTATCTTCAAACATTCTGTCAGTGTTCAAACTTTCACAGTTGTCTCATAACTGGGCTAGGCAATTAAAAATCTGATTTAAAAAAATGGTTCAAAGGAATATAAGTACTTCTGAAACTGATTTTTACGAGCTAATTAACCCTTGACAGCAAGCCTCATGGGAAGGTTTTGGGACAAATTATTATTGCTTTGTGGTTCCCACCGTGTCCAGCATATAACTTACTAATCTTTTACTAAGTGTCGACAAAGGAAAAAAACGCACATACTTTCCTGAAAGCGTCCATCCGATCAGTGGCTTTCCCAATAGCAAAACCTTTAAACAAAAAAGCAAAAATAAGAAAAGAGACAGAAATTTGGCCCACGTGGTTTTCACCACATTTCAAGTTTCTGCTCCTACAATATTTCATAGCACTTCATCTTTCTACCACCCACAAAAGACTTGCTATATAAAACCAGTAACAGGCTGGTGTGATGACTCACATCCGTAATCTCAGCAGTTTAGGAGCCTGAGGTGGGACGATTGCTTGAGCCCAGGAGTTTGAGACCAGCCTGAGCAACACAGCAAGGCTTTGTCTCTATTAAAAACAAAATTTAAAAAATTTGCCAGGCATGTTGGTGCGTGACTGTGGTCCCAAATACTCAGGAGGATGAGGTGGGAGGATTACTTGAGTTTAGGAGTTTGAGGGTACAGTGAGCTATGACTGCGCCACTGCACTCCAGATAGAGCAATACCCTGTCTCAAAACAAAACCAGAACAAAAAAGCTAACAATAACAAAGCATGAGGTTACAGAGATCTGTTCTGAAGCATCCTGGAAATAACAAACTTAGATGTATTTATAAAATCCAAGGTTAGACGCCACTTTTTAAAAATAGCTAGATAAAATACACTCAATTTTTAAAAAACTAAATATATTCTAAATTAATTAGGCAAATCACTTTGGACATTTAAAGATAGATTAAAATAATCAGAAAGGGGCCAGGTGCAGTGGTTCACGCCTATAACCCCAGCACTTTGGGAGGCCACGATGGACAGATTGCTGGAGCTCAGGAGTTCACAATGAGCCTGGGCAACATAGTGAGACCCTGTCTCTACCAAAAATACAAAAATTAGCCAGGCATAGTGGTAGGTGCCTGTAATCCTTGCTACTCAAGAGGCTGAGGTCGCGGGATCACTTGAGCTCAGAAGGTTGAGACTGCAGTGAGCCGTGATGGTGCGACTGCACTCCATGCTGGGTGACACAGCAAGACCCTGTCTCAGGAAGGAAAAAATATCAGAAAGGGTGGGAAAAAACATCCACTGCTAGAGAGTAAAACCATGATTTCAATGGAACTTCAAATGGAATCCAGATTTTAATTAACCAGGAAACCAAATTAATGACTTTAGTTTCTAAACACTTCACTAGGAAATACAATTTACCAGCCGTTACAGAGACACTGCCATTATTTGCTGCCACTGTATTTTGTTTTGAACAACGTGTTTTGTTTTTAAATCATACATGGGAAAATAACATAAAACAACACTGCTCCATAAGACACATGGGACCTCTGAGCCCTGGGACAAAAGAGGCTGCGAATGCCAGTTCCTGGTTTAAACAAAACAAACTAAACCACGGAGTCCTAGAGGAAAATACGGGGAAACTTACTGACATTTATAATCTTCAAATGAGGCTTTCTAAGCAAGACACAAACCCGAAGTGGTAACTAATATTTATAACCCAGTAGTGATACAAGACTGATAAATTTGCCACAGAGCTTAAAACTTCCGTGTGGAAAAAAATTAAAACCTAAGTCAAAATATTTGACTAACAAAGAGCTAATGTCCTTAACTTACGAAGAGCTTATACCATTCAATAAGGAAAATAATAACCACCCAATAGAAAAATGAGCAAAGCACATAAACGAACAGATCTCAAAAAGGAAATAACAACAGCCAATAAACATGTAAAAGGGTGTTCAAGCTCTCAGTTTAAAAAATAAAAGTCAGCCGGGCACGGTGGCTCAAGCCTGTAATCCCAGCACTTTGGGAGGCTGAGACGGGCGGATCATGAGGTCAGGAGATCGAGATCATCCTGGCTAACACGGTGAAACCCCGCCTCTACTAAAAATACAAAAAATTAGCCGGGCGTGGTGGCGGGCGCCTGTAGTCCCAGCTACTCGGGAGGCTGAGGTGGGAGAATGGCGTGAACCCGGGAGGCTGAGCTTACAGTGAGCCGAGATTGCGCCACTGCACTCCAGCCTAGGCGACAGAGCGAGACTCTGTCTCAAAAAAAAAATAAAATAAAAGTCAAAACTGAGAGATTTGTTTCACAGATCATACTGACCATCAGTAAGGTTTGATGATACCCGAAGCTGGCAAGGGTGAGATGGTGTAGAGGAACACAGACATTGATGTAACCTTTTGTGGGGAGGCAATCTAGCAATATTTATCAACACTTAAAATATGTATAACCTTGGGGCAGCAATTTCACTGCAAGAAGTTTCCCCTATTGATATACTTGCAGCAGTAAAACAAATTACACATACATGAACCATACTGTTTTTTATAATTAGTAAAAATTTGGAAACAACATAAATATTCAGCAAAAGGGAAAAGGTTACAAAAATTATTCATGGACAATGGAACACTGCAAACAGTACAGAGAATCAAGGAGAATGTTTATGTTAATCTGAGTATTAATATCTCTGAATATAATACTATGTAAGAAAATCAAGGTGCAAAATTATGGCTATAATGTGATTCCTTTGTGTAAATTTTTTTAAAGATATGTGATAATAATATGAACATAAAATTTAGGAAAATTACAAAAGTAGCTGTAAGGCCTGGTTTCCTTTGGCCACATACTATATACATGTATTACTTTTGTTTTGAAAATGTCAGTATGGGCTAACTAGGCCATTTTCCTGTGTTCCTTTCCTTCAAAAGACATGAATACATTTCAAAAACAAGTGTCCACTATGGTAACTATACATAGGAGAAAATTTAAATCATCAGCAAACCTACTAATTGGAGTAAACACTATCAACCTTAACGGTGTATAGTTTTCCAGTCTTTTCTTGGCATATAAATATACTTAAAAAAAAAAAAAAAAACTAGGATTTGATATGGTCTTATATAAAGCTTTTGTGTTCTTTTAACTTAGCATTATAAGTAATTTCCCATAATTCTTTAATGGATACAGAATATTACACTGTATGGCTACACTGTTTTTATAACCATGACCCTATCGAACATTTAGTGTTTTTCTCCCTAATTTTCCACTATTATACATAATAAAATAATGTCTTCAGCCTTTTATAATATTCCTTTTCCTCAGAGGAAAAGGCACGTATAGTAGAGTCTATTCTCTCTTTTCTAGGGGAAGTCATGGGCTTACCACAAGCTTTGTGAACTCAAACCACTAAAAGGTTTAATCAGCAGAAAAAGTCTGGCCAGCAGCATGAGCCCACGGGCTCCACAGCACAGCCCCGTGCCACGCCTGTCCCTGCGTGTCACGCCTGTCCCTGCACACCACTGCCACTGTGCAGCCACCACTCCCCATTCACCTGCAGCTCCTTTTCCGTTCCCCACAGCCACCAGGACACGGACCGATTTCTTTCTTCCCTCTTTCGCTGTCATATTGAAAACATTTCTTACCTAAAAGGCAAAATGTCTCATAAATATTGCACATTAAGAAAACGTGAAGGAGGGAAAGGGAGGAAGCCGCCTTCCTTGCGGGCGCACACGGTGAACAGGCGCGCACGGTGAACAGGCGCGCACAGACACAGGCGCACACGGTGAACAGGCGCGCACAGACACAGGCGCACACGGTGAACAGGCGCGCACAGACACAGGCGCACACGGTGAACAGGCGCACACAGACACAGGCACACCATCCTCCAGCTCCTGAGCACAGCAGCCTTTCTCCACATGGAACCTCCTCCTGGACTGTTACAGGAAGAAAACAGAAACCAGACTTTCTCTTCATTCCACAGGCTTGTGAGAAGCTTCAACTGAGAAAACCTTTAAAGGTATTTGACATTATACATCTCGATATACCCTATCTCAATGAATGTATCACAAGAAAGAAAAAAGTTGCTATCAAACTTTGATGTAATTTATCACTGATTATAAGATGCATTCTAATGTCAGAGATGATAAAATGTGAGGAAAATATGCACCTTAGAAATTATGACGTGCAGTGTATAGACATAACCAGCACAGGACTGGCGTCTATGCTAACGATTAGCATATTTGGAAATACCTGCTTACTCCATGTATTTTTTTCTCATGTATTTAAAAGGCCAGGAACAGCTGGGCGCGGTGGCTCACACCTGTAATCCCAGCACTTTGGGAGGCCGAGGCGGGTGGATCATGAGGTCAGGAGATCAAGACCATCCTGGCTAACACGGTGGAACCCCGTCTCTACTAAAAATACAAAAAATTAGCCAGGCGTGGTGGCGGGAGCCTGGAGTCCCAGCTGCTTGGGAGGCTGAGGCAGGAGAATGGCGTGAACCCGGGAGGTGGAGCTTGCAGTGAGCTGAGATAGCGCCACCGCACTGCAGCCTAGGTGACAAGAGCCAGACTCCGTCCCTCCCCAAAAAAAACCCCAAAAAAGGCCAGGAACTACTGAACTGTTAACTAAACTGCTTACGTGGCAGCTGGCTCCCTGGTGCATAGCTGTCTCTTATCCCATAAAACAGGGTTAAAAGGGAGCTTGAATCCACCTCCATGGATCTTACAGAAAACAACCCACATATATACGAATTATTCAAAGAGATTAACTTCCAAAAGCTGTAAGTTGGGAATACCAAAGACATAATATGTGTTAACATTTTAAATCCTACAATGCAATTGATATTGAGGAAACAATATAGATAATCAGAGGCTCAATCACACACTCAATAAATGACTATTCCACATAGTATTTAACATTGAGGGTTCAGTGCCAGCTCAAAGGGAAGCTGACTATTTTAGAGACTGCTCCGGAGAGTGACAATAGCTTACCTGACACAGGCTTCAGTTTCAAGGGCCCGTGAGCAACCCAGAGACCATTTCCCCATCAAGAACCAGACATGCACCACAACTCTAGGCTTTCCACCCTGCCCAGGGCTCCCCGCAATCCCAGCTTCCCGCACAGAGTGCTAGATACAGCTGGTTTATATTCGAACATAGACTCCCAAAGCTACTTTAGCCTTAGGAAGGAGAAAATTTAAACCTCATCTCCAAATCCTGTAGTTAACAATATCACCACCTTATCATGAGACCTCAACGGTAGCCCCCCAGAAAAAAGAGGGTAGTAGTCAGAAGAGCCAGTGTCAAGTAACTGAAATTAAAGTTGCATAATTTCCTTCCACAGATCAGCTGTGTGTCAGAAATAGTCACGCATCCAAGGCCACCCCTTACAATTCCTCTTGCCCTGTCCCTGCCCCAACCACCCCAACCTCTCCAAAGGTTTAACCAGGTATTTAATTCTGCATGCCTACCTCAAGTACCCTGGTATCAAAATCCTCGTATGTTTCTGCAGGGAGAAAAGAAACAGGGATACAGATGAAATCTGTGTACACAACTCACAGGAAAGCATTTTCAACACAGGCACCATCACAGACCTTTCAAGGAGAAAGAATCTCAGATCTTTTGGTCCCACTCTCAAGGCCACGCCCCAGTCGCCCCTCATCACTACAGACCACTCCACCAGTAAGTTCATAACTTAGTCACTGATCTCCCCACCTGCATCCTCCTCCCCGTCCAACTGCCTCTCATCAGTTCCTGGCCCCTCCAGACCCTGGATCCCTGCTCTCCCTCCTGCTTTCCTCCATCTTTGCGGCCTCTCCCCATTGACCAAGACACCACAGTCCATCATTTCCACCAGACCTTGTGATGCCCCCAACCCCTTCACCCTTTGCTCTCTCCACCACACTAGCCAGGCCTGAATCCATGCAGCTCTCTGGCCACTCCTGACCTGCTAGGTGCTGCTGGAAAGAAGTCAAAGTATGCACACACAGGGCCCGCTAAAAATCCATGGACTCCAGTTCCATCAAGTCCTCCCTGCTGCCAGCTGGCCTTTATGTACTTTCAATTCGGTCTCTCTCCGTTCACCACCGCAGCCATTTCAGAGACCCTCTACATTCTTTTATTTTTTTAATATTTTTATCACAGACAATTTCAATCAAACAAAAATAGAACAGCAGAAAGCTTTACGTATACATTAGTCAGCTTCCACACGCATCAACTCACAGCCAATCTTCTTTCCTCTAAACTCTGCTCAACTCTCACTCCGTTGGATAATTTTGAAGCCAGTTTCAGATATTCTACCTTTTCATAAAGAAACAATCTGGAGGCCACAATCATCAATGCCCCCACCTCACTCTCCGCAGATGATTCCACCTCTTCCTCACAGACCAACTGCGGCCACGTCACGCAACACCCCCACCTACCTTTCCACTACAACCCCACAGGCTCACCTGATCCTGCACCCTGCCCTTCCTTCTGTGAACAAGTGAAGCCGTTTCTCCAGACTCCGGATCTGGGCCGTCGTTAGGGACTTGATTCACGGATTTTGTTCTCCTCCCCCCCATACCTTCATCCTCCTGACTGAAGCATTTTGATCAGTTCTAAGCATGGTCCTTGGAATTTCTCAATCTCTCCCCTCCTCTTTAAGCCAAACTTCTTAAGAAAGCAGCGAAACTCTTAACGATTTCTTCTTCCTCCACTCACTGACAAGAACAAGTCTCTTGGATGACGGTTTGCTGCTTTACATACTCAAGGAGGACGGAGGGAAACTTTGTTTTCAAATTTGGCCTAAGTATTTTCAGTTTTTGCTTCATGTGTGCTTTTCCAGGGTTAACATGACAACTATCTGCTTTCCTGATTTCTAGACAGAAACAGCATTCCCAAGCCACGCTGCTCCACTGGCGCCCCCTGTGGCCACCTGTGTTTTGGAAACAGTGTATCCTACAGGCAGCTCCTGTAGGTCCACAGGGCACATCCCCACATTTAAGGATCTGAGAAGGTACATGATAAACACCAGGAACCCAGTGCTTTCTATCCTGTTAGTGGAATACTTCTGTACTCCACAAAATACAGTTGGGATATTAATGTAATATGTTATTTCAAAGATGTTCAAATCTTTTTGGAAAAAGGTAGTACGAACAGACAAATAATAACACCACTTCAAGGAAATTCTAAACTACAAGTACTCTGTCACAAAGGCAAACAAAACCAGGAGCCTGCTACCTCCATTGGGGCCAGGGTCAGGGGGGCCAAGACTGACGCCTCCCCAGGAGTTTCCAGTCCATCCTCGCTCGTGTTTAACCTTTATCTTCCTCTTTCGGTCCCACTCTTCTCTCTGCTGGATCATGTCGGCCTCCATCTTCTTCTGCTCTTCCTTGCTTCTTTGGGCGATGGTCTGCACTGCTCCATTTTTCATAAGAGGGACATTCAGACCAGGCCACAGAAAACCGTAATGCCCTGAAGGTTTAAAAATACAAATAGTAATTTTTTTAAAGTACTCATTTGTCAAGTGTTAAAACGTCAGGCAATGCATGTACAGATAATGATGACACACTGTTCACTGGAGCTTCAGCTAACATTATTAACTTGGTAGGCCACTTGGCACAATCACAATTTTACATATACTTCATGGTATTACCTAGAGAAACACTCACATATAGGTACAAGGCATATGGATGCTTGGACAAGGACATCCACTGAAACATTATTTGCAAAGAGAAGAAATGCAAGTTATCTAAATGTCCAGCAATTATGGACTGGTTAAATGAACCACAGTGTCTCCAGCAGAGGAAACACCCTGCACTAAATCAAAAGAACAAGGTATCGCTCTAGATTCTGATGTGGAATGATTTCCAAGACCTATAATTGAGTGAAAAAAGTAAACTGTAAGACAGCATGTATCATGTGATATAATCTAAATTTTTTTTAAAAAGAAGATACCTATTTGTTTTTAGGTATTTATGTAAAAATTAATAAAAAATTAACACATAATACCTTTTGCATTAATCTTTTTGGGTATTTATGTATAAATAACTAAAATTTAGTAAATACCTTTTTAGGCATTTATGTATTAAAAAACTGAAGGAAACACACCAATATGAGGCCAGTGGTTTCCTTGAGGGAGACAACAGGATTGAAGAAGGTAGAAGAAGCATCCAGGGGGACTTCATGTTTCTCTATAATCTTTACATTTTTTACTGAGAAAGTATACATACATGATCCTTATAATTAAAAAAAAGTGTTAAAAAGATAAGATACAATAAAGAAAAACATCCATGTAGACATGCAATGCTGGAAGTGTGCTGCCAGGTGTTTTCTTTATCCCTGAAGGCCGTTACTATCAAAGACGGTTTGGCAGCAAGCACAGTACAAGATGGGCTGACTGAAGTACACTACACTATTTTTACTCTTCCAAAAGCATGAGTATAAACAATTATGTGTTCTAGGTGTCAACAAACGAAGGCCCACAGGCCAACTCAGTTCGTGGCTTGTTTTTGTACATGAAGTTATACTGGAACATAGCGATACCTATTCGACTGTATGTTGTCTGTGGCTGTTTCTGTGCTACAACAGCAGAGCTGAGCGGTTGCAAAACAGACTATGTAACTCACAAAGCCAAAAACATTTACTGTCTTCCCTTTGCAGGGAATATTCGCCAACTCTCCATTTAGTCTCTATTTTACCACGGATTACAACCTCCTTGAGGGCAGGCACTGCTACAGGAGTTGACACATAAGAGACATTTAATGCTTGCTGAATGAATAAATCCATTTCTATGGGATTTTCCTCTCCCAGAATCCTGGGGCAATGAGTAAGTCAACTGGTTGAATTCTAAAACCATAGATCCTAGTGCCCTTCATGAGAAATGTTTTGATGCTTCTAGTTTGTAAAATATCTATAAAATCTAGGGTAAGAAACTTAAAAAGCACTTCAGCTATTTTTATAAACAAGTTTACCTTCACCAATGATCTGACCCCTGTTCAGATCCTTTCTTTTCCTCTTTTTAGTTCTTTTGCCTCTTCCTTTTCTTGATCCGGCACCACTCTCCGCTAAAGCGCCTTTCCACAGCTCATCTGCAGTCACTGTAACGAAACAGGGTTTCTTTTTATAATTCTGTAGTTTTCAAGCAATGGTCTATGCTCTCCTATTGAATCATAAGAGAAGTGGAGGTCTGCTTACAGCTTTACCCACACATCACTGAGGTGATGAAAGCAAGATTAAATCATTCTTTGCACACATCAAGACGGTTACATTTGGAAAGCCCAAGAAAGACAATCCTATCACTTTCCTCCACAAAACTCTCACTAAATATTTTGTTTTTCCCTCTAACGGCTTAAAAGCCAGCGTTCCGATCTCAGTTCTCCACAAAACTCTCACTAAATATTCTGTTTTTCCCTCTAACGGCTTAAAAGCCAGCGTTCCGATCTCAGTTCTCCACAAAACTCTCACTAAATATTCTGTTTTTCCCTCTAACGGCTTAAAAGCCAGCGTTCCGATCTCAGTTCTCCACAAAACTCTCACTAAATATTCTGTTTTTCCCTCTAACGGCTTAAAAGCCAGCGTTCCGATCTCAGTTCTCCACAAAACTCTCACTAAATATTCTGTTTTTCCCTCTAACGGCTTAAAAGCCAGCGTTCCGATCTCAGTTCTCCACAAAACTCTCACTAAATATTCTGTTTTTCCCTCTAACGGCTTAAAAGCCAGCGTTCCGATCTCAGTTCTCCACAAAACTCTCACTAAATATTCTGTTTTTCCCTCTAACGGCTTAAAAGCCAGCGTTCCGATCTCAGTTCTCCACAAAACTCTCACTAAATATTCTGTTTTTCCCTCTAACGGCTTAAAAGCCAGCGTTCCGATCTCAGTTCTCCACAAAACTCTCACTAAATATTCTGTTTTTCCCTCTAACGGCTTAAAAGCCAGAGTTCCGATCTCAGTTCTCCACAAAACTCTCACTAAATATTCTGTTTTTCCCTCTAACGGCTTAAAAGCCAGCGTTCCGATCTCAGTTCTCCACAAAACTCTCACTAAATATTCTGTTTTTCCCTCTAACGGCTTAAAAGCCAGCGTTCCGATCTCAGTTCTCCACAAAACTCTCACTAAATATTCTGTTTTTTTCCCTCTAACGGCTTAAAAGCCAGCGTCCGAATCTCAGTTCTCCACAAAACTCTCACTAAATATTCTGTTTTTCCCTCTAACGGCTTAAAAGCCAGCGTTCCGATCTCAGTTCTCCACAAAACTCTCACTAAATATTCTGTTTTTCCCTCTAACGGCTTAAAAGCCAGCGTTCCGATCTCAGTTCTCCACAAAACTCTCACTATTTTGTTTTCCCTCTAACGGCTTAAAAGCCAGCGTCCGAATCTCAGTTCTCCACAAAACTCTCACTAAATATTTTGTTTTCCCTCTAACAGCTTAAAAGCCAGCGTCCGAATCTCAGTTCTCCACAAAACTCTCACTAAATATTTGTTTTTCCCTCTAAGGGTTTAAAAGCCAGCGTCCGAATCTCAGTTGCTTACCAATAGGTTCGTTTCCCTGACATTTTACCAACCAGGATACAGGCGTCTTCCTGTCCTCTTGCCTCCACTATAACCACTAAGATAACTAATAACTATCCTTCCTAAGTATAAGTTTTCTAGTCCAAACAAGAATCAACATTTCAATCTGAACCCATAAATCTGGAACACAATCTATGGTTATAAAATCAACTGTTGGCCAAGTACAGTGGCTCATTCCTGTAATCCCAAAACTGTGAGAGACCGACGCAAGGGGGATCACTTGAGCCCAGAGTTTGAGACCAGACTGGACAACATAGTGAGACTCCATTTCTACTAAAACTTCAAATATTAGCCAGGTGTGGTGGCATGTGCCCATGGTCCCAGCTACTAGGGAGGCTGAGGTGGGAGGGTCACTTGACCCCAGGAGTTTGAGATTACTATAATCATGCCACTGTACTCCAGCCTTGAGAACAGAGTGAGACCCTGCCTTCAAAAAAAGAATGGTTCCATTACCAATTTCTTTAATAAAGAATCAGAACCACAAAATGTTGTAATAGTAAAAAATCTAAGACACATTTATATCTATATACCTGAAACACTAAACAAATTCTAGAAGACAAACGAGTGCCTTTATTCTCTTATGAATGCTCAGAGTTTAAAACGTCTACCTACTTGCTTCCTGCAAGGTCTTACGTTGATCCTCTAGGTAGATAACACGAAAAGAGAAAAATGTTTTAGGTTTATAATACTTTTAAATGCTCTATATCTGTACAGCATCCAGTTTTTCAAAAACACACACACGTATCACAACTGGTCTTCGTAAGCGAGGCTCAGGGAAGTGCGATTCCGCGTCGCGTGTTGCTTTGGACATCCCTGATCAGAACAAAGGATTCAGCTCATCTTTAAGCTGACTCGAATTCACTTTAAAAGACCACAGGCTCAAAATAAAAGTACCAACCTCCAACCAAACTCTCACTAACGATTTGATTTTTCTCCGTAAGTGCTAAAAAATGGTGGTACCTATAAATGCCATGGAAAACTTGAAATTCACTTGTAATGGAGGCATACTAAGAGGCCAATCGATCACAGAGTTTTCTTTCACTTAGAATCAGAACTCATAAATCACTCATTACGATTAAAAGAGACTCAATTTTAAAAAGAACTTGACATTGAGACAAAAATGTAAGCTCTTTCATATATATAGTAAGAGAAAAATAGAATATTTAACTGCATTTGAAAAAGACAGCAAAGTCATTAGTCAATCTTTGAATGCCACTATGCTATTAAAAATGTTTTAATCCTTTTTCAAATTATAAAATAGTTATTTTTTAAAATCTGGAAAATACAGAATGCAAAAATAATCATAATCCCATTACCACTGTTAGATAAGAATGTGTATTCTGCCTTTTTCTTTACACATGCATACATGATATATATTTAAGCAAAATTATACTACATGCACATTTGTATCCTGTTTCTTAATTTAACATTACATTGTGAGTCTTTTCCCATATTCTTAAATATTATTCATCAACACAATTTTGTAATGGCTACAAGGTGAATTAAGTACTTTTAATAGAAATTTTACTATTTTCACATCAGGTCTAAGATTCTAAATAACCTAAAAGGCTAGTTAGAATACATCTACTATTATTTCAATTCTTTCTGTCATTTTTCCATAAGGGTGCAGTTAGGTTAATACATACACCTATTACTATTATAGTTATAAAAGATTAAGTTCATGTTTTTTTTTTTGAAACGGAGTATCACTCTTGTCGCCCAGGCTGGAGTGCAGTGGCACGATCTCAGCTCACTGCAACCTACGCCTCCCAGGTTCAAGAGATTCTCCTGCCTCAGCCTCCCAAGTAGCTGGGATTACAGGTGCCCGCCACCACGCCCAGCTAATTTTTATATTTTTAGTAGAGACGGGGTTTCACCCTGTTGGTCAGACTGCTCTCGAGCTCCTGACCCCGGGTGACCCGTCCACCTCAGCCTCCCAAAGTGCTGGGATTACAGGCGTGAGTTACTGCACCCGGCCTCATGTTTTTTATATATATACACATATACATAAATCCACTGTAGTGTCTAATCTTATACACTGAGTTATTTCCCTCTTAATCATGCTAAGTAACACAGATTGCCAATTTGAATCAAAAGGATTTAAACAGTGGATCCTCTATAGAGAACAGATAGGTTTACAAGAATAAGATTCAATACTCACAGGAAATCATTTTTGAAAAAGTGTGTCCTTCTATTTCTTGGAGATTCAGAAATCAAAGACTATTTCCTACTGAAACAGTGAAAACTAGCCCCATGCTAGTTTCAACTGAGCTGGCCCCAGTGAAGCAAATCTTACTATGACTTGGAGCCATAAACCCACAAAAGTATTGAGTCCAGCCGGGCGCGGTGGCTCACGCCTGTAATCCCAGCACTTTGGGAGGCCCAGATGGGCGGATCACGAGGTCAGGAGATCGAGACCATCCTGGCTAACACGGTGAAACCCCGTCTCTACCGAAAATACAAAAAATTAGCTGGGCGTGGTGGTGGGCGCCTGTAGTCCCAGCTCCTCGGGAGGCTGAGGCGGGAGAATGGCGTGAACCTGGGAGGCAGAGTTTGCAGTGAGCCGAGATCGCGCCACTGCACACCAGCCTGGGTGACAGAGCAAGACTCTGTCTCAAAAAAAAAAAAAACAAAAAAAGTACCGAGTCATGTCACTGAGGAAGAACACCGTGGATGAAGAGAGTCCGAGGCAGGGGTGGGACAACTGTGAAGGATGAGGTCTCGGAGGGTAAGGCCACCTCTAGAACAAGGCTTTTTAGAACAGGGAAAAGGCTATTAAAAAATAAAAATTCCCGGCTGGGTGCAGTGGCTCGCACCTGTAATTCCAGCACTTTGGGAGGCCGAGGCGGGTGGATCACAAGGTCAGGAGATCGAGACCATCCTGGCTAACACAGTGAAACCCCGTCTCTACTAAAAATACAAATAATTAGCTGGGCGTGGTGGCGGGTGCCTATAGTCCCAGCGACTTGGGAGGCTGAGGCAGGAGAATTGCTTGAACCCAGGAGGTGGAGGTTGCAGTGAGCCAAGATCACACCACTGCATTCCAGCCTGGGCGACAGAAGCAAGACTCCATCTCAAAAATAATAAGTAAATAAAAATAAAAATAAATAAATAAATAAAAATTCCCAAGGCTTGTAAATCTGATATACCCACTCAAGTACAAAGTGAACTCTTAGAAAAAACTGGGGCTATGCATACCAAGTGGAGACAGACTAAAGGCCCCAACTCTGTCCATCTCTCTTTTCTCTGTACTGGAATCTGCAGGTTCAACTAAGCCTACGTTGCTTAATCCTCCACCAAGTCTTTTCTGTGTTGTTGCTACACAAATGACCTCGTTACCAGGAGACTTCCAAATTAAAGTGAGCTGTATCCATACAATGAAATACTCTATGGTCATACCGTTGCACTGCAGAAGTCCATGGAAAAATGCAATGTATTACTACATTGAAAAAAGCAGCAGGCCAGGCGCAGTGGCTCACACCTGTAATCCCAGCACTTTGGGAGGCTGAGGCAGGCGGATCACGAGGTCAAGAGATAGAGACCATCCTGGCCAACATGGTGAAACCCTGTCTCTATTAAAAATACAATTATTAGCTGGGCATGGTGGCACGCGCCTGTAGTCCCAGCTACTTGGGAGACTGAGGCAGGAGAATCGCTTGAGCCTGGGAGGCAGAGGTTGCGGTGAGCCGAGATTGCACCACTGTACTCTGACCTGGTGACAGAGCAAGACTCCGTCTCCAAAAAGAAAAAAAAACCAACAAACTCAGTATTTCATAGTAGGAATACAGGTGATTATCTTTTTTTTTTTTTTTCTGTATTTACCAAATATTCTAAACTAATCATGAATTGCCTTTATAATCCTAATTTCTTTCTTTTTTTTGGAGACGGACTCTCGCTCAGTCGCCCAGGTTGGAGTGAGTGCAGGGGCGCAATCTCGGCTCACTGCAAACTCCGCCTCCTGGGTTCACGCCCTTCTCCTGCCTCAGCCTCCCGAGTAGCGGGGACTCCATGGGACTATGGTGCCCGCCACCACGACCAGCTAATTTTGTTTTTGTATTTTTAGTAGGGACGAGGTTTCACTGTGTTAGCCAGGATGGTCTTGATCTCCTGACCTAGTGATCCACCTGCCTCAGCCTCACAAAGTGCTGGGATTACAGGTGTGAGCCACCGCGCCTGGCCAATCCTAATTTATTTTAATCTGCTAATGCAGAGTTTAAATTCAACCTCCATTTATTCCCTGACAAGCCAGTCTCAGTTCAGATTAGACTCTTTTAAATGCTATCACAAATAAGAGTAGCGTTAGTGAACAGTATCTCCTTAAAATTAACTTTTTCCAATTAGATGTCCTGTCTCCTCAACTAAGGCACAAATGAAAACATGAGTATATTCTTGGTGTGAATCTAAGTCAGCAAGAGATATGGGCCATGATTCAATATCCTTCAGGCCTCAGGTGCCCCAAACAAGGGGACTAAAGCAAACTAGTACTCCCCAAAATACAACTGGTAGCATTTGAGATAATTCTAGGACGTACATCAAGGAACATTTTCATTTTGACAGGACATTGTAAACTAATCACTAAAATCTTCATTCATGTAAAAAAGAAGAAAAATTCAGATATCAGAAATTCTTTTCCTGTTTCAAGAAACAGGAAGTTTGTGGCCATTCTACATACATTTAGTGAAGAAACTATATGGTCTATACTGCTGGCCCATCAGGTGACTGGGAGAAGAAACACAGCATTGTGTCTGCAGCGCGTGGCTCAAGCTGGCGTAGGGATGGGTGTGCCTGGTTCCCAGTGATGACAAACAGCCTGTAGGCAGAGGGGTTAAACTTTGAGTTAGATGTTTCGCGGCTGTGGAAAAACACTGGTAGCATCAAACAATCATTACTAATAAAAATAAGTCACTAAAATCCTGAACTTTTAAGAATCAGATTTTTAGGGCAGTCTTTCTTTTAAAAATAAAACAAAACTCTTGACCAACAACAACCTAAATGCCCAGCCTAGCTGGGAAAGTTATAGTTCATCCGCACAATGGGTGCAGCTGGGTAAAGAAAGAAGTAGATTTTTCCATCCCGGGGTTTCAGCACTGCCCTGGCTAGCCTAGGTGAGCAGTCTACACTGGGCAAACGGCGCCCTCTGCTGTATGCGGCCAGCAACACACTCTTCGGAAAGACCTGCAACTGGCCAGGTCAGAACAGTAAGGTGCAGAGAGCACGTCCACCATCCTACTCTTCTGTTAAAAAACAAGGAGCAGGTGTGAATGCATTTCACAGACTAACCCAGAAGTATGTAAGAAAACCTGGAAACAACGGTTGCCTCTGGGGAAGAAATCTGATACATTTAAAACTGGGTATGAGGGACTTGCTTTTTTTGTTATTTTTTGGAATTGTTATCATCCAGCGCATATATTACTTAAAAAGTTTTTAAACATCCATGTCTTAGAGGCAGCATCTAATCAATTCATGGAGGGTAAAGTCCTGTGAGGAAGGGGAGAGTTGAGAATTGGTGCATGTGAAGAAATGGGAATATTGCTAACAAAAACAGTGCACACTCTTAAGCTCTGCATTTCAATAGAGACACTAGTGACTCCAAGAGAAGTGAATTAAAACAACCCTTGAGAAAGAAAAAAAAAAGGTTATTTAAGAATACTTGGCTTAAAAAAAGAAAACCAAACAGTGACAACAACAGCTATTTTCAAGTCTATGTGAAGTTATGAAGAAGACAGTAACAGCTGCTTTATGGCCACAGAGGGCCATATACCAGCAATGATCTTACGTGGCAATAACAAGTAGTATTAAATGGTTACAGTAGGCTATCGAAATATCTCCATTGCATAGACACACTAAGAAATAAAGGAATAATCTCCTTTTAATTAAATTAGATGATCTTTAAAATCATTTAAATATCTAATTAAAAGGAGGTTATTCCTCTTTCAATTAATTTAAATGATCTAATTAAATTAGATTATTTAATCCAATCTTTTCATTTTACAAAATAAACTTAGGCCTATGAGGTTAGGGACTTGCCAAAAGTCACAAGACTAGTTAGTAGCTGGGATTTAAGCACTAGTTCTGATTCCAGATGAGTTACTCAATCGCACAGAGGCAGGGAGATGACACACTGAGTTCCCTCTCAGCGCACTTAATGAACTAGTCAATAAAAAGTAGACAGGACATACTGGCGTTTCATTTTTAAACTCAGGACTTCATCATTCTAAATTCCGTCATGCAGCACACACTTTAGCTTTAGCTTTTCTTGTATGCTCCTTAATTTTCTTTCTTTTTTTTTTTTTTTGAGACGGAGTTCTGCTCTTGTCACCCAGGCTGCAGTGCAATGGCACAGTGTCAGCTCACTGCAACCTCTGCCTCCCAGGTTCAAGCGATTCTCCTGCCTCCGCCTCCCGAGTAGCTGGGATTACAGGTGCCCACCACCATACCCGGCTAATTTTTGTATTTTTAGTAGAGATGGGGTTTCACCATGTTGGCCAGTCTGGTCTTGAACTCTTGACCTCACGATCCACCTGCCTCAGCCTCCCAAAGTGCTGGGATTACAACTGTGAGCCATCGCTCCTGGCCAGCTCTTTAATTTTCAACAAAATATCTTACTTAATATTGTTATTTGGCCGGGCGCGGTGGGCTCGATCGAGACCATCCTGGCTAACACGGTGAAACCCCGTCTCTACTAAAAAATACAAAAAACTAGCCGGGCGAGGTGGCGGGCGCCTGTAGTCCCAGCTACTCAGGAGGCTGAGACAGGAGAATGGCCCGAACCCGGGAGGCGGAGCTTGCAGTGAGCTGAGATCCGGCCACTGCACTCCAGCCTGGGCGACAGAGCGAGACTCCGTCTCAAAAAAAAAAAAAAAAAAAAAAAAAAAAAAAAAAATATTGTTATTTATATTAATATTAAATAAGATATTTAATCTTGTACTGTTTAGTACTGCAATCTCTGACATACTTCAAAAAGTGTAAAATCATTACTAACAAATGTAGAATTCTTTAACTTTTTTTGAAAGCCTGAAATACTTCCCCAGCTAATAATGTACCTTAAAAGGTCCAACTGTCGGCCGGGCGCGGTGGCTCAAGCCTGTAATCCCAGCACTTTGGGAGGCCGAGACGGGTGGATCACGAGGTCAGGAGATCGAGACCATCCTGGCTAACATGGTGAAACCCCGTCTCTACTAAAAAAAAAAAAAACAAAAAAAAAAAAAAAAAAAAAAAAAAAAACTAGCCGGGCGAGGTGGCGGGCGCCTGTAGTCCCAGCTACTCGGGAGGCTGAGGCAGGAGAATGGCGTGAACCCGGGAGGCGGAGCTTGCAGTGAGCTGAGATCCGGCCACTGCACTTCAGCCTGGGCGACAGAGCGAGACTCCGTCTCAAAAAAAAAAAAAAAAAAAAAAAAAAAAAAAAAAGGTCCAACTGTCAAAAGCAGAAAGAAATTGACTTTAGAATTGAGAAACAGTCACTTAAAATACACTGTTACTACAACTGACTTTGTTTAAAATGTGTTATAATTTTTAAAACAGGAGGTGGCATCAGCTTATGCTAAATTACTCAGTTATAGATTATCCATCAATGATCAATTATCAGTTTGGGTTTTGTTCTTATTCTCTGAATTATTAATTTCAGACCATGAAGTCCCCATTTTAGGAAACAATTGCCCTGGAATCCAAAATGGGCCGAGCCCAAAAAGCACCCTCCTGTGGGTTATGTAAAAATACAAAAATTAGCTGGGTGTGGTGGCACATGCCTGTAGTCCTAGTCACTCGAGTGGCTGAGGCAGGAGAATCACCTGAACGCAGGAGGCAGAGGTTGCAGTGAGCCAAGATCAAGCTATTGCACTCCAGCCTGGGCAACAGAGCAAGACTCCATCTCAAAAAGAAAAAAAAAAAAGACACACAGTCTGACCCCAAGGAGGATTCCGTTTCAGCATTTACAGTTTTCACTATTTACAGTTTTCACTATGATGAACTTCTTCCTCCTAATTGAAATCTCATCTATTTAATCAAACCAGCTGATCAGCGATGTGTTTGAGAGATTTTAGAAAACTACTGCCATTTGTCTGACCAATCTATTGCAGCATTTAGAAAAATACTGTAATAGATACTAAGGAAATTGTTGTAGGAAAAAGAAAAAAAATGTAAAGATAGAATTCTACCTAACTCAGCTATAAATACATACACAAACTTAATAATAAAAACACTGACCAGAGATTCAATCAAAATTGTGCTTATAACTATGTTGGAGAAGGCAGGAACAATGAAGGGTTCAATTTTCAATTAACATAACCATTGGTAAATTGAAAATTCAACTCTTCATTGTCCCTGCTCTAAGCCTAATACACAGAAACTACCCCGTAATCGTTTAGTTACTATTTTGTAAAGCCTTGAACTATAACAATTGCAATCATAAGAAATCTGAAAATACTCTTCAGAGCCTATGTATTTGTATCATAAAGAATGCGATTATTGAAGTAAGACTAACCAGGCTAAAAAATGAAAAAGAGAGAAAAGAAAAAAGCAGGTGATTACTCATATTTTTAAAAACTATAGAAACTACTCCGACATTACATCTTATGAGAAAAGGTGGTAGCATTAGTGAATCTCACCATTGCTCAGAGCACTCTTCCACGCCAAAATGGAAGCTGCTGGTAAGGTGCTTAGGGAACGCTGCCTCCCCAATAAATGACCTGCAAATTGGGGGAAAAAAAAAATTAAGATACATTTCTACATGAAAAGGAACATTTTAAACAGTAACACCCACAAAATATATCTATAGAATAAAGAACCAAGACAAGGGAATAAGCAATTTCTGGGCTCCAGGGCAACTTGTCAAGTAGCTGACATCATACCTCATCTTCTCCCTTCACCCTCACATCCAGCCAGTTACCAAGCCCTTCAGTCTCCTCAAAAATCAATCCACCTGCCAGCTGTACCTTTTCCTGTGGCCTCAAAGACCCTTCTTTGCTCAAGCCTCATCACCACTCAGCCACAGAGTAACAAGTTTCCTAGCAGGTTTCCTACTTTCAATCTCTCCCCCTCTGCTTCACGGCTTTTCTAAAATAAAAGGTCTGGTCACTTCACAGCTCTGACAGATTATTCTCTGGCTCCCTACTACCTTCAGAACAAAGTCAAAACTCCTCAGCATGGCCTACAGGCCTGCCACATGGCCCCAAGCTTCCACACCAGCCTGCTGCCTCACCTTTCTCTCCTCCACCTTCCCTCTGGCCATGCCAGGCTTGTACTCAGTCTTGAACCTACTGTGCTCTCGCATACTTCTGTGTCTTTGCAAGGTTCTCTGTTAGCCCGAAACATCACCTCTTAGTGAAGCCTCCCCGATCCTACAATGTTCCCCCTTCCCTCTGGAACCCCTGCAGCACCAGGCTGACTGTACTGTGTACCCCCTCACACAGTGTGGTACTCCAGAACAGGATCTGACACAGCATTTATGGGCAAGTGATTTTTGACAAGTGTGTCAAGATCACTCAATGAAGAAAGAATCATGTTTTCAACAAGTGGTGCTGGGACAACTGGATATGAACATGTAAAAGAATGAAGTTGGCACCCTACCTCACACCATATATAAAAACAAATTCATAATGGACCAAAGACTTACAGGTAAAGCTAAAATGATGAAACTTAGAAGAAAACATAGAGGTAAATCATCATGACCTTGGATTCTGCAATGGCTTCTTACATGAGACACTAAAAGCACAGCAACAAAAAGAAAAAAAAATAGATAAATGAGACTTCATCAAAATTTAAAACTTGTGGCTTCAAAAATACTGTCAAGAAAGTGAAAAGACAACACACAGAATGGGACAAAAATTTTGCAAATCATATATCTGATATAAGGGTCTTGTACCTAGAAAACATAAAGAATACCTACAATTCAACAATAAAAAGACAACCCAATATAAAAGTGGGCAAAATATTTGAATAGCTATTTCTCAAAAAAAAAAATATATATATATATAAAAATGGCCATTAGCACATGATAATATGCTTCTTATTCATAAGGGAAATGTAAATCAAAACCATAAACTGATACCACTTCACATCCACTGGGCTGGCCAGGTATGGAGGTTCATGCCTGTAATCTCAGCACTTTGGGAGACTGAGGCAGGAGGACTGCTTGAGCCCAGGAGTTCAAAACCAGCCTGGTCAACATTGTGAGACCCTGTCTCTACAAATTTTTTTTTTTTTTAATTAGCTAGGCATAATGCCACACACCTGTAGTTCCAACTACTCAGGAGGCTGAAGTGGGACGGTCACCTGAGCCCAGAAGGTTGAGGCTGCAGTGAGCTGCAACTGTGCCACTGCACTTCTACCTGGGTAATGGGGTAAGAATCTGTCTCAAAAAAAAAAAAAAAAAAAAAAAACACGAAAAAACAAAAATAAAAAATAAAAAAAAAAACCCACATCCACTAAGATGGTTATAGTCAAAAAGACAGACATTAAGTGCTGGCAAGGAAGTAGAGAAATTGGAAGCCTCATATACTGCTAGTGGGAATGTAAAATGGTGCAGCTTTGGAAAACAGTTTGGCAGTTCCTTGACACCTAAACCTATGTTTCAGCATGGTGGCTCACACCTATAATCCCAGCACTTTGGGAGGCCGAGGCGGGAGGATTGCCTGTGCCCATGAGTTAGAGACCAGCCTCGGCAACATAATGAGACCCACTCTACAAAAAATAAAGAAAAACTAGCCGGGCATGGTGGCATGCACCTGTAGTCCCAACTACTCGGCAGGCAGAGGTGGGAGGATGGATTAAGCCCAGGAGATGGAGGCGGCAGTGAGCCATGATCGTGCCACTGCACTCCAGCCAGGGCGAGAGAAGGGAGTTAAAGAAACAGCAATTACAATCCTAAGTATATACCCAACAGAAATAAAAATACACTTGCAAAAACATTGCACACAAATGTTTCTAGCAAAATAGGCCTAAGAGCCAAAAGGTGGAAACAACTCAAATGTTCAACTGATGAGCAGATAAACAAAATGTGGTATTCATACAGTAAAGTCTTGCTACAGAGAGAGGGAAAGCACATCAGTGGTTGTGCTGGAGGCCAACGGGAAGCTGGGAAGTGACAGCTAAAAGGCACAGGTTTTCTTCTTGTAGTGGTTATAATGGCTGCATTGCTCTGGTGATATACTAAAAACCACTGAAATGTACACTTTAAATGGATTCATTGTATGGTATGTGAATTATGTCTCAACAAGGAAGCTGTTACCAAAAACAAAAAACAGGCTTTGGAGCCAGGTGATATGGATGCAAAAACCTGATGTCCACCTAGCCTAACCTTAAGCAAGTTTCTCAATCTATGTGCCTTAACTCCCTCATCTGTAAAATGGGAATAGCAGTACATACCTCATGAAGACATTGCGAAGATATGGTGAGGAAAATGAAGGAAAGCTACAACAGCTAGGAGCTATTTGAACAGGGCCTTGAAAAAGGAGGAGACAGCCGGGTGCGGTGGCTCACGCCTGTAATCCCAGCACTTTGGGAGGCCGAGGCGGGTGGATCATGAGGTCAGGAGTTCGAGGTCAGCATGACGAACATGGTGAAACCCCGTCTCTACTAAAAATACAAAAATTAGCCGAGCATGGTGGCGGGCGCCTGTAGTCCCAGCTACTCAGGAGGCTGAGGGAGGAGAATCGCTTGAACCCGGGAGATGGAGGTTGCAGTGGGCGGAGATCGCGCCATTGCACTCCAGCCGGGCGACAGAGTAAGACTGTCTCAAAAACAAAAACAAACAAACAAAAAAACAAAGGAGAAGACGGAGACAACATGGACAAAAGAATGTTCAAGTCAGATTTTCTGCCAAATGACTTCAGGTTAAAGACTGCCGCTAAATGAGTTTTAAAATACACATATTCGGGCTTTAGCGGTCTTCGGATTTCGAAACTACAAACGCTGGATTGTGGACTTCCAGTAAAACTGAGCAAACAGAAAATGCAAAGTCAACCACGGAGCGTTTCCTAGAGATAAACGTTACGCCGGAGGACAAACCCAGGCCGACATCCAACGACCCCGGGGGTCGCACGCGTGCCAGTTCCCGCTCCTCTTCGCCAAGCACGCTCAATGGGTTTTGGGAACTGGGAAGAACCTTGGAGAACGACGTCCAGTTCCCCCTCATTTGACAGACAGGAGCTCCGCGACCCAGAGACGGAGGGGACGCGCGCAAGGTCACACAGCGGCTCCGGGGGAGGTGGAAGCACGGCGTGCGGAGCCGGCGGCCGCGGCTTCCCGCTTCCCTCCGCCCGGGCTTCTGCAGGCCCCAGACGAGCCCCGCTCCCGGCGTCCCAGCTCTCACCTGCCGTCCCGCTACACAGCGCGGGCAGCCGGCCCACAACACGCGCCGCGGTCGCCATGCTGGAGCCCGAGCCTCGCCTCGGCCCCCGCCCAGAGCAGCCTCGCCCACCGCCTGCCGCGACTGCTCCTCGTCAAACGGCGAGCCTTGGGCCGCAGCGGAATTCCTGAGGCCCGAGTCCACGCAGCAGCGCAGGCCGGGGTGAGGCACTGTCCGGACGGGACACACGGCACGCGGAGCCCGGCGCGGCCGCGGACAGCCCCGCGGGAGCCTCGCGTTAGGACCCGAGGGCTGGGCTTGGGCGGGCGGCCGGGCGGGGCTTGGGCGGGCGGCCGGGCGGGGGCGGGGCTTGGACGGGGGGGACGGGCGGCCGGGCGGGGGCGGGGCTTGGACGGGGGGACGGGCGGCCGGGCGGGGGCGGGGCTTGGACGGGGGGGACGGGCGGCCGGGCGGGGGCGGGGCTTGGACGGGGGGACGGGCGGCCGGGCGGGGGCGGGGCTTGGACGGGGGGACGGGCGGCCGGGCGGGGACGGGGCTAGCTCGCGCCTGCGGCGCCGGAGAGAGAGCGCAACCGGCCGGGTGAATTTGGCTACTTGTGCAGGGGCGCTCTGGAGGGGTCCGCTGGCGGGGGACCCTCGGGCTTACCAGAGCTGGCACTGCGGACGCCTGCGAGGTTCACAGAAGCACCGAAGGGGTCCAAGTGCAATGAGGATCCAAGGGATGAATAAGACGAGGAACGTAGAGGTGTTCATCCCCAACTCCAGGAAAGCTCTGAGATTCATTAGATTAAGCACTTCAATGACCTGCATTTCACACACACTTGTGGATTCATACTGATTTTAACGTTTGGTCACACATGTGTATCTCAGCCCCGGGTCACGGTTTTGTTATTGCCTCCATACCATCTACGTCTACTCAAGTGACTCACACACCTGCAACACAGCAGGGCACAATGTCTTGTAAGAGGGTAGCCTGCTCAGATAAACGTCTGGTTTTCAAGTCTAGCATAAAATTTTTCAAACATACAGAAGAGTAAAATTACTGACAAGCTAGAGTTAAAGATTATCAAGAGGAACACAGTTGTTTCATCTACTATTTTCCCATTTTCTTTGCTGAAATAGACAACTTATTTCACTCCAGGTTATTTTGATGCACACCATTTTCAACAGACCTTTTACATCTTGAGTTGGCGAAATTAAGAGAAAAGAGATTCATTACACCTATGTGTAAAGCCAACTGCTTCAGCATATTTGGGAACATGGTAAGACCAGCTAATTCCACGAGCAAGGACCTACTGCCACACTTCATTTGCTGTGGAGTGAGTTCCTAGGTCAGAGGCAACAGTGTGTGAAATAATTATTAAGTCCAAGGACAGTTGTTTTGGCAGACGCACGGTGGGCAGGAATAGCAAATCCATATCCAGAGTGTCTATTCCAGTCAGAACAAGTGCTGCCCCTTCCATGGTCCAATGTAATCAACCTAGAGCCAGAGAGCTTGCTGAGCCCCCAGAAGTGCTGCTGTATCAGGAGCTGTAGCCAGATTGACCCTGGCGAGTGAAAGTCCACATTGACCCCATGTGTAACCTCCATCCCTAGCCCTTTATTCATGAGTCCATTTGGCTAGGTAAAGAGGCTGACTGACATCCACAAAATGGATTATTCTATCCACCTCATTAAAATCCTCTGTGGAGGTCACCCTTTGATAAGCACTCATGTGGGAAATAATTATCTTCACATTCTGGGCCGAAGTCCATCCACATACCTGTTCCCTAGACGTCCTTGTCACCAACTTCCTAATTATGTTCCTCTCAAGTACTGACCATCCAGCCAAGCCATTAGCCACTGCTCATGAAAAAGTATAGATCTATACTTCCAACCAGGCAAAATGAACAACCAGGTACACTACTCTTATCTTCTTCCCACTGGGAGGATCTCCCTTCACCGCCATCCTTCAGAAGCATCCCAGAGTGGGACTGCAGTACTGCAGCTGTCCACTTTCAGGTGATACCAGCAGATCATGCAGAACCATGAGTAAACCAAGCCCAAGAGTTTTCTTCTTCAGGCAACTGGTCATAGGTAATTCCTCATGAAGCTGTGGGTAGGGGTTGAGAGAAGATCATGTAGCTTGCATGTTCAGGTCCTACTCCAGTTCAGTTTCATATGTACCATTTCCATTCGATGATGGAGTGTTGCTGTGCACGCACAACTTTATGGCTTGGTGATCATACAACAGCCAGTTCATGATGAGCAGCTTAAACTGCATGGTAAGTTGCTGGTCGATGGTCACGCTTTCAGACTCTGTTAAGGCCCAAAACCAGTTTGGTTTTGATTACTTAGTCATTTGTTTCTAACTTTTAAATTTGAAATAATTACAGATTCAAAGATACAGATAGGAAGTTGCAAAAATAGTACGGAGAAGTCCCATGTATCCTTAACTCAGTTTCCCCAAATGGTACAACTTACGTAACTATAGTACAACACCAAAACCAGGAAGCTGACATCGGTACAATCCATAGAGTTTATTTAGATTTTATGAGTTTTACATACTCATTTGTGTGTGTGTGTGTAGTTCTATGCAATTATGTCACATGTAGATTTCTGTAACCAGCACCACAACAGAGATACAGAACTGTTTCTATCTCCAAGACCACTTGTGCTTCTCCCTTCGAGTCAAACCCACCCCCTCTTCTATCCTCTCCTCCACCATCTCTAACCCTTGGCAACCACTAATCTGTTTCTCATCTCTATAATTTTATCATTTGAGAACATTATATAAATGGAATCATATAATACATGATCTCGGCTCACTGCAAACTCCCCCTCCCAAGTTCAAGCGATTCTCCTGCGTCAGCCTCCTGAGTAGCTGGGATTACAGGCCTGTGCCACCATGCCCAGCTTTTTTTCAGTCAGCATAATACCCTTGATGTCTATCCAAGTTGTTCCATGTACCAATAGTTTCTTCCTTTACATTGCTGAGTAGTATTCCATGGCACTACCATTTGTTTAACCATTCACCCGTTGTAGGACATTTAGTTTGTCTCAAATTATTATTTTTCTTTTTCTTTTCCTTTTTTTTTTTTTTTTCCTTAAGACAGAGTCTCGCTCTGTTGTCCAGGTTGGAGTGCAGTGGCACAGTCTCAGCTCACTGCAACCTCTATCTCCTGGGTTCAGGTGATTCTCGTGCCTCAGCCTCCCGAGTAGCTGGGATTACAGGCGTGTCCCATTACACTCAGCTAATTTTTTGTATTTTTAGTAGAGACAGGGTTTCACCATGTTGGCCAGGCTGGTCTCGAACTCCTGGCCTTAAGTGATCCACCCACCTCGGCCTCCCAAAATGCTGGGATTATAGGCATGAGTCACTGCGCCCAGCCTGTCTCCAGTTATTAACTATTTCAAACAAAGCTGCCATGAACATTCATGTATGTGATTTTTTGATATTTAGAAATTTTATTTTATTTTTATTTTTTTGAGACAGAGTCTCACTCTGTCACCCAGGCTGGAGTGTAGTAGCATGATCTTGGCTCACTGCAAACTCCCCCTTCCAAGTTCAAGCGATTCTCCTGCCTCAGCCTCCTGAGTAGCTGGGATTACAGGCCTGTTCCACCATGCCCAGCTAATTTTTGTATTTTTGTAGAGACAGCATTTCACCATGTTGGCCAGGCTGGTCTCAAACCCCTGACCTCAAGCGATCCGCCTGCCTCAAGCAATACACCCGCCTCAGCCTCCCAAAGTGCTGCGATTGTAGGTATGAGCCACTGTGCCCAGCCAGAAATTTTAAAATTGTGGTAAAATACACATAACATAAAAATTGCCGGCCGGGCACGGTGGCTCACGCCTGTAATCCCAGTACTTTGGGAGGCCGAGGCGGGTGGATCACGAGGTCAAGAGATCGAGACCATCCTGGCTAACATGGTGAAACCCTGTCTCTACTAAAAAAAATACAAAAAATTAGCTGGGTGGGGTGGTGGGCGCCTGTAGTCCCAGCTACTCGGGAGGCTGAGGCAGGAGAATGGCGGGAACCCAGGAGGTGGAGCTTGCAGTGAGCCAATATTGCGCCACTGCACTCCAGCCCGGGCAACAGAGCAAGACTCCCTCTCAAAAAAAAAAAAAAAAAAAAAAAGCCATCTTAATTTTTTAAGCTGTTGCCCAGGCTGGAGTGTAGTGGCATGATCTCAGCTCACTGCAACCTCTGCCTCCTGGGCTCAAGCGATTCTCCTGCCTCAGCCTCCTGAGTAGCTGGGACTATAGGTGCCTGCCCTCATGCCCAGCTAATTTTTGTATTTTTAGTAGAGATGGGGTTTCACCGTGTTAGCCAGGATAGTCTTGATCTCCTGACCTCGTGATCCGTCCACCTGCGGCTCCCAAAGTGCTGGGATTATAGGCGTGAGCCATCGTGCGTGGCCCACCTTAATCATTTTTAAGGGTACAGTTCAGTGGCATTAACTACATTCACTTTGTTGTGCTACCATCACCACCATCTATCCACAGAAGTCTTGTATCTTTCAAAACTGAAACTTCAGCCATTAAACAATAACTCCCCATTCCCTTCTCCCCCAGCCATGGCAACCAACATTCTACCTTCTGTGTCGATGAGTTTAACTACTTTAGGTACCTCATGTAAATGCAGTTATATAGTATTGTCCTTTTGTGACTGGCTTGTTTCACTTAGCATGATGTTCTCAAGGTTCATCCAGGTATAGCATGTGACAGAATGTCCTTACTTTTAATATTACGAATAATATTCCATTGTATGAATAGATCATATTTTTTTTATCCATTCATCTGTCAATGGACACTTGGGTTTCTTTCACCTTTTGCCTATTGTGAATAATGCTGCTGTGAACATGAGTGTACAGATAATCTCTTCAAATCTCTGCTTTCAATTATTTTGAAATATATCCATCATGTATATGATTTTGTGTGGCTATACGTTTTCATCTAGGGGGATAAATGTCAAGCCGTGAGATTGTCAGACTGTGTGGTAAGTATATGTTTAGTTTCTAAGAAACTGCCAGCTGGGCGCGGTAGCTCATGCCTGTAATCCCAGCACTTTGGGAGGCCAAGGCGGGCAGATCACCTGAGGTCAGGAGTTAGAAACCAGCCTGGCTAACATGGCGAAACCCCATCTCTACTAAAAATACAAAAATTAGCCAGGTGTAGTGGTGCACACCTGTAATTCCAGCTACTCAGGAGGCTGAGGCAGGAGAATCTCCTGAACCCAGGAGGTGGAGGTTTCAGTGAGCTGAGATTGAGCCATTGCACTCCAGCCTGGGTGACAAGAGTGAAACTCCATCTCAAAAAAAAAAAAAAGAAATAAAAAGAAAAGAGGAAGGAAGGAAGGAGGGAGGGAGGGAGGGAAAGAAAGGGAAGGGAGGGAGGGAGGGAGGGACTGCCAAACTACTTTCCAAAGTGGCCATTCCATTTTATATTCCTGCCAGCGATGTGTGAAAGATCTAGTTTCTCTGTATCCTCACTAACACTCAGTGTTGTCCCCATTGTTTTTAGATGCTCTCATAGGTATAGGGACATATCGTCATGGTTTTAATTTACATTTCCCTAATAGCTAATGATGCTGAATTTCTTTTCATGTGCTTCTAGAATTGCCATCTGTACACCCTCTTGGGTAAAATGTCTGTTCATATCTTTTCCTCATTTTCTAGTTGGATTGTTTGGTTTCTTTCACTGCTGTGTTTTGAGAATTCTTTGTGTATTCTATATGTGAGTCCATTTTCTTTGTTTTTCTTTCGTTTTTCTTGGAAACAGGATCTTGCTGTATCACCCAGGCTGAGTGTGCTGGCACCATCATAACTCAGTGCAGCCTCACACTCCTGGCCTCAAGCAGTCCTCCTGCCTTGGCCTCCCAAAGCACTGGATTATAGGTGTGAGCTGCCACACCCAGTCAAGCTCATTTTCAAATAGGTTGTTTGCCAGTATTTCCTCCCAGTCTGTAGCTTGCCTTTTCATTCTTGCAGAAGGGTTTTTCACCAAGCAAAAGTTTTTAACTTTGATGACGTCCAATTTATCCTTTTTGTTTGTTTTATGGATCATGATTTTGGTGTCATGTCCAAGAATTCTTTCCCTAATCCATGGTCTCAAAGACTTTCTCCTGTGTTTTCTTCTAAAAGTTTTGTTGTCCCGATTTTACATTTAAGTATGTGACCCAATTTGAGTGAATGTTTGGACAAATGTGTGCGGTTTAGGTCAAGGTCTATCCTTTATCTTTATTGTTGCCTGTGTACATCACTCCTGCACCATTTGCTGAAAAGACTGTTGCTCTTCCATTGAATTGTTTTTGCACCTTTGTAAAAAAAATCACCTGCACACACTTGCGTGGGTTTTCTATTCTGTTCCAAGGCATTTTTGAAAAGGGAAGTTATGCACAGAGGATGGCATGGTTTTGCTCCACTACCCTCAGGGTCTGCACTGTGATTCACCAACAGCAGCCTGCCAGAGGCTCCACACAGCATCCCTATCTGCCACTGATGCTTCAAACACAGTCGGCCGGGCGCGGTGGCTCAAGCCTGTAATCCCAGCACTTTGGGAGGCCGAGACGGGCGGATCACGAGGTCAGGAGATCGAGACCATCCTGGTTAACACGGTGAAACCCGTCTCTACTAAAAAATACAAAAAATTAGCCGGGCGCGGTGGTGGGCGCCTGTAGTCCCAGCTACTCGGGAGGCTGAGGCAGGAGAATGGCGTGAACCCAGGAGGCGGAGCTTGCAGTGAGCTGAGATCCGGCCACTGCACTCCAGCCCGGGCGACAGAGCGAGACTCTGTCTCAAAAAAAAAAAAAAAAAAAAAAAAAAAAAAAAAAAAAAAAAAAAAAACAGTCATATCTGCTGGGTCATGGCAGCGTGGCAGGGAAGCTCACACAGCAGTCCGGATCTTCTGGCCATCTCTTGTCTTGAGCCCGACGCAAAGCTAGCAGCTTTTCTGGTTACTCGGTAAATAGGTCAGAGTAGCACACCCAAATAAGATGTATGTTACTTCCAAAATCCAAAAAGGCTTGCTAGGCTTTGTGTCTCCTTCTTAGTGGTCTCCCTTAAGAGGCCAAATGCAACTTTTCCTTTACCTTGGAAAGATATCTTGACATGCCTCAGACCACTAGGATTCTACAAATTTTACTAAGGTGGAAGGCCCCTGAATTTCTGTGGGATTTATTTCCCACTCTCTGGCATGCAAGTACATTGCCAATGTATGTATCTAGGTTAGTCACTACTTCCTACTCACCGGATCCAATCGGCATAATATGATCGGTGTAATAGGCCAGCCTGATCTCCTATGGGAGGGAAATGCATTCGAGGTCCTTTGAAACTAGATTATGACTTCGGACTACAGGTTGGATATATGCCTGAAGTAGGACACTGAAGGCAAAGTCCTGACTTTGCCATCTGAACGCAAACTACTTCTAATACTCTTGATGAACAGGATTAGAGAAAAAAACCATTGACCACATCAATATGCATACAAGGTGCTGGGGGATGTACTGATTAGCTGTAAAACTACATCTGAAACAGCAGCTGCCAGGGGAGTCATCACCTGATTAAGTTTACAATAGTCCACCGTCATTCACCAAGAGCCATCTATCTTTTGAAGAGGCGAAATGGGCAAGTTTAATGCAGATGTAGTAGGAACTGCCTCCTGGCATCTTTCAAGTCCTTGATGGTGGCATCAATCTCTGCAATCCCTCCAGGATATGATACTGCTTTTGGTTTTCTGTTTTTGTGGGTAGAGGCAGTTTCAAAGGCCTCCTCTTGGCTCTTCCTACCCTAATAGCTCTCGTTAGAAGGTCACAGAAGCCATGAGGAGATTCTGCCAGTTGCTGAGTGTGTTTATGTGAAGTATGGAATCCACAGCTACAGGAATAATCACGGGATGGGTTCTGGGACCTACTGCACCCACCGCGAGACAGACCTGACCTAAACCTCCATCAGTCGCCTGATCTCTTTATCCCTCTGCCCTGACAGGTCACTGTGACATTTTGGGTCTCTAGGAATTGGTGTCAGCTCAGCCAGTGCTGAGTAATCCTTAAAACATCTGATATTCTCTGTCCTTCATGCATAGTCATCCTAGTAAATGGCTACAGGCACCTTTAGGGAAGGCTGAAAGGAAGATGAACAGCGTCCACTTTTGGTAGTGTACCAGTGCCTTTCCTGAGGGGGACCTGGCCTCCCCTTCACTCAGGGGACTCTCCATCTGTGAACTCCCTCAAGTCTGGGAATTGATGGAGGAGACATGACTCCCTCTTTTGGTGATTTAAGTCAGACTTCTGTTTACTAGGCCTAGATCTTTTCTGCTTATACAAATCCAGTAAGATTTCAGTAGGTTCCCCATTTCTTTTATTTCCAGAAGCACCAGGTAGCAACGCCAAAGGTCCTGGTGAGCCTGGCTATTCTGATGACGGTGTTTGTTCTACTGTCTATATGGTAACCATACCCAACTTCTGTTCAGTGATTAAATGCCGCCACATAGTACCTGTCACGTCATTATCTTCATTGTGTTTAGTGTTTTTGGGGGGTTTTTTGGTTGGCTTTTTTTTTTGAGACAGAGATTTGCTCTTATTGCCCAGGCTGGAGTGCAGTGGCATGATCTTGGCTCACTGCAGTCTTCGCCTCCCGGGTTCAAGTGATTCTCCTGCCTTAGCCTCCCGAGTAGCTGAGATTACAGGCGCCCACAACCACGCCCAGCTAATTTTTATATTTTTAGTAGAGACAGGATTTTACCATGTTGAAGAGCTGGCCTGCCCTTCCACACCTGTGGGTGTTTCTCGTTAGGTGGAACGAGAGACTTGAGAAAAGAAATGAGACACAGAGACAAAGTATAGAGGAAGAAAAAGTCGGCCCAGGGGACCGGCGCTCAGCTTGCAGAGGACCCACGCCAGCACCGGTCTCTGAGTTCCCTTAGTATTTATTGATAATTATCTTTACCATCTTAAAGATAAGGGAGTGGCAGGACAATAGGATCATTTTAGGGAGAAAATTAGCAGTAAGACATATGGACAAAGATCTCTGTGACATGAATAAGTTCAAAGGAAAATGCTGTGCCTTGATATGCATATGTAAACATCTCCACAAACCTCTTAGCAGCATTGTGCCAGCGAGCCCCACCTTATGCCATAAGGCGGTTTTCTCCTGTCTCAGTAAACAGAGCATATAATCGGGTTTTACACCGAGATGTTCCATTGCCCAGGGACGGGCAGGATTTTTAACCAGCAAGCTGCCTTCAGACACTTGTTTAACAAAGACACACCCTGCACAGCCCAAAATCCTTTAAACCTTGAGTCACCACAGCACATGTCTCTTGCAAGGACAAGGTTGAGGGTAGGGTCACAGATTAACAGCATCTCAAATACAGAACAAAATGGAGTCTCTTATGTCTACTTCTTTCTATATAGACACAGTAAGAGGCTGATCTCTCTTTCTTTTCCCCACACCATGTTGGCCAGGCTGGTCTTAAACTCCTGAACTCAGGTGATCCGCCTGCCTCAGCCTCCCAAAGTGCTGGGATCACAGGCATGAGCCACCACGCCCGGCCTAGTGTTTCAGTTTGATGGTAGCTGTTCAAAGAATTAGACTTTCACAAAAAAATTTTAAAAACTTTTATTCAATGAAAGACTCCATTAAGAGAATGAAATGGGCCAGGCGCCGTGGCTCACACCTGTAATCCCAGCACTTTGGGAGGCCGAGGAGGGCGGATCATTTGAGGTCAGGAGTTTGAGACCAGCCTGGCCAACATGGTGAAACCCCGTCTCTACTAAAAATACAAAAATTAGCCAGGTGTGGTGTCCGGCGCCTGTAATCCCCGCTACTCAGGAGGTTGAGGTAGGAGAATTACTTGAACCTGGGAGGCAGACGTTGCAGTGAGCCGAGATTGTGCCACTGCACTCCAGCCTGGGCGACAGAGCCAGACTCTGTCTCAAAAAAAAAAAAAAAAAAAAAAAAGAGAGAGAGAGAGATGATTAAATCACAAGCTACAGACTGGGAGGGAAATATCTGCAAGCCACATACCTGACAAAACAGTAGTATCTAGAATTTATGAAGAATTCTCAAAACTCAACAGTAAAATAACAAGCAATTTGATTAGAAAATGAGGAAAAGACATTTCGCCAACAAAGAATTACAGAAGGCAAAGAGGTACCTGAAAAGATGTCCCACCACATTAACCATTAGGGAAATGCAAATCAAACCCACAGTGATATATCCCTACACACCTATCAAAATGGCCAAAGAAAAAAGTAGTGCCAGCACCATGAACTGATGAGGATGTGAGAAGCGGGATCACTCATACGTTGCTGGTGGGGATATAAAACGGTACCGCCATTCTGGAAAACATTTTGGCAGTTTCTTAAAAAGCTAAACATGCAGGCCGGGCACAGTGGCTCACACCTGCAATCCTCGCCCTCTGAGGGCCTGAGGTGGGAGAATCGCTTGAGCCCAGGAGGCTGATGCTGCAGTGACTTGTGACAAGACCACTGCACTCCAGCCTGGGTGACAGAGCAAGACCCTGTCTCAAAAAGAAAAAGAAAAAGGAAAGGTCAATTTCAAAAGGTCACACACTGTATGGTTGAATTTACATAATATTCTTGAAATGAAAAACTTATAGAAATGGAGACCAGATGAGTGGTTGTCAGGAGTTAGGAAGGGGGTGGGGGCAGGAGGGAAGTGGTGTGGCTATACAAGGGCAACCTGAATTCTTGTGGTAAAGGAAGTACAGCTGGCCCTCCATATCCGTGGGTTCCTTATCTGTGGATTCAACCAACCAAGATAAAAAATATTCAGAAAAGAAAGGATGGTAGGCCGGGCGCGGTGGCTCAAGCCTGTAATCCCAGCACTTTGGGAGGCCGAGACGGGCGGATCACGAGGTCAGGAGATCGAGACCATCCTGGCTAACACGGTGAAACCCCGTCTCTACTGAAAAAATACAAAAAACTAGCCGGGCGAGGCGGCGGGCGCCTGTAGTCCCAGCTACTCGGGAGGCTGAGGCAGGAGAATGGCGTGAACCCGGGAGGCGGAGCTTGCAGTGAGCTGAGATCCGGCCACTGCACTCCAGCCCGGGCGACAGAGTGAGACTTCGTCTCAAAAAAAAAAAAAAAAAAAAAAAAAAGAAAGGATGGTTGTGTCTGTACTAAACATGTACAGACTTTTTTCTTGACATTATTTCCCAGGCAATACAGTATAACAACTACTTATATAGCATTTACATTGTATCAGGTGTTATAAGTCACCCAGAGATTAAAGTATACAGGAGGATGTGCATGGGTTATATGCAAATATTATTACATATCATTTTGGATCAGGGACTTGAGTAGTCTCAGATTTTGGTCTCTACAGGGGTCCTGGAAGCAATCCCTCAGGGATATTGACAAATGATTATATTCTGTGTCTTAACTGTATCAATGTCAATATGCTGGCTGTCATATTGTTACTGTTTTGCAAAGTGTTACTATTAAGAAAACAAGGTGAAGGGTACATGGGATTTCCCTGTATTATTTCTCACAATTGCATGAGAATCTGTAATTATTTCCAAATAAAAATTTTAATGTAACAAGCATATGAACTCAAAAAAGTTCAGCTGACCGTGAGAATGGATATCTTATACCAAGGACTAAAGGAATCTTTTCCCTACCAAGAATCTTGGCCAAATTTTTTTTATTAGGAGTTGATAGCCTCTCAAAAATCATAAACTTTGTGATTTTTTTACAAAGGTTCTTTCTGGTGGTCGCTGGATGTCCAAACCACATCTCATCACCCTTACTCATTTGCTCAAACCAGGCCAGCAAATTAGGCCTCAGTCTTAGGGATCACCCCTATTTCTGCACCCTGGTTATTCAAACCACTTTTCAAGGCTTCCCTCACAGGTGTTTCCCTGGAAGGACTTGCTACCGATGCTCAGGAGAACTAGATACAGGCAGTTCAGGCCATGGTTAAGGTTCCCCAGTTCCCTAGGGCTGACCTCATCCCCTTTTTTAACAGCTGCATTTTGATATATTTCACATACTACACAATCCACTCATTTAAACTGTAAAACTTGGTGGTTTTTAGTATATTCACAGAGCTGTGCACTCATCATCAGAGTCAGTTTTAGAATATTTATTACTACACGAAAAGAAACCCCATACCCTGTAGCTGCTTCTCCCCTAAACTCCATCCGGTCTGCCACTCTAGCTCAAAGCAACCACTAACTTAACTAAGAACCCACTGCCAAATCTGAGGTCACAAAATTTAGCCCTGTTTTCTTCTAAGAGTCTTATCATTTTAGCGTTGATGCATTTTGCGTTTATTTTTGCACACTGGGTTAGGTGAGGGTGCAGTTTCTGCATGTGGCTGTACAGACATCCCAGCACCATTGGCTGAAAAGACTATTCCTTCCTTCTCCACAAAATGGTCTTGTTGAAAATTAGTCGGCCACAGACACATAGGTTTATCTCTGAGCTCAAAATTCTGTTCTGTCGGTCTCCATGTCCATACTTTACCAGTTCCACATTGTCTTGACTGCTGTTGCTTTATAGTGAGTTTTGAAATTAGTAAGTGTGAGTCCTTCTACTTCATTATTCTTTCCCAAGATTGTTTTGGCTCTTCTAGATCCCCTGCAATTTCATGTAAATATTAGAATCAACTTTTCAATTTCTACAGATAATATCGCTGGGATTCTTATAGGGATTGCCTTGAATCTGTAGATCAATTTGGTGAGTATTGTTATCTTAACAATAGTAAGTCTTCCAATCCATGGACGTGAGATGCTTTTTCATTTATTTATATCTTCTTTAATTTCTTTCAACAGTGTCATATAGCTTTCAGAATATAAGTTTTGCCATTTCTTTTTTTTTTTTTGGAGACGGAGTCTCGCTCTGTCACCAGGCTGGAGTGAGTGGCGCAATCTCGGCTCACTGCAAGCTCTGCCTCCCGGGTTCCCGCCATTCTCCTGCCTCAGCCTCCCAAGTGCTGGGACCACAGGCGCCGCCACCTCGCCCGGCTAATTTTTTGTATTTTTAGTAGAGACGGGGTTTCACCGTGTTAGCCAGGATGGTCTCGATCTCCTGACCTCATGATCCACCCACCTCGGGCTCCCAAAGTGCTGGGATTACAGGCTTGAGCCACCACACCCGGCCGCCATTTCTTTAGTTAAATTTATTCCTAAGTATTTTATACATTTTGATGCCATTGTATTATACATGGAATTGTTTTCTTTCCTTCCTTCTTTCTTTCTTCTTCTTCTTTTTTTTTTTTTTTTTTTTTTTTTTTTTGAGACAGGATCATGTTCTGTTGCCCAGGCTGGAGTATGGTGGCATGATCATGGCTCACTGCAGCCCCAACCTGCTGGGCTTGAGCAGTCCTCCTACCTCAGCTTCTCAAGTAGCTGGGACTACGGGCCCACACCACTATGCCTGGCTAATTTTTGTATTTTTTGTAGAGACAGGGTCTCACTATGTTGCCCAGGCTGGTCTCGAACCCCTGGGCTTAACCAATCCTCCTGCCTCGGCCCCCTAAAGTGTGGGGATTACAGGCATGATCCATCACATCTGGTCTGGAATTGTTTTCTTAATTGCATTTTTGGATTGTTCCTCACACATGTATGGAAATATTATTCATTTTTGGCCAGGCGCAGTGGCTCATGCCTGTAATCCCAGCACTTTGAGAGGCCGAGGCAGGTGGATCACAAGGTCAAGAGATCGAGACCATCCTGACCAACATGGTGAAACCACTGTCTACTAAAAATACAAGAATTAGCTATGCCTGGTGGCCTGTAGTCCGAGCTACTTGGGAGGCTGAGGCAGGAGAATCACTTGAACCCAGAGGCCGAGGTTGCAGTGAACCAAGATTGTGCCACTGCACTCCAGCCTGGTGACAGAGTGAGACTCCACCTCAAATAAATAAATAAATAAATAAATAAATAAAATATTATTCATTTTTGTATATTGATCTTGTATCCAGCAATGCTGCTAAACTCATTTACTCTAAAAGGTTTTTAATGGATTCCTTAGCATTTTCTACACACAAGATCATATCATTTATGAACAGAGTTTTTCATGTTCAACCAACTAATTAAACATTTACAATGTTCTTTTTTTTTGAGATGCTCAGGCAAAAGTGCAGTGGCATGATCTTGGCTCACTGCAACCTCTGCCTCCCAGGTTCAAGTGATTCTCTTGCCTCAGCCTCCTGAGTAGCTGAGATTACAGGCATGCACCACCCCGCCTGGCTAATTTTTGTATTTTTAGTAGAGACAGGGTTTCACCATGTTGGCCAGGGTGGTCTTGAACTCCTGACCTCAAGTTATCCACCCACCTCTGCCTCCCAAAGAGCTAGTATTACAACCATGAGCCACCGTGCCTGGCCTACAGTATCTATTATTCTCTCCCTCTGACATTTCCGTTCACCACTGCGGCACTCTGAATCTTGCCATTCTCCTGCTCCTAACACTAAGAAAAGGGGGGGACCTCACAATTGTCTTACCTAACAGACAGTTATGGAACTTCCTGTAGCTCACTCAGATCCCTTAGAGACTCCTGTGAGAACCATGGGCTAATATTTTTATTGTTGTTTATGATGGATGATACCTTAAAACTGAAACTGGAGGTTATTAAGCAGGATAAACTATTACTAATTTATCTTTAGAATATAGTCCCCTATCTGAGGTAAAGTCAGCCCAGATGGCAGAACTTATCCCACTTACTATATAAAGCTCATCAACTAGTCAAATACCAGACAGTAAACATATATACAGATAGCAGACATCCTTGGGAGGAGTACATGACTTGAGGGTACTCTACAAACAAAGAGGGTTTCCTAACCTCAGATAGAACCCTCTTCAAAAATGAACAACAAATTAAAGAACTTATATTAGGTAGATGCACTCCTACTTCTTAGATTGTAGCTGTTATGAAAGCTAAGGCTCATGAAAAGATAGTACAAGAAGTGATAATATGAAAAAGATAATATGGAAATGAAAGAAAATGCTCTGATTTCTACGCCAAAGAAGGAGCCTTACCCAAAGCTATGTTCCTCACTGAACCCTCAAAGGATCCATCTCTGGAGGAATTCCAAGAGATTAAAAAATATCAATATTAAGGCCCTCATTCTGGAAATGAAAAGTGTTAAAAATTATAACCTTCACTCAAATAATCCCTAGTGCTCCCAAAATGGCCATGTGGTTGTGCCAGATTTTTTCAAGTGGGCATCAGCTAAATTTCTCCATTATATTATCCATTATGGCACATATGAATCAGCTACTATCTTAAATTAACATTGATGAAGACACTTTAAAGCACAGGTTTTAAACAGTATTTTTAGGCTGTACACCATCTGTCAACATAGTCCTGGAAAAACTGTAAAGGTAGGACATGGCCAGGAACCAAAGTCTCAAGAGCCCTCTGGAAACTTTCAGATGGATTTTATCCAGCTTTCTCCCTTCATGATATTCGAATATATTTTAGTTATTGCATATTTTAGTATTGTAGGTGTTATATTAATGGGTTGAAGCATTTCCTCTCTGAAAATTTGCAGTCCTTACAGCCACTAAGAGGTTTCTCACCTGGAACATCCAAACTTTTATAGCAAGAGATCAAGGCACACACACATTAGGGGAACTGATAAATTAACAGTTTGGATATTTGTACCCACCCAAAACTTATGTTGAAATGTAATCACCAATGTTCGGTTGGGGCCTAGTGGGAGGTGACTGGATCATGGGTGTGGAGTGAGTTCTCATGGGATCTGGCCATTTAGGTGATACCTCCCCCTGCCAACTCCTTCTCACTCCTGTTTTCACCATGTGATGTGGCCACTCACCCTTTACCTTCCACCATGATTGTAGCTTCCGGAGCCCACACCCAGAAGCTGAGCAGGTGTCAGCACTATGCTTCCTGTAAAGCCTGCAGAACTATGAGCCAGTTGAACCTCTTTTCTTTATAAATTACTCAGTCTCAAGTATTTCTTTATAGCAATGCAAGAATGGCCTAATACAGAAAATTGGTATCCAGCAGTGGGGCATTGCTATAAAGATAACTGAAAATGCAGAAGCAGCTTTGTAACTGGGTAACAGGCAGAGGGTAGAAGAGTTTGGAGGGCTCAGAAGCAGACAAGATGATGAGGGAAAGTTTGGAACTTCTTAAAAGACTAGTAAAGTGCTTGTGACCAAAATGTTGATAGTGATATGGACAATGAAGTCCAGGCTGCCAAGGTCTCAGATGGAAATGAGAAACATATTGAGAACCAAAGCAAAGGTCACCCATTATGCCTTAGCAAAGAACTTGGCTGTATTGTATCCATGCCCTAGGGATCTGTGGAAGTTTAAATTTCAGAGTGATGATTTGGGGTGTCTGCCAGCAGAAATTTCTAAGCAGCAAAGCATTTAAGATGTGGCCTGGCTGCTTCTAATAACCTATGCTCAGATGTGGAAGCAAAGAAATGACTTAAAGTTGGAATTTATATTTCAAAGGGAAGCAGAGTGTAAAAGTTTGGAACATTTGCAGCCTGATCTTGTGGCAGAGAAAGAAAAAGCTTTATTGGGAGAGGAATTCAAGCCGGATGTGGAGCAACTGCTTGCTAGTGATATTTGCATAACTAAAAAGGATCCAAGTGCTAACAGCCCAGACAATGGGAAAAAAGCCTCTAAGGCATTTCAGAGACCATTGTGGCAGCCCCTCCCATCACAGGCCCTGAGGCCTAGGAGGAATGAATGGTTTTATGGGCCAGGCCCATGGCCATACTGCCCTGCACAGCCCAGGAATATGCTGCCCATATCTGCTGCTTTAGTTCCAGTTGGGGTTCAAAGCAGCTCAGGTACAGCTGAAGCTGCCACTTTGGAGGACGCAAGCAGTAAGTTTTGGTAGCTTCCATGTGGTATTAAACCTGTTGGTGTGCAGAGTGCAAGAGTGAAGAATGCCTAACAGACTCCATCTAGATTTCAGAGTCTGTATGAGAAAGACTCAGTGTCCAGGCAGAAGCCTGCTGCAGGGGTGGAGCCCTCATAGAGAACCTCAACTAGGGCAGTGTCAAGGGGAAATGTGGGGTTGGAGCCCCCACATAGTGTCCCCAGTGGGGCACTGCCTAGTGGATCTGTGGGAAGGGAGCTGCTGCCCACCAGATTTCAGAATGGTAGAGCCACCAGCAGCTTGCAATCTCAGCATGGAAAAGCCACAGAGGTGGAGCTGCCCAAGGCCTGGGAGCCCACCCCTTGCAGCAGTGTGCCCTAGATGCAGGATATGGAGTCAAAGGAGGTTATTTTGGAGCTCTGAGATTTAATGGCTGCCCTGCTGGGTTTCAGAGTTGCATGGGGACTATAGCCCCTTTCTTTTGGCCAATTTCTCCCATTTGGAACAAGAACGTTTACCCAATGTCTATATACCTCTTGTATCTTGAAAGTAAATAATTTGGTTTTTTATTTTTTAGGCTCATAAGTGAAAGCACTTGCCTTGTCTCAGACCTTCGAGTTAACTCTGGAATGAGTTAGGACTTTGGAAGACCATTGGGAAGGCATGATTGTGTTTTGCAATTTGAGAAGGACATGAGATTTTGAGGGGGCCAGGGACAGAATGAAATGGCTTAGATATTTGTCCCCATTGAAATCTCATGTTGAAATGTAATACCAATGGTGAGGGTGGGGCCTGGTGGTAGGTGATTGGTTCATGGGGGTGGAGTTCTCATGAATGGAAAAAGTGCTTACAAGATCTGGTCATTTAAAAGTATGCTTGGTAGGCAACCATAAAAAAGGATGAGTTCATGTCCTTTGCAGGGACATGGATGAAGCTGGAAACCATCATTCTCAGCAAACTATCACAAGGACAGAAAACCAAACACCACATGTTCTCACTCATAGGTGGGAATCGAACAATGAGAACACTTGGACACAGGAAGGGGAACATCACACACCGGGGCCTGTCAGGGGCGGGGAGGGTGGGCTGGGGGAGGGACAGCATAGGAGAAATACCTAATGTAAATGACGAGTTGATGGGTGCAGCACAGCAACATGGCACAAGTATACACATGTAACAAACCTGCACGTTGTGCACATGTACCCTAGAACTTAAAGTATAATAATAATAATAAAAGGCCAGAAAAAAATTTAAAAATTAAAAAAAACAGTATGGTGGGGAGTCAGGCACAATGGCTCATCCCTGTAATCCCAGCACTTTGGGAGGGTGAGGCAGGCAGATCACTGGAGGTCAGGAGTTCGAGACCAGCCTGGCCAACATGGTGAAACCCCATCTCTACTAAAAATACAAAAATTAGCCAGGTGTGGTGGCATGTGCCTGTAACCCCAGGGAGGCTGAGGCAGGAGAGTCACTTGAACCCAGGAGGCAGAGGTTGCAGTGAGCCAAGATCGCACCACTGCACTCCAACCTGGGTGATGGAGCAAGACTTCATCTTGAAAAAAAAACATGTTGGGATGTTGGGGGAGCTAAACTATGAGGACGTGAAGGCATAAGAATGATACAATGGAGCCGGGTGCAGTGGCTCACGCCTGTAATCCCAGCACTTTGGGAAGCTGAGGCAGACGGATCATGAGGTCAGGAGATACAGACCAGCCTGGCCAACATACTGAAACCCCGTCTCTGCTAAAAATACAAAAATTAGCCAGGCATAGTGTCGCATGCCTGTAGTCCCAACTACTCAGGTGGCTGAGGCAGGAGAATTGCTTGAACCTGGGAGGTGGAGGTGGCAGTGAGCTGAGATCATGCCACTGCACTCCAGCTTGGGCAACAGAGACTTCATCTCAAAAAAAAAAAAAAAAAAAAGAATGATACAATGGATGGACTTCAGGGAGGGAAAGGTGGGAGGAGGATGGGGATAAAAGACTATACATTGGGTACACTGTACACTGCTTGGGTAATGGGTGCACCAAAATCTCATAAATCACCACTAAAGAACTTATTCATGTAACCAAATGCCACCTGTTCCCCAAAAACCCAGTCTCAGGTATTTCTTTGTAGCAATACAAGAACAGCCTAACACAGGAACCACTATAACAAAACTCCATAAGGAATTAACCCTTACTCAAAAATTATACTTCCTTTACTATCCACAATCTTCTGGAATGCTTGGAAGAATAAATAGCATCCTTAAGTTAAAATAAACAAAATTTTCAGAAACCCTTGTGCTCTCTAGGCAAAGGTACTTCCAGAACCCCTTATGGCCATTTGGTTCACTCCCCTGGGGACATATCAGTTCTTCCGCTAAGAACTGGTAACTGGAAGGCCCACTTATTTAGGGATTTTACCTCCAGTACTATACGCTACCATGCTGTATGCAGGCACGGCAAAATAGGGCAAAGGACTCAAGTACTGTCACCAACAGCCTTATCACCAACAGGCTGAGGCCACCTTCCCATATTTTCCTAAACAGCCTCTTTATAATGTTAAATCATAAGATTTTATCTACTGGAAGAGTCATCCAAGAAAAACTGCTTTTGAACCTTATTGTGAAGGATGTTATCAGGTACCATTAGCAAAAAATACAGCAGTGAAACTCCGGGGAACCAATCAATCAAACTCTGGGGAGTCAAGTTGTCCTCATTTCACAACTAAGGAAACAAGAATTAACGTAACAAGATCCCAGCACTTTGGGAGGCTGAGACAGGTGGATTACGAGGTCAGGAGATTGAGAGCATCCTGGCTAACATGGTGAAAACCCATCTCTACTAAAAAATACAAAAAGCTAGCCGGGTGAGGTGGCAGCGCCTGTAGTCCCAGCTACTCGGGAGGCTGAGGCAGGAGAATGGTGGGAACCCGGGAGGCGGAGCCTGCAGTGAGCTGGGATCCGGCCACTGCATCCAGCCCGGGCGACAGAGTGAGACTCCGTCTCAAAAAAAAAAAAAAAAAAAAAAAAAAAAAAAAAAAAAAAAAAAATTAACGTAACAAGATGCCTACTCCCATAGAAAATTGCAAACTAGGATTCTCCAGGGCGTTCTATACATAGCTGATCTTCAGAACTATACAGATAATTCAAGATCCTCAGAATAAACTACCCTGAATAGTAGATAGCCTCTGCGCAAGATGTCAGACCAGACCTCTGTAAACATTCTGTTTTGTTTTTCCTCTGCTTGCTTATGGTCATTCTTCTTTTCATTTTCTATACACCCCTGGTTGTCATCCACCCGCGATGGCCCTTTGTCTCTTTTCTTTCATTTTTGTTGTAATTGTTAGGTCAGAACACACTCATTCTAATGCCATTCTTACATTATCCCAAACAGTAGCCACTGCCCTTCATCTTACCAACACTGGTTACACCATCTGTCACCAGACCAGCATGACAGATACATTTGACAAGTTCTAGTCTCATCAAACGAGTCCACAGGGGAATTACAGGCCATGGCTTTTTCACTTGCACCCACAGAACAAATGACATTAAATAAACACACCTGTGGTTTTACCAGTGTCCTTCTCTCCCAGAAAAAGAAACAATTATGATAATATGTTGATCTGACTCCAGGTAATTCTAAGTTTGAACCCAATGAACTTCACAGGGTGATGAGTGAGTTACTATCACCTGGAAGAGACATTAATAGGAATCGAAATTTGTAACACAGTTAATGTAAGGCCTTTGTTCCAATTTTGAGCCATGAAATAACTCCCTTTTTTTCTGGAGTTTTACGTGCCCTAACCAGGTTCACTTCATTTTTAGCCAGGACATCTATTCTTTATTTTATTTTATTTTTTTTGAGACGGAGTCTCGCTCTGTCGCCCAGGCTGGAGTGCAGTGGCCGGATCTCAGCTCACTGCAAGCTCCGCCTCCCGGGTTTACACCATTCTCCTGCCTCATCCTCCCGAGTAGCTGGGACTACAGGCGCCCGCCACCTCGCCTGGCTAGTTTTTTGTATTTTTTAGTAGAGACGGGGTTTCACCGTGTTAGCCAGGATGGTCTCGATCTCCTGACCTCGTGATCTGCCCGTCTCGGCCTCCCAAAGTGCTGGGATTACAGGCTTGAGCCACCACGCCTGGCCATTAGGACATCTATTCTTATTTTCCTCAGATTAAGGAATAGTATTTCAAGACTTGCCTGCATATTGAAATCCTAACTCTAGTCACCAATGCTGGAAATTCCAACTCAGGCAGGAGCTCCAAAATGAGATCCCTCGTGATTATTCAGGCACTCTACTTGAGGAATTGCTCACTTACTGTTTATGTGAACAGAGCAGTGTTCCAATGGTAGGAAATAAAAAGACTGAAAAAGACCTATCGCTACCTCTGGCAGAATGTATGAATGACACCACCTCTTCCCTGATGGAACACAGATCTGTCTCAACTCACTGGCACAAGTTGTGATGGACGACTGCAGTGCTAGGATTGCCTGTTGGCTAATCAAGGTAGCATCTGTGTCGCTGCTATTACTTCTTTCTCTACTTGGATTAAGGACACAGACATGGTAGAATAAGCGATACATCATCTTAAAGAAAGCACTCCTTTGCTCGGTGCTTCTGTACAACTGCTCTCTTATCAGACGACTGCCATAATGACACAAGAAAAAGATCAAGAAGATATTCTGGTACAGTTTACTACAGAGACAACGAAACAATCTCCAAGTGGTGAAGGTCTGGATGTCGTGCCTTCTCTGAACCAGTCAATCTTTCTCAGTAAAGAGAATGATCAAAAAGGAAGTCCTTGACAGTCTTAGTGTTTGTGACTTGTTTATTTGAATAATAATTGAATCATTTTCATATTTATTTGTTTGAGGTTGTGTGCTTGTGTAATAAAGAACTTGGGCCGGGCGCTGTGGCTCACACCTGTAATCCCAGCACTTTGGGAGGCTGAGGCGGGCGGATCACTGGAGGTCAGGAGTTGAAGACCAGCCTGACCAACATGGAGAAACCCGTCTCTATTTTTTTTTTTTTTTTTTGAGACAGAGTCTTGCTCTGTCGCCCAGGCTGGAGTGCAGTGGCCGGATCTCGGCTCACTGCAAGCTTCGCCTCCGGGGTTTATGCCTTTCTCCTGCCTCAGGCTCCCGAGTAGCTGGGACTACAGGCGCCCGCCACCTCGCTCGGCTAGTTTTTTTTTTTTTGTATTTTTTAGTAGAGACGGGGTTTCACTGTGTTAGCCAGGATGGTCTCGATCTCCTGACCTCGTGATCCGCCTGTCTTGGCCTCCCAAAGTGCTGGGATTACAGGCTTGAGCCACCGCGCCCGGCCACCCGTCTCTATTAAAAACACAAAATTAGCTGGGCATGGTGGCGCATGCCTGTAATCCCAGCTACTCAGAAGGCTGAGGCAGGAGAATTGCTTGAACCCCAGAGGCGGAGGTTGCAGTGAGCTGAGATCGCGCCACTGCACTCCAGCCTGGGCAACAAGAGTGAAACTCTGTCACAAAATAAATAAAATAAAATAAAATAAAATAAAATAAAATAAAATAAAATAAAAATGAAGAACTTGGCTGGACTTTGTCCCTAGTTCCTGGGAAATCACCTCTAGATCACTGGAATTTCCTGAGGGATAGAAGTACCTTTTACTATTCATGGTGGGCCACATCTTGTGGGGGTTCAGTCAGGATGGTGGGGAAAATTATATGACGCAAACTTTCTTGGAAAACCTGGAGGGTTTGCTCAAGTAATAAACTTGGCTGAAGGCAGCCTTGTCCTCTTAAATAAATTAGAGTAGAAACAAAGGAATGTGGGGAGTTTACCTAACTAGTTTGTTTACTCATGTGGTCCTAAGACTAACCTTTGATGTACAGCGGGTGCTTAACTGCTTTCTACTCGGGAAGTCCACAATGTCAATTACCATCTAGTGGTGTTGACTCAAGCCTCTGTCAATTAATCTTTACTGAATAAATCCAAGTCTCACTGGCTGGTCAGGGCTGCGGTCCCAACTGTTGACAGCACTCTGCTTGGAGTCTGTAAGCAGCCTGGACACTCAGCTGGACTGGCAAAGCAGAATGTCTGTGTGTCAGTGTACTTTATCCATCCATTGTTGGGTCAGGGTCTGCAGGACAGACTCCCGCATTTTCTGATAGTTTATGCTAAAGAGGTGACTCACAGTTGGCCTCTACTTTATGCTAATGAGATAACAGGATGGCTGCGATGGCTGCTGGTCATGCCAGAAATACCAAGCATGTAATTAGAGTTGGGGCTTTGAGCCATGTAATATCAGCCACACCTCTAGGGAGAGGAGGGGGAGCTGGTGATTTGAGTTCCACTGTGAGGTCAATGATTCAATCATTCATGAATACGTAATGAAACCCCAATAAAAACTCCGGACACCAAAGCTCCGGTGAGCTTCCATGGTGGGCATTTCTCTGTGCATTGTCACACATCAGTGTGCCAGCAGGGTAACATGCTGCAGGGGAGACAGACGCTTTCATTTGGGGTACTCCCATACTCTTCCCCACGCATCTCATCCTTGGGCTGGTTCTGATTCGTATCCTTTTTCTGTAATTGTCATCATAAATACAGAACTCTCCTGAGTTCAGATATTCATTCTAGAAAGTTATCAACCTGCAGGGGTTAGGGGAATTCCTGACTTTGTAGCCAATTGGTTATAAGTAAAGGTAGCCTGGGAACTCCCAGATTTGTGGCTGGTGTCTGAAGTGAGGGCAGTCTTGTGGGCTACTGTGTCCTTAACACATGAAATTTGGCTTAACTCTTGGTAATTGGTATCAGAAGTCATCATACTGCTACAAAATAACACTGAATTTCTATGTATGCCCCCCCTACACACACACCCCAACCTATCCCTAGAAGATGGAACAGTGCTCATCTATATTTGCATTTGAAAAATAACTACAGTAAGCAATATTACATTTTTCTAAAGAAATATTTAACTGGTAGTTTTCTAGAAAGAAGGCTTTTCATCTAGTACAAAAACATGCAGCCGGAAGCACTGAGAAAACTGGGCAACACAAGAGAAGCGTGAGATGTGACACGAAGCAGCTGACAGTCTGCGTAAGTCAAAAATAAAATTCTAAGCAACAACCAACTGAATGGACCCTTCTGCTTGGCCAAGAGCATTCTAAAGTAAACCTGAAACACTAGTTCAGGCCATGATGGGAATGGGTGGTCAGACATACCTCATTATACCTTCCTCTCATTCAGGCACAGTGGACCAGCATTAACTTTAAAACAGAGACCTTAAGGCTGACAAAAACAGACTCTTTGTAACAAAAGGTAACATGACAGATAACAGGCCCTGAGAGAAATCTAAGTATTTTACCCTAAAATAAATTTCTCTTAAGTCTGATAAGAAGCATTTACAATCTACTCTCTCTGAAGCCTGCTACCTTCTGGCTTCATCTCATAGTAAGAACCTTGGTCTCCACAACACCTTATCTTAACCCAGACATTCCCTTCTATTGATTCCAGGTCTTTGGACAAACCCACTGCCAATCAGAAAATCTTTGAATCCACCTATAACCTGGAAGGCCCCCCCTCTGTCCCTATCCCTTCCCCACCAGCTTCAAGTTGTCCTGCCTTTCTCTATCGAACCAATGTAAATCTTACACGTATCGATGTCTGACATTCCCCTAAAATGTAAAAATGTACGAAACCAAGCTGTAGCCTGACAGCACAACTGTCTCTTCTTCTCACATATCCTTGCCATGTTAACCATACTCACCAGTTTGAACCCAGTGTCCTGCCCTCCAAAAATCCTTTGCCCTTCCTGCAAGATAAATCCTCACTCCCGTGTGTGGTATATAATGTCCTCTTTAGGCTGCTCCAACCTGCTGCTGCTCCTGACAAGAGCCACTTTGGGCACATGTTCTCAGGATCTCCTGGGGCTCTGTCAGACTGGTTTCTTATCAGACTTAAGAGAAATCTATTTTGGAGTAAAACACTTTGATTTCTCTCAGGACTTACTGTCATGTTGTTATTGCTACAAAGAGTCTGTTTTTGTTTGTCTTAAGGTCTCTGTTTTAAGGCAAATGCTGGTCAACTATGCCTACAGGTCAGTCATATTTGTCTCAGAACAAATCTCTTAAAATATTTTACCATTTGACTTTTTCTGTTGTCAGCTGGTTCAGGAAATAAGAAAGTGGTAAAGTGATAAAAATTATTTCAATAGATCAAGACAGTGATAAGATTTACCACAAGTCTAGATATCATCCATTTTAAAAAACTTATGCGAACAAAGGTTTATAATCACAGATGGTAAGATACGACTTCATATCAGTTTCCAAGAGAACACCTCCCTGAGGAAGGGAAAGTTACACGGGTTTCTGACTGATTACGTAGGCTTCACGTAGGTAGAAAAGGTGCCCCAGGCTGATGGAACAGTAAGGTAAAGGTTTACAGGCTGAGAAGTAGAAAGGCATGTCTGAGGGATGATAAGAGAGCGTTTGTGTGCAACGGAGGCTTCTGTCAGGAGCAGCAGGAGGTTGGGGCAGCCTAAAGAGGACATTGTATACCACACACGGGGGTGAGGATTTATCTTGGAGGAAGTGCAAAGGATTTTTGGAGGGCAGGACACTGGGTTCAAACTGGTGAGTATGGTTAACATGGCAAGGATACAAGAGAAGAACAGAGTTTGGACAAAGACCAGTTACAAAATTGTGACAGATGTCCAGGTATAAAGTGATCTGGGTAGGTACAGAAAAGGGCACTGGGAAAAAAGGGAGAGATGGAGCAAGAAAATATTTGCTATTTCTGCTCCTGTAAACCTTGGCTGTCTGGGAAGAAATTTCTGTGTGATTTTTGGGCTCCAAGACTGGCATCTCAACCTCAGTTGTCCAAGTACTTCCAGATCCAGATGCCCCCGTGCATCCTGCCTGCTCTGGCCAACCTTGTGGACTCTTAGACCCAGCCTGTCTGCATGGGCCCGCTTTGTGCTACTTCCCTGAATTCTGGGCTCAAGTTCCTCCTCTGGACTTTAAATAGTTGAAGGATTTCCCTCGGTATAGGCTAATCCTATTAGGCAAGTATCCTTCGGTCTACACCAGCTCCTGGTCTAGGCTTCCCCACCTGGGTTACCGAGCCAACATCGTAGGGACTCTAAAGAAGAGTCTGACAAGGTTCTGAGACCCAGTACATGCAGGGGTAACTGTTATAGAAAATAGAAAGTGACACCAAAAATGCACAGATGGTTTGAAGTAACAAACAAAATAGGAACATTTGTTTAGCAATGGTTGGTATATCTGTAAATTTGATTTTGAAAACTGATTTTATTGAAGTATATTTGCCATAAATCTGCCCATATAAAGTGAACAATTCAATGATTTTTAGTGAAGTTACCAAATTATTCAACCATCACCACCATATAGTTTTGGAACATTTTCATCACCCCGAAAAGATTCCTTGTAACATTTGCAGTTACTTTGTTTCTGAAGATCTGCCATTTCTGGACATTTCCTAAAATGGTACTAGAAAATACGCGGTCTCTGACATCTGCCTTCTTTCACTTAGAATCACGTGTTTGAGATCTGGATTGTGTGTAATGTACCCATATTTTAGTAATTTTAATGTTTAAACAAGGTTTCATTTCACTTCAAAAATTCCAAATCTATTAGCATAAAGATGTAATGAAAATTGCTTTTTGTTCAATCCTAGACCGCTCCATTGCCTCACAAAGAAAGGTAACATGTGCTACAGAGAAAGCAGTGCATGGAGGTGTTGTGCTGGAAAGGTCCAGTCTACTAATCTCCACGCTACAGCTGTGAACCACAGGAAAGAGGCCCAGCCTGTCGCTTTTTGAACATCAGTTTCATTAGCTCTAAACTACGACTGGGCTAGATCACGGGTAGCCGTCTACCTTTCTCAGCCTCCATCCTCTGCACCATGCATGGCACCCTGCCCCGTCAGTAACAGCATGAGGAGGCAATGCACAAGTGTGGTTATACAAATGGCCCCACCAGGCAAAAAATCACCAGACAAGGTCATTTCTCAGCTTCTTTTCAGCTCTAGTTTCATACATCTCAACCTGGAAAGGAACTTTCCTCACATTCATCATGTTCCCAAGGTTTCTCTCTGAGGTGAATACTGAGGTTTGAACTGTACTAGTGGGTTTTCCCAGTTTCACTAAATTTGAAGAGTTGCTCTGGCACAAATTCTCTAATGTACAAATTCTCTAACGTGTTTTTGTGGAACATCCATGAAAGCCTTTCCCACGCTCATCACATTACCAGAGTTTCCAGCTAGTAGGGAGAGTTCTAAGGGGCTTATAAAGCAATGAGGTTTGGCGGAAGGCGCTCCCACATGCCCACATTCACAGGTTTTTCTCAGGTATGAATTTTCTGATGCTTAATACGGGATGAGCTCTGACTGAAGGCCCTTCCTCTATTTCCTGCTTTCATAGGGCCTCTCTCTAGTATGTGTTCTTGGTGCCTAGCAAAGGAAGAGATACAACTAAAGATTTTTCCATACTTACCACACTTGTAGAATTTCTCTCCAGTACAAGTTATCTGATTTTCTTAAACAGTCAGTGTGTAACTGAACACTCACTGCACTGATAAGCCTCCTCCCCAGTGTCGGCTGTCTGATGCTGAAAAATATGCATCCTCTGATCGAAGCCTTTCCACGTTCATTGCATTCACGTGGTTTCTCACTAGTATGGATTCTTCTGTGTTTGGTAAGAGAGGGGAGGCCCACCCCCTCCTGACATTGATAGGGATTCTCTTTAGTAATTATTTCCTGATGTGGAACAAGAGGTGGTCTTCCCACACACATTACCCCTTCAGGATCTCTCTCTGATATGAATTCTTTAAGTTCTGGTGATATCTGCACTCCAGCTGAAAGCCCTTCTATATTCACTGAATTCATAGGGGTTTTTTCCCAGCATGACTTCTCTGATGTTTAATAAGCGATGCAGTATGAGCAAAGGCCCTTCCACACTCATTACATTTGTAGGGCTTCTCTCCAGTGTGAAATCTGTAATGTTGAGTGAGAGATGAACTCTGGCTGAAGGCTCTCCCACATTTATTGCATTTGTAAGGTTTCTCTCCAGTATGAAATCTGTAATGCACAATGAGTGAGGAGCTCTGGCTGAAGGTTCTCCCACATTCCCTGCATTCATAGGGCTTTTCTCCAGTATGAGTCCTCTGATGCTTAATAAGGGAGGAAGTGTGGCCAAAGGCTCGTCCACACTCATTACATCTGTAGGGTTTCTCTCCTGTGTGAAATCTATAGTGCAGAACAAGAGATGAGCTCTGGCTGAAGGCTCTCCCACATTCACTGCATTCATAGGGCTTTTCTCCAGTATGAGTTCTTTGATGTTTAATAAGGGATGAAATATGACCAAAGGCTCTTCTACAGTCACTGCATTCGTAGGGCTTTTCTCCAGTGTGACATCGCTGATGGCGCCGGAGTTCTGACTGGAAGTGAAAGGACTTCCCACATTCATTGCATTTACAAGATCTCTTCTCTGGATGGGTTCTCTGAGAGTTATTTCCCTCTGGAGTCTGCCTGAATTCGGTGTCACATTTATAAGACCCTTCTCCCATTAGAACACTGTGTTGGTTAACAAGGACTGATCTTAAACCTAAGCTTCTCCCAAATCCATTCCATTCGTAATCTCTGCTAAGGGTGGTAGCAGATTTGTGAGTGGTTGGCATTTGTTTCAGATGTGTCTCCTGTTTTATCTGCTGCATCTCTAACTGGCCATCGCAACCGCAGGCTGCTTTCAACTTTGAGAACTGCAGCACATCTTCAATATGCTTTTCCACTGATACTACCTGGAATAATTCTTCTTTGGAAATTCCCCAACTTGGCATTGATTCCTTGGATTTAGACCTTCTCTCCCAGTCTGTTAAAAAAAAAAAATGAAGACATTCTAGTATGTAGAATGTCCTATGTACCAAGAAAAGCAAGCTCCTATAATAAATGTGAAATAATTAAGCTTTAAAATAATACCTAAAAGGGATGTATGGATTTTTTCAATAATGGCTTATGTCTGAAAATGGTTTTGGAGTATCGAGAACAAGGGATGAGCAGATGACTGGAGATTAAGAAAATCTGAGAAATCTGTGTTTAGATTCCAGTACACAAAGTGAGTCCAAAGACCAAAGATGAGAGGAGGGTAGGAAGGGGGACAAGGGAAATAGATTAAGTTTAAGGGATGGTGACAAAAATCAATAAACAAAGTATAGGATTGTAAGTCACCAGGTACAGATTCTATATTCTCACAATTTCTTCAGGCCTACATAATTGTAACAGAGTTCTACCCAGTCTTCCTACCTCCAGGTTTCCTGAAACCCTTCACTTTCTTCTTTTCCAAATGCCCATTTCCTTAAGTTTCTTCCCAGTCTTAATCTTCCAAAGGCTCTCCAGTGCCTACAGGATAAACCCTTAATCTTTCACTATAGCTCTATAATACTTCACCAGGTCCTGTCCTCTTTTTCAGCAAGTGCCTTGAGCACAGAAACTGGCTGCCTTCCTGTTTCCCATATATCCACTGCCCCTCTCACCACTTTCTTTAAGACTTTGCGTACCTTTCAGGGACAAGCTCATGTCCTCCACGAAGTATTCCTTTAATACCTGAGTGCATACTCTATATTATTATATATTATGGACATATACATATCACACGTATCATATCACTCTACATAATTACGACAGGAAGAGAAACTCTCCCCTAAAGATGCCCATGTCCTAAGCACAAGAACCTGTGAGTGGTCACCTTACATGACAAGAGGGACTCTGCAGACGTGACTAAGGGCTCAGAGCTGGAGATGGGGAGATTCTCCTGGACTATTTAAATAGGTCAAATCTAATCACGCGTGCTTAAAATCGGAGAGCATTTCCTGGCTGCACAGAAAGGTGTGTGAGCCGCTGCTGGCTTTGAAGATGGAGGAGGCACACTTTCAGCCAAGTAATCTGGAGTCTCTAGAAGCTGGGAACACCCAGCTGTTTATAGCCAGCAAGAGAACAAGGACCTCAGTTTTAGAACTGCAAGGTATTGGTGCTGCCAACAACCCAAATGAAAAGAAAAAGGTGCCCAGACACTCCAGAAAGGTACACAGCCCTGTGGACATCTTGGCTGGAACCATGTGACACACGCGCCAGACTTCTGACCTGTGAACTATGACATGAGTTTGTGTTGTTTAAAGCCACCAGGTTTGTGCCACTCTGTTTCAGACACAGTGGGAAATTAATACAATAATAATAATAACAGGCACACTTCTGAAGAAGGAAATGACTGGTAATGCCTAACCAGTGGTCCCAGAGGCCAGTCAGAGAGTTTCTGAGTCAGCAGGTCTTGTGTGGCTCCTGGGAACCTGAATGTGTAACAAGCTCCCTGGGACGTTCTGAAACATAGCCATGCTTATACACCACTGTTAAATAAACAGATGACCAGATCCAGATGTTAAACCCTTGATCTCATTTTGGAAGGAAAAAAGATCAAGTACCAGTACAGAGGAGATCAGCATCTTCCCCCTCTGCCATAACCTAGGTTCCTCTCATAAAGCCCAGCCTGTCCTCTCAGGAATTTAGCACCACTTTCCTGAGCTTCAGCTATGGCCACGGGTAAGATTCTGGCTCATGGAAATGAACTGGCATAGACTGTCATGTGCCTCCAGTGTGCTTGGGTCACACACGGCAGTCAGAAAGCTTTGAGTCAAGAATTCTGCTCCAAGGCATACAGCCTACCAGGTACTCTCCAGTCACCTAAGAATCCCAGGTCTCAAAGGGATGCTGTCAACGGCTGTCAGGGAGCGGTCTTTGTTCCTGGAACCACTTTTTTTGAGACTCAGCTTAATCAAGCTTGAAGTGTCCTCACCTGGATCTTTCTGACATCTCCTGTCTGTCACTGCCTGTCACCCTTTCATTTCTGGGGTGCTCAACTTTTCTGCCTGATCCCTCACTAACTCCCTTAACTCTGCTGATCTAGGACTGCCTGGCCCTATATGATTGTTGATTCATCTAACATCGACTATGAGACATCTCGTGATGCTGCATGGCACCAATAACCCAGAAGGCATGGGCAGAGATGGGCACCAAACAAAGCACGAAACCTAGAAAAGAAAATGAACATCTCCTCTTCTGACACCAGAAATAATTATAAACTTCAACATACCAGAGTTGAGTGCTCCTGTCAAGTGAGCTCATCTTCTGAAAAGACAGCACCCTGACCAAAGGCTCAGGGCTACCTCCCACCCCAGCTGGGCGTTAGCGTATGCAATGCTCTCACTGCCTCACTCACCTGAGTAGGCCCCTGTTGAGATTTCTCTCTCCACGATGAAGGGCTCGCCCCCTTCCTCCAACTGGCAGATCACATATGGTTTGGATACTGGAAGGCCTGACGGTAGAGAAGGAAAAGGATTTTGGTTGCGTGTGCCAGTGGCCGTGTCTTTGGATCTTCATCTTCAAGGTGGAGAAACACTGTAGGTGTGGAAAGCCTCCAGGGAACAGGCATTGTGAAAAATCAGGAACACACCAGGTAACTTCCTATTTCAACTCCGTAAGTAGCTGGATGTTTCCTGGAACTAGGAACAGAAATACCGTATCACTGGGCCCCAGAGAGAATGTAAATGTCTGATTCCAGACTTCCCAAGGGAACCCAGGGCAAGACTCAGTCAACTGGACCAGACATCGCTAACTCTTACACATCAAGGAAATCAAGAAGTCCTGTGGGCAGGCTTTGGGCTTTGGAGGCCTTGCTCACCCAGAAAGGCCAGGTTCCTGAAGTTCTCCAGCATCACCTCCCTGTAGAGGTCCTTCTGAGCAGGGTTCAGCTGCCCCCACTCCCCCTGGGTGAATTCCACGGCCACATCTTCGAATGTCATCAGGTTCTGAAACACAGAAGACACTCCTGCTGTGCCCTGAAGGACCTCCCTCACGGCCCAGGGGAGAAGAGCGGGCAGGCATCTATGGAGAACCTCAGGGCATGCAACAAGGGATTCTCAGTGCCCGCCAGCTATCCCAGGGCCCACAGAGTTGTGGGTTTTGTTATCTCAAAAATATTTAAGCTGCTCCAGGGATTGTACCATCCTTACTACTTGGTATCCCACCCAATGTCCCACCTAATGTCCACTATCAACATGAAATATAACCAGTGTCTCAGGTGAATCAGGCCTACGGAGACATTCTTCTTAGTCAGAGGTAAATGTAATACATTTCCTCATTTGTCAAAAGGTCTTATTCTCAATCTAGTTACATTTAATTGGAATCAATTAGAATTAATGATGAATATGCTTTGCATTCTCAAATGCACAAGGATCAACAGTTTTCTAATAAAGTATTTTTGAAACTTGTGACCTATGATTTTAACAACAGTAAGGCCAAATCAAATAATCTGGAGCTTGTGATAATTTATCCTCCACCTGCCTGCCAGCACACAGTTCCGCAAAAGTAAATTGAGTGGCTTTACGATGAAACAGTAGGTTTTGTGAGTCTGACTAGCATGATCCTTTCCCCCAAAGCCTGATCATTATTCAGTCCCTAAGTTTACAAAGCTGAGCATGAGACCCTGGACCCCAGGTCGCCCTTGTAAAGTATAACGACTCCACAGGTCCTGGCCAGAACTGTCCTGTCACCTTCAATCTCAGTAATTGGAACACCTCCCACTTAGCTTACAGTGTATGGCAATCCACTGAAAAGCAGAGTAGGTGAAAGCACTACAAATTCCTGTTACTTTTACCCCAAAGTGTTTAGAAATCAAATCCCATTTAGACACGGATTCCACAGAAAAGCTGAAGTAACAATTTTATAATATAAAAATCATCCAAAATAATCAAACATGAAAAATTCACTACTATACTGACCTCTTTTGATAGGTTATATTATTTGTCCAAAATATCCACTGGCCCACCCTGAAGAATTGAGCTTCTGCCTCCCCCTACCCCAGGTGGGGCGATGTCATCTGCTTTCTCACACTGAACGTGAAAGACACGAGCTACAGGTGAGCAAAAGCCTTCAGGGCCAGTGGGGGTTCTGCAGTTGTCCCTTCCTGTCTGCCTTGAGAACAGCAAATGATCTGAGTGAAGATGTGGGCAAAGCCACGGCTGTCATGTAACGTGGCAAGAGGGAACCTTTCATGGCGTAAGTCTCTGAGGGTTTGCTGTTGCTATCACGGCATAACTGGCCTATACTGACTCATTAAAAAACTGGTACTCAAAGTGGAGTTCTGCCATAACGAAAAGCCAAAACTAGATGACACTGGAGTCCGGGCCAGGCAGTGAGGAAACTTATTGGCAAGGTGGCAACCCATGTAATTTGGTGGTGAACTGTTTGGTGAAACGATTGCCTTTGGTAACTTGAAAGATGAACGATGAAAGCATGAGCTTGTGATGTTACGAGAAGAGACTGGAAACATAATATTAGTAGTGTGAGGTGGTTTTATAGGCTGAGTTTGACAAAGTATTACAAGAAAAAATGAGCTCAAGAGTTGTGGTTTGCAAAACAAAAATGGAAGGCAATAGGAAACGTCCAGAAATGCTAGGACTCGCAGGGTTGGAGACAACCAGTTCTCATTTCCAACTGGCCAAAGACAATATACATCAGCTTCTGCATGACAACGACTAATTAAAACTCAGCCCATTATCAGGGACCAAATCATAGATAGGGTTGTCAAACCTTTGGTTTAAACCTCTGAGTAATTTCAAAAGGCTCCCAGTAAATCTCCCAATAATTTCAAAAGGCTCCCAGTAAAGGCTTTCAGTGGGACCAAACTGTTTAGAGTGAAAAAAAGTATGGCTTTTCAAAGGAAATCCAAAACTCCACAATTAAGGCTAACGAAGGGGGCATATTTCAAAAAGAACTGTGGGTCAAACCACTGACACATGGAGCCAACTGGAAACAAAGTCATAAAAAGCTGTTGAAGTTTTTAGAGTTGCACTTAAAACAATCCTAGGCCACCAACCTACTCTGGCAGGATGAAAAAGCTGCTTTGCCCCCAAGAAAGCTTATTCTCCAGTATCATCTTCATATGACACCAAGCAGGTATCAAAAGGAAGGAACTTCCCAAGGGCAAAGCCAACAGCCAAGGAAAACACTAGGCTGGGGAGCATCACCCAGGGAGCAGAACCAGGGAGTAACCTGCAGACTTTCCCACTCCAAGACCACGGGTCCTCACAGTGTCTGTCCAGTGGAATTTCACCACTGCTATGGACCTGGGACTGGCTCTTCCCATGCTTCCCCTTTCTGCAAAGGAATGTTTACCGAGGCCATCCTGTCCCCATTGCTCACTGTATATTGTATATTGGATATATGGATTCAGGTAACTGTCCTTTTAGTTTATAGGTATCCAGACCCACAGGATCTCCATCCAGACTATCGCACCATCCAGGACTTTGATCATGATGCTCTGACTGGATGCGGCTCCTGGGTTAATTCTCTTGGAGGGCATTTTGTGTGCAGGAGAGAGGGAAGTGAACATCAATGGTTAAGAAAATATACAGTGATAGATGAATTATTTGCTTAATATAATCCCTGCCCTTCCCTTTGGGATCCTCACTCTAGGAGGCTAATACTTCCCACTTCATTAACATTAGGCTTGGCCACGGGACCTGCAACAGCCAGTTGGTTGTGAGCAGAAGCCACATGGGCCACTTCTGATTGGAAGCCCAAAGAGCTATCCCCAGGTTCTGACACTGCTCTTTCCCTCTGATACAAGAACAGCATAGGCTGGGGGAGGGGTGCCCACCATTGCTGAGGCTTCAGTAGGTAAAGAAAGTGGCCAGGAAGCATGAACTGGGTAGAGCCCATTGCAGCTCAAAGAGGCCTGCCTGACTCTGTAGACTCCACCTCTGGGGGCAGGGCACAGCTGAACAAGAGGCACTTAAATGTCCCTGTCTGAACAGCTTTGAAGAGAGTAGTGGTTCTCCCAGCATGGAGTTTGAGAACTGAGAACGGACAGACTGCCTCCTCAAGTGGGTCCCTGACCTCCGAGTAGCCTAACTGGGAGGTACCTCCAGTAGGGGCCAACTGACACTTCACATGGCCAGTTGCCCCTCTGAGACGAAGCTTCCAGAGGAACGATCAAGCTGCAACATTTGCTGTTCTGCAATACTCACTGTTCTGCAGCCTCCGCTGGTGATACACAGGCAAACAAGGCCTGGAGTGGACCTCCAGCAAACTCCAACAGACCTGCAGCTGAGGGTCCTGACTGTTAGAAGGAAAACTAACAAACAGAAAGGACATCCACACCAAAACCCCATCACCATCATCAAAGACCAAAGGTAGATAAAACCACAAAGATGGGGAGAAACCAGAGCAGAAAAGTTGAAAATTCTAAAAATCAGAGCACCTCTTCTCCTCCAAAGGAATGCAGATCCTCGCCAGCAACAGAACAAAGCTGGATGGAGAATGACTTTGACAAGTTGAGAGAAGAAGGCTTCAGATGATCAAACTTCTCCATGATAAAGGAGGAAGTTTGAACCCATCGCAAAGAAGCTAAAAACCTTGAAAAAAGATTAGACAAATGGCTAACTAGGATAACCAGTGCAGAGAAGTCCTTAACTGGCCTGATGGAGCTGAAAACCATGGCACGAGAACTACGTGATGCATGCACAAGCTTCGGTAACCGATTCAATCAACTGGAAGAAAGGATATCAGTGATTGAAGATCAAATGAATGAAATGAAGCGAGAAATTTAGAGAAAAAAGAGTAAAAAGAAACGAACATTTCTCCAAGAAATATGGGACTATGTGAAAAGACCATATCTACATCTGATTGGTGTACCAGAAAGTGACGGGGAGAATGGAACCAAGTTGGAAAATACTCTTCAGGATATTATCCAGGAGAACGTCCCCAACCTAGCAAGGCAGGCCAACATCCAAATTCAGGAAATACAGAGAACACCACAATGATACTCCCTGGGAAGAGTAACTCCAAGACACATAATAGTCAGATTCACCAAAGTTGAAATGAAGGAAAAAATGTTAAGGGCAGTCAAAGAGAAAGGCCGGGTTACCCACAAAGGGAAGCCCATCAGACTAACAGCAGATCTCTCAGCAGAAACTCTACAAGCCAGAAGAGAATGGGGGCCAATATTCAACATTCTTAAAGAATTTTGAACCCAGAATTTCATATCCAGCCAAACTAAGCTTCATAAGTGAAGGAGAAATAAAATCCTTTACAGACAAGCAAATGCTGAGAGATTTTGTCACCACCAGGCCTGCCTTACAAGAGCTCCTGAAGGAAGTGCTAAACATGGAAAGGAACAACCAGTACCAGCTACTGCAAAAACATGCCAAATTGTAAAGACCATCAATGTGAGGAAGAAACTGCATCAACTAACAAGCAAAATAACCAGCTAACATCATAATGACAGGCTCAAATTCACACATAACAATATTAACCTTAAATGTAAATGGGCTAAATGCTCCAATTAAAAGATACAGACTGGCAAATTAGATCACGAGTCAAGACTCATCAGTGTGCTGTACTCAGGAGACCCATCTCACATGCAGAGACACACATAGTCTCAAAATAAAGGGATGGAGGAAGATCTACCAAGCAAATGGAAAGCAAATAAAAGCAGGGGTTGCAATCCTAGTCTCTGATAAAACAGACTTTAAACCAACAAAGATCAAAAGAGACAAAGAAGGCCATTACATAATGATAAAGGGATCAATTCGACAAGAAGAGCTAACTATCCTAAATATACAGGCACCCAATACAGGAGCACCCAGATTCATAAAGCAAGTCTTTAGATACCTACAAAGAGACTTAGACTCCCACACAATAATAATGGGAGACTTTACACCCCACTGTCAACATTAGACAGATCCACGAGACAGAAAGTTAACAAGGATATTCAGGACTTGAACTCAACTCTGCACCAAGCGGACCTAACAGACAGTTACAGAACTCTCCACCCCAAATCAACAGAATATACATCCTTCTCAGCACCACATCGCACTTATTCCAAAATTGACCACATAATTGGAAGTAAAGCACTCCTCAGCAAATGTAAAAGAACAGAAATTATAACAAACTGTCTCTCAGACCACAGTGCAATCAAACTAGAACTCAGGATGAAGAAACTCACTCAAAACTGCTCAACTACATGGACACTGAACAACCTGCTCCTGAAAGACTACTGGGTACAAAACGAAATGAAGGCAGAAATAAAGATGTTCTTTGAAACCAATGAGGACAAAGACACAACATACCAGAATCTCTGGGACATATTTAAAGCAGTGTGTAGAGGGAAATCTATAGCACCAAATGTCCACAAGAGAAAGCAGGAAAGATCTAAAATTGACACCCTAACATCACAATGAAAAGAACTAGAGAAGCAAGAGCAAACACATTCAAAAGCTAGCAGAAAGCAAGAAATAACTAAGATCAGAGCAGAACTGAAGGAGATAGAGACACAAAAAACCCTTCAAAAAATCAATGAATCCAGGAGCTGGTTTTTTGAAAAGATCAACAAAACTGATAGACCGCTAGCAAGACTAATAAAGAAGAAAAGAGTTAAGAATCAAATAGACGCAATAAAAAATGATAAAGGGGTTATCACCACCGATCCAACAGAAACACAAACTACCATCAGAGAATACTATAAACACCTCTACACAAATAAACTAGAAAATCTAGAAGAAATGGATAAATTCCTGGACACATACACTCTCCCAAGACTAAACCAGGAAGAAGTTGAATTCCTGAAAAGACCAATAACAGGCTCTGAAATTGAGGCAATAATTAATAGCCTACCAACCAAAAAAAGTCCGGGACCAGACGGATTCACAGCCAAATTCCACATACAAGCAGGAACTGGTACCATTCCTTCTGAAACTACTCCAATAGAAAGAAAAAGAGGGAATCCTCCCTAACTCATTTTATGAGGCCAACATCATCCTGATACCAAAGCTTGGCAGAGACACAACAAAAAAAGAGAATTTTGGACCAATATCCCTGATGAACATTGATGCAAAAATCCTCAATAAAATACTGGCAAACCGAATCCAGAAGCACATCAAAATCCACCATGATCAAGTGGGCTTCATCCCTGGGATGCAAGGCTGGTTCAACATATGCAAATCAATAAATGTAATCCATCATATAAACAGAACCAAAGACAAAAACCACATGATTATCTCAATAGATGCAGAAAAGGCCTTCGACAAAATTCAACAGCCCTTCATGCTAAAAATTCTCAATAAATTTGGTATTGATGGGACGTATCTCAAAATAATAAAAGCTATTTATGACAAACCCACAGCCAGTATCATACTGAATGGGCAAAAACTTGAAGCATTCCCTTTGAAAACTGGCACAAGACAGGGATGCCCTCTCTCACCACTCCTATTCAACATAGTGTTGGAAGTTCTGGCCAGGGCAATCAGGCAGGAGAAAGAAATAAAGGGTATTCAGTTAGGAAAAGAGGAAGTCAGACTGTCCCTGTTTGCAGATGATATGGTTGTATATTTAGAAAACCCCATCGCCTCAGCCCAAAATCTCCTTAAGCTGATAAGTAACTTCAGCAAAATCTCAGGATACAAAATCAATGTGCAAAAATCACAAGCATTCCTATACACCAATGACAGACAAAACAGAGAGCCAAATCATGAGTGAACTCCCATTCACAATTGCTTCAAAGAGAATAAAATACCTAGGAATTCAACTTACAAGGGATGTGAAGGACCTCTTCAAAGAGAACTACAGACCACTGCTCAATGAAATAAAAGAGGATACAAACAAATGGAAGAACATTCCATGCTCATGGATAGGAAGAATCAATATCGTGAAAATGGCCATGCTGCCCTAGGTAATTTATAGATTCAATGCCATCCCCATTAAGCTACCAATGACTTTCTTCAAAGAATTGGAAAAACTACTTTAAAGTTTATATGGAACCAAAAAAGAGCCCACATTGCCAAGACAAGCCCAAGCCAAAAGAACAAAGCTGGAGGCATCATGCTACCTGACTTCAAACTATACTACAAGGCTACCGTACCCAAAACAGCATGGTACTGGTACCAAAAGAGAGATATAGACCCATAGAACAGAACAGAGCCCTCAGAAATAATGCCACACATCTACAACCATCTGATCTTTGACAAACCTGACAAAAACAAGAAATGGGGAAAAAATTCCCTATTTAACAAATGGTACTGGGAAAACTGGCTAGCCATATGTAGAAAGCTGAAACTGGATACCTTCCTTACACCTTACACAAAAATGAATTCAAGATGAATTAAAGACTTAAATGTTAGACCTAAAACCATAAAAACCCTAGAAGAAAACCTAGGCAATAGCATTCAGGACATAGGCATGGGCAAGGACTTCATGTCTAAAACACCAAAAGCAATGGCAACAAAAGCCAAAATTGACAAATGCTCTGGCAAAGGGCTAATATCCAGAATCTACAAATAACTTAAACAAATTTACAAGAAAAAATCAAACAACTCCATCAAAAAGTGGGCAAAGGATATGAACAGACACTTCTCAAAAGAAGACATTTATGCAGCCAACAGATACATGAAAAACTGCTCACCATCACTCACCATCAAAGAAATGCAAATCAAAACCACAATGAGATACCATCTCACACCAGTTAGAATGGCGATCATTAAAAGTCAGGAAACAACAGGTGCTGGAGAGGATGTGGAGAAATAGGAACACTTTTACACTGTTGGTGGGACTGTAAACTAGTTCAACCATTGTGGAAGACAGTGTGGCGATTCCTCAAGGATCTAGAACTAGAAATACCATTTGACCGAGCCATCCCATTACCAGGTATGTACCCAAAGGATTATAAATCATGCTGCTATAAAGACACATGCACACGTAGATTTATTGCAGCACTATTCACAACAGCAAAGACTTGGAACCAACCCAAATGCCCATCAATGATAGGCTGGATTAAGAAAATGTGGCACATATACACCATGGAATACTATGCAGCCATAAAAAAGGATGAGTTTGGCCGGGCGTGGTGGCTCAAGCCTGTAATCCCAGCACTTTGGGAGGCCGAGACGGGCGGATCACAAGGTCAGGAGATCGAGACCATCCTGGCTAACATGGTGAAACCCCGTCTCTACTAAAAATACAAAAAACTAGCCGGGCGAGGTGGCGGGCGCCTGTAGTCCCAGCTACTCTGGAGGCTGAGGCAGGAGAATGGCGTGAACCCGGGAGGCGGAGCTTGCAGTGAGCTGAGACCCGGCCACTGCACTCCAGCCTGGGCGACAGAGCGAGACTCCGTCTCAAAAAAAAAAAAAAAAAAAAAAAAAAAAAAGGATGAGTTCATGTCCTTTGTAGGGACATGGATGCAGCTGGAAACCATCATTCTGAGCAAACTATTGCAAGCACAGAAAACCAAACACCACATGTTCTCACTCATAGGTGGTAATTGAACAATGAGAACACTTGGACACAGGAAGGGGAACATCACACACTGGGCCTGTCATGGGGGCGGGGGATAGCATTAGGAGATATACCTAATATAAATGAGTTAATGGATGCAGCACACCAACATGGCACATGTATACCTATGCAACAAACCTGCACTTTGTGCACATGTACCCTAGAACTTAAAGTATAATAAAAAAAAATAATAATAATGCTAAACAAAAACAAAAGCAGAACAGCATATCCCAGAGGGGGCTGACCCGTCAGCCTGAAACTCAGAGAGAAGAGGGTGTGGAGCAGAGTCACAGTTAGCCCACGACCGATAAAGACAGCAGAAAGAAGACACTCTTTCTGACTGCGAGCCACTGAGATGCGGGGCCATGATTACCACACTGAACCCACCTGAGCACTCGATAAATCTCTGAATGATGTATGTCAGGGCCAAAAAGATCTGAACGCTATTTATGACTTTACTGATTAAATGCCTTACTGGGGGGGTTCCCGTTTTGGCTTAAAAGTTAAATGTCAGTGTCTATCATCAAGCCTGAATCCCATGCCTATCCTGGATGCTGGGAAACCCCGGAGGCTGGCATTTGTACCCCTCCACATCCAGCTCACGAGAGCCAAACCTGAATCCCCCTTGAGGGCCAGTCACCATGAATCCTGATGCCAACAAGGATTAGGCAGTTACCATCTGCCAGTGGAACTGCCAGCGGACTCTAACAACTACATGAGGCGGTTCTATGATTGAGTGGTTAAGATCTCAGAGCTAGACAGCCTGGATGTAAAATTGGGGTCCCTTCCTCACTAACTGGATAACCACAAACAGGTTACTTTCTCTCTCTGTGCCTTGATTTCTTCAGTTAACCTCTCCACACTTTGGTTACCATTCTTCAAAATGGTAACCATTTATGGGAACGTTTTAGAGACAAAATGAATTAGTATGTGTAAATTGTAGAGAATAGTTCCTGATACAGGTTTTGTTCTCCATAAATAATAATTATTTTCATTATCGTTAACATTATTATAGTCTTCATGTTACAGGAGGCAAACCAATGCACAGAGAGGTTAGGTGACTCATCCAAGGCCACACAGCCTGTCAACAGTAAAGTGAAGTGTGTCTCCTCCCTAATCCAGGGAGATAACATCTGAACAGGGACCCAGCCTCAAATGGCCTGCCCACCTGTCTATACCCTCAGAACCCACTTGTCCCCAATTCTCCACAAGCTTTCTCAACCTCTCCGAACAGGCCAATTCCCCTTTTCGTGAACCTCGATGGAAAGGCCTGTGTGTGCCACTCCATTTGGCATCAAACCATTCACATCATGTTACTGGTGGCTGCGTTCAGGGTGTCAGGGTCCTCTCCCACTGTGGCTGTGACATTCTTTCAAGGCCAGGGCTGTCATATTACCTGGTGGTCACCACAGTGCCCTTTCCAGAAATATGATCTGAGAAGGTGCATAGCAAGAAGAGAACACCCTGGGCAGGGCAGGGAGCCATCGTTCACTTGGACGGGCTCAGCCTCCCGCAGAGACAGCATCGGGTCAGTTCCCTCAGTGAACAAAGAGGCTACTGTTTGGTGAAAAGTAGGCAAAGCTAACCATGGTTCAGGCATTTGAGGAAAAATGGAGAACACAACTCACCTGAGGCCTAGCTTTCAGGAATGAAGTGGTTGTTCCCTTTGCTCCTGGGAATCTCTCTGGAGGAAGAGCAGGATTCTGAGAAGGGGAAGCTGGGAAGGTAGAAGGAGACGTGAGGGAAGCTGACCCTGCTGGCGCACACAGCTCTCAGACTTCCCAAGCCTGAGACCCAGAACAGCTCTGAATGTCACCTCCGTGGTCCTGAGGACACCAGTGGGTCAAAGGGATCTGAGGGGCAGCTTCTAGCCTTCAAACATTGAGAGAAGTGCCCCTGTACACAGCTGCATGAGGCTCCCATCTGTCCACAGGCCCACATCAGTCTACAGGTGAGTGAAGTGTGACCAGTCTGGCCACACCACTGAAGTTATTTGCTGGGCATACGGTATGCAGGTCATCTCCTAGGACTTTTGGAAATATAAACATGGAAAAGACCTTCAAGGAACTTTCAATCTAGCCTACAGGTTAACAACTACACAAGACCCAAGGCGAGGCCATGCGGGATGATGAGGCTTTAAGGGGAGGAAGTTACACCTCTCCCCTCATCCTTGGGAACCCAGCTCAGAGGCTGCCTCTTCCTGAGAAACTGCCCCTGGTGTTCCCAAGCTCTGTTAGGTCTCTGCAGCACACTTGAGAGCTCCTTCGTTCAAAAGCTTTGTATCATACTGTTTGCAGAGCCTTAAAACAAACAAAAAAACTAGCCCAAATCATGCCAGAGTAGTTAAGGCTAACAATATGGATGTAAGCAGGCAGCATAGCACAGGTCGGCACTCCTCAAGCTTCATGTGTGTGTGGATCCCTGAGGATCTTGTGAAACTCCAGTTCAAGACTTGCTAGGACCCTGTTTGAGGATGTGTGGGGCCCCAGAGTCTGCAATTCTAGAGAGCTTCTGGGCAGTGCCTCTGCTGGTGCCAGAGCCACACTGATTAGCAAGGGTATAAAGGAAAAAAGGGTTGGGAGGCCCAAGGACTGGGCCCAATTCTTCCACTGGCCAGTTTTGTGTCCTTGAGCATGTGCACTGAAGGATGAACAGTAGCATTAAAACGGCCACCTGGTGAAAGACAGGACGTTCTAAACCTAGGACTGGCTTAAAATCTCCTGGGTCCCCTGGATTGTCCTGCCCCAGTGCTACTGGGGGAAGAGCTCACAGGAGGTGCCAACCGTGTACACTGCTGACCTTATACACTGCTGAACTAGAAGGGCTGGAAGAACCTTATTAGTGAGGTGATTAAGGAGGTGGATGACAAGGCTCCAAATGGCTCTATTGTTCTCTGATCCCTGGCCAAGGGCCACTCCCTCTTGGGTTTGCTTGTCCTCTCCCTGCAGCAGCAGGACGAGATCAGATCCTCTTCTGCTCTCCTCGCTCTCCTCTCTCTCCTCTGGCCATTGGGACAATTTTCCGTGGCCATCTCCTCCACCTCTGCCACGGTCATCTAGAGACCCCTGCCAGACCCAGCAGACCGCGGCTTCAGCCTCCTGGGTCTGGAAGGTTAGATGTCGCCACCGGGAAGGCAGACGCAGTACAGCCTTCCCCTTCCCCTTCAGTGCGATTCCCCGGCCTCTTCCTGGGGTCCTCCTCATATCGGGCCCGGTACTAGCTCCCCAAGAGGGCTCCTGGCCCTCTGCACACTCCAGAGCCAAACCTGATGCTGTGGAGTCCATAGCTGGGGCTAAGGAGCGACGTCCTTTCACTAGGTCCAAATCTCTGTCTTTCGGCCACAGCCCTGTGGTCCTCCCGAGGGTTCAGGGAGCGGGACGCAGGCTGAGGCTGCCTGGGGCACACGGGGCATCCCCAGTAGGCGCGGCGGGGCCAGCGGACCTGCAAGGCCCAGGGCAGGGCCGGCAAACACGGGTGCGCCCGGCGCCGTGCTCTTCCCCCGCCAAGTCCAGCCTCCTCCCCGCGCTCGGCTGCGCCTCAGGACGAGGCTGTGGAACCCAGCTCCCACGTGGATCCACACGCGCACTGGGCTCAGACCACCAGGAGACACGGCCACAGCCACGCCCGCGACGCGGGGGCCCGGCGCCCTTCAGCTGCCCGGAGACAGCAGGGATTCGGTGAGAGCCTCACGGGGCAGGCACAGGCCCCATCAGCCCGGCTTCCCCGCTGCCCCTGCCTAGCTCCGGCCTGCACAGTCCCTAGCGGGGGGCACTCGGAGGGACACGCCCCGCTCTGTAAGACGCCGGGGAGCGGGCCCAGCACAGGTCTGCGCGCCCGCAGTCTCCGAACGCGCACAGGGATAGGCCCAGCCCCGCCTCCCGAGGCCGTCCCCAGCTCGCGCAGACGCGGCCGCCGCCGAGGCCCTTCGGAGCGAGCGCCGGGGGTTGGGGGCGGGGTGGGGGGCGCGGGGAGGCCCGAGAGGACCTCAGCTGGGAAGGGCCGTGCGCGCCGGCTTTCACCCCGCTCTCCCCGGAGGGCCGGACCTACAAGCGTTTCCGCTCTCGCGCGTGCCTTTGGTAGCCGAGCCTCATCTCCCTCTCTTTTTTTGGAGACAGGCTCACTCTGTCGCCCAGGTTGGAGTGCAGTGGCGCGCTCTCGGCTCACCGCAACCTCTGCCTTCTGGATACAAGCAATTCTCCTGTCTCAGCCTCCGTAGTATCTGGGATTACAGGTGCCCGCCACCACGCCCAGCTAATTTGTTGTATTTTTAGTGGAGACCGGGGTTTCACTATGTTAGCCAGGCTGGTCTCGAACTCCTGACCTCAGATGATCCTCCCACCGCAGCTTCCCAAAGTGCTGCAATTACAGGTGTGAGCCACGGCGCCCAAGCCGCATATCTCGATGTAAGGCTGTTCAACAGAAGCCGCAGTCCTACCCTGGATCTGCTGAGTGAGGATTTCCAGGAGGTTCTCCTGGCTGCCTAGGAGATACTGGGGGCTCAGTGCTAGATACTGCTTCTACAGGCTGCCCCGTGCCTCTTGCCTTTCTCCATCTGCCCCTGAATTCAGCAAAGGGTGATGGAGAACAAAAGAGGACTTTGGATGCCCTCCTACTCCAGAAACAAATATCATTTAGGACCCAAAAGAAATGGAAAAACGGCTTGCTATGGTCTAAATGTATGTGTCCCCCTCAAATTCATATGTTGAAACCTAACTCCCAAGGTGACAGTATTAAGAGATGGAGCCTTTGGAAGACTCTGCCCTCATGAATGAGATTAGTGCCCTTTAAAAACAGGCCTTAGACCGGGCGTGGTGGCTCACATCTGTAATCCCAGCACTTTGGGAGGCCAAGATGGGCAGATCACACGAGGTCAGGAGTTTGAGACCAGCCTGGCCAACATGGTGAAACCCTGTCTCTACCAAAAATATATTTTGAAAAATTAGCTGGGCGTGGTGGTGCACACCTGTAATCCCAGCTACTCAGAAGGCTGAGACAGGAGAATTGCTTGAACCTGGGAGGCGGAGGTTGTAGTGAGCCAAGATCATGCCACTGCACTCCAGCCTGGGCAACAGAGCGAGACTCCATCTCAAAAAATAAATAAATAAATAAAATAAAAATAAAAACGGGCCTTAGCCCCCTTTGCTCCTTCTGCCATGTGAGGACATAGAAGGTGCCATCTATGAGAAACGCACCCTCACCAGCCCCTGAATCAGCTGGCATGTTGATACTGGATTTCCCAGCCTCCAGAACTGTGAACAACAAATCTGTATTATTTACAAATTACCCCCTTTAAGATACTCTGTTAGAGCAGCGCTGATGCCTAAGGCACAGTCTGAGTATTAAAACAGTGCTTTTCTGGAGGCAGCCCTCAGCCAGAGAAGGGCCACTCATGAGGATAGAGAGATTGGTTTATCAACTCTATTTAGGAGTTCAGGACAAAATAACTTACAAAATCAAGGCAAAGAGCCCATTCTCCTTTCCTGCTTTTGCAGTCTGTTTCACTTCTCTGCCAGCACTTCCAGTGGCACAGATGGCCAGGATGGCGCAGCAAGCAAACCCTCATCCACGCAGGGGGACATTGTCTGGGAACCATGGCTGGTATAGGAGCTTTTCCATCTTCGGTGCTCTGAACCAAAAAGGTGAGGGGATGGACAAGTGAGAAAAGATTTTCATCTCATTGATGGGTCAACAAAACTAGAGATGGAACTACTTCAGATGAACTTGAGGGCCACTGCCTTTTCCTGATGCCCATCCTCTGGGCCTGCTACAGTGTCTAAAATTCCCCAATCTTACATTGTGTCCTTTGGGACAGATCTTGATCCAGAGGCCCTTGTTTGTTACAATGCACGTTAATTATCCCAGGCATATTCTCTCTCCTGCTCAGTGCTCTAGTGCACCATTTCATCTCAAAGCACTGTTGGTGGAGCTCCAGTCCTCACCAGCCTATACACTCTCCACCACCTTCAACATTCCTTTTACTGTTGCTCTGCAAACACCTCTTCCACCCAACCCGTGCCCACTGCTGTTACCTGTCCCTATAGTTTTGCCTTTTCCTGAATGTCACATAAATGGAATCATACAGTTTGTAAACTTTTTTTTTTTTTTTTTGAGACAGAGTCTCGCTGTCTCCCAGGCTGGACGGCAGTGGCACGATCTTGGCTCATCACAACCTCTGCCTCCCAGGTTCATGCCATTCTCTTGCCTCAGCCTCCCGAGTAGCTGGGACTACAGGTACCCGTCACCACGCCCGGCTAGTTTTTTGTATTTTTAGTAGAGACGGGGTTTCACCGTGTTAGCCAGGATGGTCTCAATCTCCTGACCTCGTGATCCGCCCGCCTCAGCCTCCCAAAGTGCTGGGATTACAGGCGTGAGCCACCGCGCCCAGACTGCAGTTTGTAAACTTTTAAGACTGGTAGCTGGGTGCAGTGGCTCACACCTGTCTCTGCAAAACCCCGTCTCTACTAAAAAATACAAAAATTAGCTGGGCGTGGTAGTGTGCACCTGTAATCCCAGATACCTAGGAGGCTGAGGCAGGAGAATCGCTGGAACCTGGGGGGCCGAGGTTGCCCACTGCACTCCAGCTTGGGTGACAGGGCAAAACTCCGTCTCAAAAGTAAAAAATAAAAAAAAGGCTTCTTGGCCGCAGTGGCTCACGCCTGTAATCCCAGCACTTTGGGAGGCAGAGGTGGGCATATCACCTGAGGTCGGGAGTTGGAGACCAGCCTGACCAACATGGAGAAAACCCATCTCTACTAAAAATACAAAATTAGCCGGACGTGATGGCACATGCCTGTAATCCCAGGTACTCGGGAGGCTGAGGCAGGAGAATCGCTTGAACCCGGGAGGCAGAGATTGTGGCGAGCCGAGATTGTGCCATTGCACTCCAGCCTGAGCAACAAGAGCGACACTCTGTCTCAAAAAAAAAAAAAAGCCATGAAGCCTCTGTCTCGTTCCCTGGGACCCTCTTAGAGCCCTGAAATGAGGTGCAAGAAGCCGGACTGCCCCAAGGTCACCATGCTGTGAGAAAGTCCAAGCACAAAGAGAGGTTACATGCGGGGACTAACAGTCCCAGCTGAGCCTAGCCACAAGTGCCAATCTGGGTGCCAGATACAGTCCTCCCAATTGAGGATCCAGAAATTGGGAAGCAGAAACGAGCAGTGTTAGGCCATTCTGCACTGCTATAAATACCCGAAACTGGGCAATTTATAAATAAAAGAGGTTTCATTGGTTCTTGGTTCTTCTGGCTGTACAGGAAGCATGGCACTGGCATGTTTGGCTCCTGGGGAGGCTTCAGGGAGCTTTCACTCACCGTGGAAGGTGAAGTGGGAGCTTGCACTTTGCATGGTGAAAGCAGGAACAAAACAGAGTTGGGGAGGGCAGGAAGGTGCCACACACGTAAAAAACCAGATCTCAGGAGTACTCACTATTACAAGGACAGCACCAAGCCATGAGGGATCTGCCCCCATCACCCAAATATGTCCCACCAGGCCCCATCTCCAACACTGGGGATTACATCTCAACATGAGATTTGGAGGGGATATCCAAATGATATCCTTGTGTGCCCATCCCTGTTGTGCCCATCCAAGTTCCCGACCCACAGAATGTGTTGGCCTAATAAAATTGTTGTTTTAAGTCACTAAGTTTGGACTGGTTTGTTAAACAGCATCAGATGGTCATAACATCCTGCAATTTGGCAGAACCTACAAGCTTGTGGGCCCAAGAGATATCTGTTTTACTCTAAAAAAATTAATGTATGTCACTTCTTGGCTGCTTAGCTTCGATATGCTCCTCCTAACTCTTTTGAGAAAATCAGTTAAAATTCTCTTAATCTTCCCAGTAACATGGCAGATTAGATGGCCTAAACAGCCCTCTTAATCAAAAAAACTAAAAATGCTGAAAAATTACAAACATCTTTATAAACACACTGATAAGCAGGCATGAAAGTGAGGAATGTGTAAACATTCAAAAAAATAAAGTGAAATGGGCCAGACGCAGTGGCTCATGCCTGTAATCCTAGCACTCTGGGAGGCCGAAGAGGGTGGATTGCTTGAGCCCGAGTTTGAAACCAGCCTGGGCAACATGGTAAAACTCTGTCTCTAAAAAAAAATATATACAAAAATTAGCCCGGCCTGGTGGTGCACAGCTGCAGTCCCAGCTACTCTTGAGGCTGAGATGGGAGGACTACATGAGCCCAGGAGGTGGAGGTTGCAGTGAGCTGAGAGCATGCCACTGCATTCCGGCCTGGATGACAGAGCCAGAGCATGTCTCAAAAAATAAAATGAGAGCTAGAATTCTGAGAATCGAGCAACAAACCTGACTTTGAGGCCGCTAAATCCTAGAGAATATAAACTTCCACTTTGGCAGCTACATGGAAGCAGTAAAGACAAAGCCTAAGGCCTGCCAGTGGGTGCAGAATATTCTAGAAAGAAACACTTTCAGGACCCCAGTTTCCACCCTCAGTATAAAGCTAAATAAATAAGGCCAGGCATGGTGGCTCAAGCCTGTAATCCCAGCACTTTGGGAGGCCAAGACGGGCGGATCACGAGGTCAGGAGATCAAGACCATCCTGGCTAACACGGTGAAACCCCGTCTCTACTAAAAAAAAATACAAAAAACTAGCCGGGCGAGGTGGCGGGCGCCTGTAGTCCCAGCTACTCGGGAGGCTGAGGCAGGAGAATGGCGTAAACCCGGAAGGCGGAGCTTGCAGTGAGCTGAGATCCGGCCACTGCACTTCAGCCTGGGCGACAGAGGGAGATTCTGTCTCAAAAAAAAAGCTAAATAAATAATAAAAACCACCACACAGAATGGAACAAAAAGAAAATATTTCTCTTGTGGATGTTGTGACTTTAATCAAGCTCTAATCTTCTAGGAAGGTCCAAACCCGTTAGTACAACACAAAGTCAGCCACAACCTGGCCTTACCTCAAGATAGTTATTGGCCCCTAAACCTCATCCACAAGCCATTCACTTTGCTACAAATTCTTTTCACTTTTATCCTCTAGACTGTGCCTTTGTAGGTGCTATTCTCTGTTTAGATCACACTTCTTTTTCTTAATTACTTTAAGTACACCAATTATAGGAATCCTTTCCCACCTTTCCCAACCATAGTTAATAGCTTCTTTCCTCCATTGTACTCTCATAGTATGCCGAGGGGTGACATAATTGTAGAACATACTGCCTCTATTGTGATTTTTTCCATTGGACCAAGAGTTCATTTGGGTCAGTAACTTACTCAACCGTGCCTTGCCTATGGTGAGCAATTAGGATTTTTTTGAATGAAAGTGTAGTCTTATGGAGATGCAGAGTAGAAGGATGATTAACAGAGACTGGGAAGGGTTGGTGGGGTGGGGAAGTGGGGCTAGTTAATAGGTACAAAAATAGAATAAGAAATAGTATAACTAGTATTTGATAGCACATCGGAGTAACTACAGCCAATAATATTGAACATTTTAAAGTAATTAAAGGAATATAACTGAATTGTTTGTAATACAAAGGATAAATGCTTGAGGTAATGTACATCCCATTTATCCTGATGAGGTTATTACGTATTGCATGCCTGTGTCAAAATATCTCAGGTGGCCCATAAATGTTTACAACTACTTTGTACCCTAAAAAAACTTAAAAAAAAAAAAAAAAAAAACTAACGAAGTATTAACCTGGAAAAATGTAGTTTTGTTCCTGAAGTAGGATTTTATCATATTCTTTGTAATTTTCAGTCTTCCCGGAGCTATAGCTCAATAGTTCTTAGCTTTAGCTGCACGTTAGAGTCACCTGCAGCTCTTTGCAAACTTTCGCTCCACAGCTGGGCCTCAGGCATCAATGTCTAAAGCTCTCCGGGTGATCTTAGCTTGCAGCCAGCGCCCTTCCAGCAACTCCAAGGCCGGCTGGTGTGAGCTCAAGCAGTCGGGAGTCGGACCAGCTGCACAGCTAATACATATATGTCCTAGGCTCTTCTCTCCTTCCAACGCAAATATGTGCATGGACCCTGCCTGGAACCGCAGCCCTGTTCTCACAACCAAACTGCCTCTCGGGCCAAAATTCCAGAATCAAATTTCTGCAAGTGGACAAACGGAAGCGGAAATAAGCCCTTTCCAACGCTAGATGACTCGATTTCGTCTCGGTCTTCCCCTGCCGGCTGGGCAGAGGCACCAGGATCAGACAGACACATTCCCTGTGGACGGCGCTCCCATCGGATGACTGGAGGGACTGGACACCAGGCGCAGGCAGTACTTCAAGGTGACCATAAGTCTCCCAAACATCCACAACGGCTCGCTCTCTCAGCTAAGGCGACAGCGCTGCCATTTTGGATCCTGTTCAGCCGCGCGAAGCCGGCGTTTGCACAGATTTTCTGACGTCATATTAAGGCGCACCGGGCGCGCAGACTTCTGGGAGATGAAGTCCTTGCGAAGGCAGCGCATTGATTGGGAGCGCGGGCGCCAGGACCCTTTGCGCAGGCGCGTTGCTTACCCGACCTGAAGAGGCGCCGTCTTCCCGGGTCCCGAGCACTCTGTGCCGGAGGTGAGGGTTGTGGGTGTGTGTCTTCGAGGAGCGGACTGAGCGCAGCAGCTTAGGGACGGGACTTGAGAACTTTGGGGAGGTGCTGTGGGAGCAAAACGGGGTGACAAGGGCGAGGCCAGCAGAGCGTGTGTCGCGACGACTCGGTGCGGACGGAAAGTTGTGCACCCACCCCCGTGTGTGCGTGTGTCCCGTGGGGTCTGGGCACCCATTGTCTGTCGGTCCCGGACTTTCAGGTTGGAGGTTTGGAGTCTTCCTCCGCCTCTCCCGTTTCTTCTTCCCATAGTGGGTGCTTAATGAACGTGGGTGGAATTGACACCAAATTTAGGGTGCTGCCCGCTCCCTCTTTCCTAGCAAGCGCCTCAGATTGCCTCATTTAGCTCCCTGCCCTGGGCCTCCGCACGAGTGCTGGAGGGCTTCATGGAGGAGGTGGGATTTGACGTGAAAAAAAAGAAAAAACCAGGAAAGCAGCAGCTAAGCGTTAGGCAGATTTGAGCTGGAGAGAATTTTTACAGAAATTTAGCAACAGTGGTAGACAAGGTTGAAGAAAAGGTACGCTGGGAGCCAGGGCCCGGGACTCAGAGAATCAGGACAAGACCAGTAGGCAAGGTGGCTTGTATAGGTGTGATCCAGGGACTGACACGAATCAAACTATTTGGGGACAGTTGTTCTAGAGGTCACATTCAGGACTAGAGAGGGGAAAGGACCAGAAGCAGAGAGCCAGTTAGGGACGTATGACAGTTTTGAAGTAAGCTGTTGTGGACCTGAATTCAGGTGGTGGTAGTGAAAGGGAAGGATACGGATGACATTGCAAAAGAAGAGTCAAAAGGGCCTGGTGACTAGATTTGGGAGGAAAGACAGTGAGGTAAGAGTTTGAGTTTGGGACACCTGGGAGAAGAATAAAACATCTGATACAAATGTAAAGCCAGGAAGAGGCGTGGATGTGGGGAATTGCCTAAAGGAAGATAATTTTGAGGTGATGGCAGAACGCCTAATTCAAGGTTTGCAGTCATTTGGAAATGCAGGATAAGTTTGGAAGAATGCAGTACAGTTGTACAATTACAATACAGTTACAGGACATGGACATCTGTAGAGTTGGAAAATGGAGCCCTGAGTGTGGATGGACTTTCTGAGGGATGGCAAAAATGAAGAAAGTACAAAGACTGAGCTATGGGCAGCATCCATGTTTCCAGGGCAAAAGTGGGGAAAAAGAGTCACACACAGACAGCAATTTTAGTGGTTGGAAGAAAGGCTAGTGCAGTATCATAGCAGTTACAGTAACCACTGGAACAAGCAGAAGCTTGTCAGAACAGTGAAAAGCTACAGAGAAATAGAGATAAGATCAGAAGTGCATTGGTAGGCCAGGCACAGTGGCTCATGCCTGTAATCCCAGCACTTTGGGAAGCCGAGGTGGGCAGATCACTTGAGGTCAGGAGTTCAAGACCAGCCTAGCCAACATGGTGAAACTCCATCTCTATAAAAAATACAAAAATTAGCTGGGCATGATGGCGGGTGCCTGTAATCCCAGCTACTCGGGAGGCTTTGGTGGGAGAATCACTTGAACCTGAGAGGTAGAGGTTGCAGTGAGCTGAGATCATGCCATTGCACTTCAGCCTGGGTGACAAGAGTGAAACTCTGCCTCAAAATAAAAAAAGGTAGCTTTCAAGCATGCCCTTTCAGGTGTGTGAGGGGCAAAACTGAAAAACAGGGACTGGAGAAGAGTAAGTGGTGACAGTGTGGAGTCAGTAGATTTGTATTACTCTCCAAAAAGTTTCATCATGAAAGAAAAGCTTAAATGAGAACTGTTTTGCTAGAAGGAGGTCATGGGATTCAGTGAAAATAGTTTCAGGTAGAGGAGGCTTGTATGTCTTTGAAGATGTCGAAAGAAAGTACTACTGGGGTGGAAAATGCTGGGGGGCCGGGGGAAAGACTAGGGGCCAGGCGTGGCAGCTCACGCCTGTAATCCCAGCACTTTGGGAGGCTGAGGCGGGTGGATCATGAGGTCAAGAGATTGAAACCATCCTGGCCAAAATGGTGAAACCCTGTCACTACTAAAAATACAAAAATTCTGTAATCCCAGCACTTTGGGAGGCCGAGACGGGCGAATCACGAGGTCAGGAGATCCAGACCATCCTGGCTAACCCGGTGAAACCCCGTCTCTACTAAAAAATACAAAAAACTAGCCGAGCGAGGTGGCGGGCGCCTGTAGTCCCAGCTACTCGGGAGGCTGAGGCAGGAGAATGGCGTGAACCCGGGAGGCGGAGCTTGCAGTGAGCTGAGATCTGGCCACTGCACTCCAGCCTGGGCGACAGAGCGAGACTCCGTCTCAAAAAAAAAATAAAAAAAAAAAAAAATAAAAATACAAAAATTAGTTGGGCGTGGTGGTGCATGCCTGTAGTCCCAGCTACTCCGGAGGCTGAGGCAGGAGACTGCCATGAACCCAGGAGGCGGAGCTTGCAGTGAGCCGAGATCGTGCTACTGCACTCCAGCCTGGGCCACAGAGCAAGACTCCATCTCCAAAAAAAAAAGAAAAAAGTTAGAACACAGGTAAAGTCCTGGAGATAGACATTTCTGTCTTGTTGACCTCACACATCTCGCTGCCTAGCACATAACAGCTACTTGGTACATAGTCATTGAATAGTGCAATAAGTGGATGGATTGCACTGAGCAGTAGAAAGGAAGAGAACTTGTATTTGTTGAATGAACTGGATGATAAATGCTTTATATTAATGGTCTTACCATTTGTAACTACTCTGTGAGTTAGGCAGCAAACAACTATTGGCTTAGGTAACTCATCCAAGGCTTCATGGTTAATAATTCCATGCCTGTGTAGTGCTTTCTACCATATAACCCTGCTTCCCTTGAAACTCATTCCTGGGACTCTTTGGTGTGGTAGAAGACAAAAGTTATGCAGAAATTTCTTGCTTATACTTAGCTAAACTTGTTTTTCCAAAAAGTTTTTGCTTGTTTTTCACATAGTTTTTGCAAACTGGTATTCACCCTCAAGGTAATATTCCTTTAAAATTTTGCTTGGCCAGTGTGAACCCATTATTAAATAACCCTGAGCTGCCTGGCAACCTGTAACTCTTAAGCTATAATGATTTATTTTCATGAAAAGATAGCAAAGGTAACAGACTAATAGACTAGAACAGAAAATCCCCAAATATCCAAGAATGTGATAGCCCCATTATAGAATAGAGTTAAATGCTGCCAGACAGACCAGTGAATATCTATTGATCTGGTCTTTTGACATTTTTGAAAACTTAGTTGTTCCTTATTTGTATCTTTGATTCATAAGTCTAGCTGTAGGACTCATCTCCTAAGGGAGAAAGGATGAAATCTGCAGTTACAATGCCTCTTTGGAACCAGAGGTAGGTTCATTGTTAGTAGAGCCCATTTCTCTTTCTACCTGATAGTTACCTGTAGCCCCAGTACTGTTAGTCCTCCCTGTTTGGGGTGTGTAGTTCCGTGTCTGGGATTACCTGGTTTATTCCTATTCCAAATTTCTTTTTACATACTTATGTGAATAGATACAAGTATATATCCCAAGGGTACATCTATACTTTATGAATAGTCATACAATTAATAGAAAAAGTACCTTTTTATATAACTAAAGTTTTAAACATTGCCTTCCTTGTATTGCAACTTTTATGGCATACTTTATATTAACTTTTCTATTTTGAGTATGAAACTCATAGCCCTTCAAAGTTCAAATTATTTTACTTAGCACTAATGATTTTTATTACTTATCTGGCCAGTGGGAGCCAGAGTCATCTGAGTTTTCTTATTCAAGGATGTGGGGTCAGCTCAAATTCCGAATGTCCAAAACTGTACTCATTGGTTTTCCTTTCCATCCTCCTTCTCTGTTGCTTATCTCCATGAACAGCATTGTTATCCACGCCGCAATGGTAACCTGGACATCATTTTTGCCCTCATCACCTTCAGCCTCTTCTTCCAGCCAGTGTATTGTCTGTTCTTCTTCTTTTTTTTCCCCCCTGAGACGGAGTCTTGCTCTGTTGCCCAGGCTAGAGTGCAGTGGCGTGATCTTGGCTCATTGCAACCTTTGCCTCCCAGGTTCAAGCGATTCTCTTGCCTCAGCCTCCCAAGTAGCTGGGATTATAGGTGCCCACCACTGTGCCTGGCTCATTTTTGTATTTTTAGTAGAAACGGGGTTTCACCATCTTGGCCAGGCTGGTCTTAAACTCCTGACCTCGTGGTCCACCCACCTCGGCCTCCCAAAGTGCTGAGATTACAGGTGTGAGCCACTGCGCCCGGCCTGTCTGCTCTTCTTAATAGCTTGACAGCAGTGTCTTCCATTTCTACTTTCACAGCTTTCATTCAGTTTGTCATCTTTCTTATTGAAGTACAACACTCTCCTCAGTGGTCTGCTCACCTCCATTCTTTCCTTCCTGTAATCTCATCACACCACAGCCGCTCAGTGTGGCGTGGCCACCTGTGTTGGGGTCCCCAGGATCACCCCAGGTTCAGGGATTCACTAGAAGGACTCAAGACTTGACCCGTAGTTGTACTTCTGGCTAAGAGTATGATGATGACCCTGCAAGGACAGGCAGCCAGATCATAAGGTGAAAAGACAAGCCAGGTAGAGGAATCCGCATATAGGCTTGCTTCTATTCTCCTTCTCCCATGAGGGTGTCACATGGAGCACACTCCTTCCCCCAGCAACGAAAATGCAGCAACAATCTCTGCTCAAGGCAGCTCACTGGAGACTCAGCCCACGTTTTTACTGAGAGCTGGTCACCTAGGCACCGTCTGTCTAACACATACCAAAATTCCAGACCCTCCAATAGGAAAGCAGATGTTCACCATAAACCACATTGTTTGCATGAATAGTTTAGGCATAGCAGACCCCCATTATCTCTTAGGGAACTGGGGAACCCTCTCAAAATCGAGGTTTCCAGCTGCCAGCGAAGGGCCAGCACGCAAGCAGAACTTTCTAGGAATAGCAGTCTCAGGTCCGCTATAACTTTTCTGCACACCACTCTTCTTTCCTTTCTGTTATTTTTTCTGTACACCAAAATAAGGACATACTCTTGTTGAAAAAAATGTATAAAGAATGGTAAGAAAATAAAAATCTCTTATACCTCACCACTCAAATTTCATTTACATTTTAATATGTGTTCGTCCTTTTTCTATACATAATGTGCACGTACATGTATGTAATTTTAAGAGTGTACATTCTTCACGTAGTATTTTTGAATTTCTTAGGTTTTTTTTTTTTTTTTTTTTTTTTGGTTTTTTTTTTTTGAGATGGAGTCTCACTCTTTCACCCAGGCTGGAGTACAGTGGCATGATCTCAGCTCACTGCAACCTCTGCCTTCCAGGTTCAAGCGATTCTCCTGCCTCAGCCTCTGGAGTAGCTGGGACTACAGCCATGTGCCATCATGCCTGGCTAATTTTTGTATTTTTAGTAGAGATGGGATTTCACCATGTTGGCCAAACTGGTCTCGAACTCCTAACCTCAAGTGATCCTCATCCCTTGGCCTTCCAAAGTGCTGGGATTACAGGTGTGAGCCCCCGTGCCTGGCCATTCTTTGTGAGTTTTTTCAATTGTTGATTTTTTTTTTGTAAGAAACAAAGCATTATAAAGCTGAAGTATCCTGGGTATCCCTCCCCAGTCTTATTTCCCTATCTTCTCAGATATGTACACATTGGTGCTTATTGTCCCATGTGTTAATAGATTTTTGCAGGTATTATCTACCTGTTTTTAAATTTTATGTAAATATTATACAGTAAGTCATTTTATAACTTATTTTTTGCCCAGTAATTATGTTTTTTGCAATTTATCTCTGTTAATAATGTATAATATTCATATATGTGTATATATTCACAAATCCATTATCTGATTAATGGACATTGAAGTTGTTTGCAGTTTATCACTAGTGATCTTCTCCCCACTGACTTGTAATGCCACCTCAGTCGCACATCAGGCTTCCCTAATGCTTGGATATGTTTTGGAATTTTCTGTTCTAGTCTATTCATCTGTAATTGATGTGGCTATCTTTTCATGAAAATAAATCATGATAGCATAAAAGTTAAAAGCTCCCAGGCTGACTTGGATCCAAGTTCTACCTCAGCTTCTTACAAAGCCTTAATTTCCTAATATGTAAAATAGTGTCTTCCTTATTGATTTATGAGGATGGAGTTAAATTATCCTTATAAAAAGCACTTAGCACAATACCTGGTAAATAGCAAATGCTCAATAATGCTAGTTGTTATTAAGATGATGGGGTTTTTTTGTTTTGGTTTGTTTGAGATGGAGTCTCTCTCTGTCGCCAGGCTGCAGTGCAGTGGCACGATCTTGGCTCCCTGCAACCTCCGCCTCCTGGGTTCAACCAATTCTCCCGCCTCGGCCTCCCAAGTAACTGGGACCACAGGCACGTGCCACCACACCCAGCTAATTTTTTTGTATTTTTAGTAGAGACAGGGTTTCACCATTTTGACCAGGATGGTCTCCATCTCTTGACCTCATGATCCACCTGCCTCAGCCTCCCAAAGTGCTGGGATTAAGCCAATGCGCCAGGCCAAGATGATGTTTAATAGTGTTCCATTTATGTATGGACTGGACCAGAAATTACTTAACCAAGTCTCCAGATGTTTAAGGTATTTCAAATTTTTGCTGCCTTATTGAAAAGATTAAATGAGATCATACATATAGAGTGCTTAGGAAGTGCCCTGGAACATAGCTGTCAGTAAGGGTTAGTGTTAATGATGAGTCATAAAAAGCTGTGTACATATTATTACTTATTTCCTTAGTATAAATTCCTAGGAGATAATTGCTGGGTCAAACAGTATGTTTCAAGGCCCTTGCTGTAAGTCACAGTGGTTTTTCTAAAGCACAGATGTGATGACATGTCCACACCCAAGCCCTTCGGTAACCTCCATGCCTGTGGAGAAAGGGCCGTGCAAAACTCTCCTTGAGGAAACTGGCCTCTGCCTCCCTCTTTAGCTGCATCTTCCCCACAGCACGACTCACAGCCTAGACTTCTACCATTCTAAGCTGATTTTTGTTGTTAATCCTTTCCATGTAAAGACCTGCCTCCTTCTTTTTGAGAAACTTGAGGTTTTTTTCTCAAGATTTAGAAGGTTCTGGCTCCTCCCACAAATGAAAACTTAGCTTAGATCCCACTCCTGTCAAGAAAGCTGCAGTGCTCCTCCCTCCACCCCTCCCTGCTGGGCTAGGTGAGCCTCTGAGGTGCTGTCATGGATTGCATATCGCTTTGCTGCACTTACACATCCTGGAGTGAAATATTATTTCATTTACTTGTTCTCTGTGCTAAGCTATAGCTTCTGGAGGACAAAGACAGCGTCTGACAGTTTTTTTGTGCTTGGTATAAGTAGTTGGTGCTGAATAAATGCTGGTTGAATAGAAGGATGAATGAGTCACAAGAAGCAGTGACCATATCCCCTTGACTGTTGGAGAATGGTCAGTGCACCACAAATACGCCTTTTCCTCCTCCTCATGAGGACCACACCATCTCCCAGCCACCATAAATCCCAGAAATGTGGGATTTAATGCTCTTGTTTTATTTTTATAGTTTTTATTTTTGTAGAGACAGGGGTCTTGCTATGTTGCCCAGGCTGGTCTCGAGAACTCCTGGCCTCAAGTGATCCTTTTACCTCAGCCTCCCAAAGTGCCGGGATTACAGACGTGCGCCACTGTGCCTGGTCTGTTGTTTTAATTAGACTCTCGATTGCGAAAACCTGAGACTTCGCTAATCCCAGTAAAGGGAATTAGTGATAAGATCTTACACAGAGCCCAAGAGGGTTGGAGTATTACGGCAATCTATGAATAAATAAGGCTGGTTTGCATGGAAATTGGACCCGTGGGTGGTGCTAGGCGAGGTGAGGGCCTCCCCAGGAATTCTTAGGTCTCTGTGTCAGTATACCACCGCTGGTGGGACTGCACTGGGCTCCCCCTGCCTGCCCCTGGTCCCGTGGTCTATTATGACCTTTTCTCTACCTTGTACCTCCCACGTGCCCACGGGTTCTGCTGCTGGTAACTTTGGTTCCCCGATCCTCGTGGCTGCTTCGGGACCTCATGATATCCTTTCAGCTAGTCACTTACTTGTCCTGACATTTCTTAGTTCACATTCCCAAGGAAGGATGTCACCCCTTTTCAAGCCAGACCACGTCTCAGTCTACTACTCACCTATGCATCGCCCACCTGTGGCCTAATCAGTGTGGCTCCGGGAATGAGACCCAGGGTCACATGGTACAAAACCTGCCCAAGGGACGGTCCTTTAGCAGGGGCTACGAGTGGGGTCTTTTTCCTTTGAAGAGACTGGATTGTCTTTGATATGTCTTGTCCGTGTAGTCTTTTACAAAATTGCTTATGGCTTTTGCCCAGTAATTGTTCAGGGCAATACTGAATGTGAGTTTATACGTATACGCACTGTGTGAATCTTACACAGTTCTTGACTCTCAGGAATAGAACTCTGCCTCTAGCATCATGGTAAAACCACCACCACATTGTGGTCTAATTCGCAATTCCATGGTTGTTGGCTCTCATTCTGGGGCGGTCTGGGGTTGTGCCTGGCCTTGCTTGACTTTGACCCCCTTTTGTAAGGTACTGAGAATGACGTATCCCCCTGGTATGGGCTTCATGGGTCAAAACACTATGTGACGGTACTGGTCTTTCTCGTACCTTCTTTCTCACCCCACACTTCTGCTTCATTAGGACTCTGCCCTTGACTACAGGGAGAGCACACAGGAAAGAATGGCTGCTGCGTCTCCGACCACCAGATGCCAGGTGAGGTGGCCTTTTGTGTTTCCGAAGTACTCCATTCGTCTCCAGAATAGAACCACTTTTCTTTATCCTGGAGCCTCTTTGAGCAGACCCAGCCAGGCAGATGAAGGACTCCACAGGGAGTATTTCTTTCCCATTTCACTTGAGGTGTCCTTTAGTGACCTTTTCGTGCCGTGAGCATGTGCCCACTAGCTCGTCACCAGACTCACAACTCCTGGAGCCTTCGCTGTGAGTGATTGTGCCTAGAAGCCAATGGTAGGGTCTGACTGGAAGGTTTGGGGAATAGTGGGCTGGTTCTGGTCCTGACTGTCCCTTTGGTACATTCATGTGTGGACTGAGAGGAGGCCCCAGTGTTCAGAGAGTGTGGGGCTAGGCGGGGATGTGTGGTACACACTGTAGAACACCTGTCTGCTGGTGCTGAGAGCCCTGAAGAGTCTCCTGTGCTACAGACATGTGGCTTGCTCCATTCCTGCCCAAGGACAGAGTCTTGAATTCTGCACCCTGGCCTATCGGCACCCTGGCCTAGAACTTTTGCCGACACACTGGAGACTCATCTGAGGTTTTAGAACTGGAGGTAAAGAGATGCAATATTACAGAATCACAGAGCATTGGAATGAAATGAGGTGGATCCTACAGATGATCTAATCAACACCATTATTCTAAGGATTTGTAAAAAACAAAGACAATTGGTGAAATCTGAGTAAGATTGTAGATTAGGTAATAGGATAAGATCAATGCTATTTTCTCCTTTTTATATTATTTTATTTTTTTTGAGATGCAGTCTCACTCTGTCACTCAGGCTGGAGTGCAGTGGCACGATCTCACCTCACTGCAAGCTCCGCCTCCCGGGTTCAAGCGATTCTCCTGCCTCAGCCTCTGGAGTAGCTGGGACTACAGGCGCCGCCACCTCGCCTGGCTAATTTTTTTGTATTTTTAGTAGAGATGGGGTTTCACCATGCTCCTGTCCTCATGATCTGCCCGTCTTGGCCTCCCAAAGTGCTGGGATTACAGGCGTGAGCCACCACGCCCAGCCTGTTTTCTCCATTTTTTATAGTTATACTGTGATCATAACAACAGTACGCCCTTGTTTTTGCAGAATACACATTGAAATATTTAGGATTAAAGACATCTGATGTCGGCAAGTTAGTCAAGAGGAAAGATAAAGCAAACGTGGAAAATGCTGCCATTTGAGGAAGCCAGGTGCAAGGCACACACGGCTTTTTTTGTGCTGGTTTGAGAGGTCTGAAGAAAGAGGCTGATACTCAGAAGCTCAGCTGCAGGTGTAGTGCTGTGAGGTTCTGACCAAGAGCTCCATGTCCTGGGTGATGAGGCCACTTTTCCCAAGGGCTTTAAAGTTCTACTCAGTCCATTGTTTTTCTTCCCTCCCACCATGCATCCTCCAGGGCTGTCATCTTTGACATTTTTGGTCTGGTCCAAATAAAGAGAAGGGTTAAGAGTAAAGGAGAATGTGATTGTATTTTCAGGAATCAGTGACATTCGAAGACGTGGCTGTGGTTTTCACAGATGAAGAGTGGAGTCATCTGGTCCCCATACAGAGGGACCTCTACAAGGAGGTGATGCTGGAGAACTATAACAGCATCGTGTCATTGGGTAAGGGGAGCCTCCATGAGGAGGTACAGTCTGTCCTATGCTAATGTGGGGCTGAGAGGGCTGAGGAATTATTACCTTTCTCCTCCCCACTGAGTCCTGAGCCACTTGAGAGACAAGGTAAGAGTTGAAAGATGTGGCATCAGAGTACAGCAACGGCGGGCTCAATACTGAACCCCAGCATTGGGCAGACATGCCTCCCCAGCCATGGGCGGTGCTGGACAACCATAGGCTCTCTCGCTCAGCAGCCTGCCCTGGCAAAACGGAGGGCGGGCCAGTGAGGGCTGAGGGACCGAGCAGAATGTGTGTTAGAGGCAGGGAGCTGGGTCTCCAGAGGGGCAGGCGGAAAACGCTGAGTTCCATATGCCCAGCTATTCTCCCAACTCGCCAGTCAGGTAACTCAGCTCACCCAGAGGAGTGTGTGCTGGGGAAGGGGGCCATCTTGTCGGAATAGAGGGTTGTGCCTCTGAGGTCACCAGAGATATGTTTGATTTTGAGTATTTGTCTTAGGTACAGTCTTAGATGCTCACAGAACACACTTTGTAATTATAGAGACTTGTGTGACAGAGAAAGTTGAGTCACTACTGATTCCGGTATTAGTGAAAAGTAAAGTTGGGCTCCTGGAGGTTATGGGAACCTCTCAGGGGCTTCAAGAGTGAGAGGCTGAGGGAGTGCCCAGAATGAGAAGCCGGTTTAAACTAAGCAGCAGTAAAAGGACTCGCAGTGCTGATTTCCTACCAGGCAGGTCTCAAAGTAAGTGCTAACACCCCCCAGAGTAATGTAATCAGGCCAGTAGTCTCCCAAACAGAATGGAATATTCAGGAAGGAGCCTTTGTTACAGGCGTTAGCAGATGGCTGTTGAGGAAAATAGAGCCCCTGAGGTCAGGGACCGAGAGCCACAGGGAGATGCTGGGTGTGGCCATTTTGTCAACAGAGAATCTACATAAAACCCAGTAGACAGTCCTTGGGCCCAATAAAAGTGCCTCTTTCCCAAGTTGGGGCCTCAACAAAAGGGAAGTTTAGAGCCCAAGCCTATTTCCAGGACCTATTTTTTAATATAACCAAAAATGGATAGATTTGCTTCAGGGAATTTATCCTAAGGAAATAATAGGACTAACAATCCGTGGTATATGGAGATGTTCATTACACTATTGTTTGTTAATAGCAAAACATTAAAAATGATCTAAATGTCTGTCATAAGGGAATTCATTAAATAAATTATGTTATCCATACAATGTCATATCCCGTAGCTATTACAATGGTGAGGTAGATCAGTGCTGATTGAAATAAAATAGTATTTTAAATTTATTATGTGAAAAAAAAAATCAAGTTTACAAGTCAGCATCATTTCATTATCCAGTTTTTTATTTTTTAATTTAATTTTATTTTTTCATTTGAGAGAGTCTCACTCTGTTGCCTAGACTGGAGTGCAGTGATGCAATCTCGGCTCACTACAACCTCCGTCTCCAGGGTTCAAGCAGTTCTCGTGCCTCAGTCTCCCAAGTAGCTGGGATTACAGCCATGAGCTACCATACCCTGCTAATTTGTGTATTTTTAGTAGAGACGGGGTTTCACCATGTTGGCCAGGCTGGTCTCGAACTCCTGACCTCAGGTGATCTACTCGTCTTGGCCTCCCAAAGTGCTGGGATTACAGGGGGGGGCCACTGTGCCCAGCCTCATTATCCAGTTTTTAACAGAATGTATCTAGAGGCATCTTTGGATATCTGAATAGAAAGAAAGAAAATACACTGTATGCAAGGTGATTTTTTTTCTTTTTGCTTGTATAGACTTCTAATTTTCCTAGAATGAACCGGACAGATTTGTTTCAATGAAAGCATAGTGCTCAAGGCAAACAAATGAACAAAAATGGGCAGTTTTGATACACTTTTTTATTCAAGGTGACTTAATTTCATTCTCATCTCCCCTAAGCCTTCATCCTACCAGTACTAACACCGGGAACTTCCCATTCACTTCACGGGGAAGAATAAACATGTGAATCCACATGGGTTCTCTCAACCTTCTGACCTTGTGCCACTTGCTCCTTTTATAGCCTCAGTCTTGGCCTCTGTCCAGAGTTTCCTCTGCTTTGGACTCTGCATTCTTGGCCTGTGCATTCTGCCTTTTGCATTTTCTCTCTAAAAGACTTAGATGCTGTGTCCAGGCACAGTGGCTCATGCCTGTAATCCCAGCTGTTTTGGAGGCCGAGGCAGGCAGATCACCTGAGGTCAGGAGTTCGAGACCAGTGTGGCCATCATGGCAAAGCTCCTTCTCTACTAAAAATACAAAAATTAGCCAGGTGTGGTGGCACCCGTCTGTAATTCCAGCTAGTGGGGAGGCTGAGGCAGGAGAATCACTTGAACCTGGGAGGTGGAGGTTGCAGTGAGCCGAGATCGGGCCACTGCACTCCAGCTGGGGCGACAGAATGAGACGCTGTCTCAACAGCAACAAAAAAGTCTTAGAAGCTGGGATTGAGCTTTGGGAGAGTGATATTTCATCACACACAGCCACTTGCTTTGTTTCTTTCTCTTTGAGCAGGCCTTCCAGTTCCTCAACCTGATGTGATTTTCCAATTGAAGAGAGGGGACAAGCCATGGGTAGTAGATCTGCATGGGTCTGAGGAGAGAGAACGGCCAGAGAGTGTCTCTCTAGGTAACTGAGTGTGAACAGGACAGGATGGAATTTTGTTATTTGGGTGATGGGGGAACATCAGCTCTCGCCTTTCTCTCACATTCCAGTCTTTTGCTTGTTATTTATTGTGTGTCACCCACTAGCTTTCATTTTTTCCCTTTACACCTTAACGTGTTATTCGTCTATATTCACCAAGTGTTACTTTCTCACATCTGTCACACGGCACACTCATGCCTTGCTCTTTCCTTTTTTTTTTTTCCAAGACAGAGTCTCGCTCTGTTGCCCAGGCTGGAGTGCAGTGGGGCTGTCTTGGCTCACTGTAACCTCCGCCTCCCGGGTTCAAGTGCTTCTCCTGCCTCAGCCTCCCAAATAGCTGGGATTACAGGCGCCTGCCACCACACCCGGATAATTTTTGTATTTTAGTGAGACGGGGTTTTGCCATGATGGCCACGCTGGTCTCGAACTCCTGACCTCAGGTGATCCACCCACCTTGGCCTCCCAAAGTGCTGGGATTATAGGAGTGAGCCACTGTGCCCAGCCACACTTTGCTATTTCTATTGAGCGCCATCCAGTCCATTCGGCATGCTCTCGTAATTGTGCTGGCCATGCTCCCGCTGGACATTCTCCTGTTTTCTGAGGTGTCCACCATCCGTTCTGTTCCCTGCCACCTTCTTCAATCCCAGGTCTCAGTCCCTCTCTGCAGTGTAGTACTATTTGTGGGAGCAAGCAATGCAGTAACCATACATTACTTTCAGACTCATGGAAGCATCTCTTCTTTCTGCTGTAATATTTTCTAGTCCAGGAAGAAAAACTGCATCTGTTTTCTGTTTGTTCCAGAAACTAAGCCTGAGATTCATGATGCTTCAGACGAAAAATCAGAAGGATCATTGAGGGAATGCCTTGGAAGGCAAAGTCCTCTGTGTCCTAAATTTGAAGTTTATGCACCCGATGGCAGGATGGGAACAGAAAAGCAAAGCCCTTCAGGGGAGACTCATAAGAAATCTCTCTCCCGGGAGAAAGGCGTGCGGCGAGGGTCAGCCCTGCCCAGGGAAGTTCTCACTAAAGAGAGACACCAGGAATGCAGTGACTGTGGGAAGACCTTCTTTGACCACTCATCCCTCACCCGCCATCAGAGGACTCACACTGGGGAGAAGCCCTACGGCTGCCGTGAGTGTGGGAAAGCCTTCAGCCACAGGAGCAGCCTCAGCAGACATCTGATGTCGCACACCGGGGAGAGCCCCTACGAGTGCAGCGTGTGCGCAAAAGCCTTCTTCGACCGCTCGTCCCTCACTGTCCACCAGCGAATCCACACCGGAGAGAAGCCCTTTCAGTGCAGCGAGTGTGGGAAAGCCTTTTTTGACCGTTCGTCCCTTACTCGACACCAGAGAATTCACACTGGAGAAAGTCCTTATGAATGTCATGAGTGTGGGAAAGCCTTCAGCCAGAAAAGCATTCTTACTCGCCACCAGCTAATCCACACTGGCAGGAAGCCGTACGAGTGTAACGAGTGCGGGAAAGCTTTCTATGGGGTCTCGTCACTGAACAGACATCAGAAGGCTCACGCCGGGGACCCTCGCTATCAGTGTAACGAGTGTGGCAAAGCTTTCTTTGACCGCTCATCCCTTACGCAGCATCAGAAGATCCACACTGGAGACAAGCCATATGAATGCAGCGAGTGCGGGAAAGCCTTCAGCCAGCGATGCCGGCTCACGCGGCATCAGCGCGTCCACACGGGAGAGAAGCCCTTTGAATGCAGTGTGTGTGGGAAAGTTTTCAGTTCAAAATCTTCCGTTATTCAGCATCAGCGGCGTTACGCCAAGCAGGGAATAGACTGAGTTGGGTGAAAGCTTGGGCGGGACAAGAACTTCCATACAAATTCGAGATAGGTCTCCCCTGTCTTAAACAAAGCTGCCATTTACTCATTCTACCCACCCTGGCTGCTGCTGTCCTGGACTGCTTGTGCGCCAGAGTGTTCAATAGGCACTCCCTTCCGGCTGTGTTACAGAACTGCAGGCAGGCCACGGAGATGACTCCCTTCCTGCTGTGTTACAGAACTGCAGGCAGGCCACGGAGATGACTCCCTTCCTGCTGTGTTACAGAACTGCAGGCAGGCCACGGAGATGACTCCCTTCCTGCTGTGTTATAGAACCACAGGCAGGCCATGGAAATGTCTCTTAACGATACAAAAGTTTGACAAGGTTTGTCAGACAATAGGATAGATGTTAGGAGGAGACATACCTCTTGTCTGAGAACCTAGGCCCCGGGTATCACTGCACTTTAAGTAACTGGCGGCTGCAGCAGGAGGGAAAGGCAGAATGATACCAGAGCAGTACTATTTTTTTTCAGAACAGTTGTTTTGATGGGTGTTTTAGTCCCCCTGTCTTGGAGCTTTTTGGGGCCCTAATCTTGTTCTCTTGTGTCCCAGCTTTTAGACCTCTTCCTTCTACTGCTAGTAGCTGGCACTTCCTGAGCGCTTACGATGAGGTAAAGACTCAGCTAAGGGTTTTACAGGAAGTAGATTAACTGATCCTGTCGCCAACCCTATGAAGTAGGCACTGTTACCATCTGCATCTCTAGATGAGCACCCTGAGGTTTATAGAGATTAAATCACTTGCCCAAGGTGACCCAGCTGGTAAAAGGTGATGCCAGGTCTTGAAGACAGGTCCACCTTCAAAGTCTATTTTCTTTACCATTATGCTTGACAGTTTGTTTTATAATTTATGTATATGTATTATCCTCTCAACTAGATTGTAAGCACTTGGAGGTGTGACTTACAGGTCTTTGTATCTCACACAGTGCCTTGCTAATGGGTGCTCAATAAATATTTATATGAATGAATGACTTTTCTACTTACCAGATTCTCTCCATTCAAAACACCTCTTGGATTTGCATTCTTTGTCTGAATTCACAGCCCAGCCTACACTTTTATCATCCCCAGCTCCCACTCCTGGCAGCAGTAGCTTCCTAATTCCAGTTCTTCCCACTTGATTGTTGAAGAGGGATGTGCTAAGATGTGGTACAGTAATAGCCCACAGAGAGCTATTTCTCCCTTAAAACCTGACGGGAACCACTCTGTCTTATTCTGTCCTCATTATTTGGAACATCTGGCTTCCAAAGTCACCACAAGGGAGGAAGAGAAAGCTAGAGGAATTTGTCGGATTTCTTTTTAGACCCAGGCTTACATCACTTCTGTCCACATATAAGAAGCCAGAACCCAGCACTTGGAGGCCAGCAAAGTAAACAAGCACCTCGAAAGCTGGTTAACACCGAGAGCCTCTGTCATAAAGTAAACAAGCACCTCGAAAGCTGGTTAACACCGAGAGCCTCTGTCACAAAGTAAACAAGCACCTCGAAAGCTGGTTAACACCGAGAGCCTCTGTCACCGTTACAGTTTGCATATTACTGTTAACCCAGTCTTTGCAAGTGACCCCTTCCTGCCCATCGTTGCCTTCCTCAAGACCTAAAATAGCTTCCTATTCAGTGAAAAATTATCTCAATATTTAAGATCTGCCTTAACATGATCCCCATTGCTGAACTTTACCTCCTGACTCCAAAAACCCTTCTATTCCCTGGGCCCAGTCCTGTATTTTCATTTTTGTTAAAGGATACGCACTAGATGACCTCGACTCTAGGCATCTGCATTCTCTTGCTCTTCGCTTAGGGTGAAGCTCAGAAAAGGACCTGGTTCTGAAAGGCTGTCTGGAATTAGACTGCCCTACGTGATTCCCCGTGGATTGAGATGAATTTCCTCTGGAAGTTCAAGTCAGATTCGGGAAGCTGAATTACCAAACAGACCCTCCTCAACCTACTAACAACCCTATTCCTCTGTTCACCCTAGAGCAGACAAACGGCAGGGAAGACTTGATCTGTGGACTTTTGAAAGCAACTTGAGGAAAAACACGTAACAGAATCTGTGGGTGTGGACAATATGCGATATTGCTAAATAATGTCAAGTAGGAAATAAAAAAAACTATGGACAAACTTTTGGCTGATGACTGTCTGGGAGTTCTGAATTTTTACTGCCTCATTAAAAGTAAATTGAGGGTCAGGTATTTCCCTAATACATTCTACCATTTTCAGCAAGATGAGACTGGAACGAATTCAGGATTCGATGGACATCTTTTTTACTCTATTATCCTTGGAAAAGATACCAATGGACTTTTGAGCACAGTAGTAATGGAAACAGAGTGGAGATATGGATTTGATGGTTTTCCCTTTGTTCCCCTTTTAAATTTGGTTATCAGAGCTTTTTTTTTTTCTTTCAATGTGGATACTGTTCCACTTCCTTCTAAAAACAGGAAATGGCCATTTTATCTTTTAATTAATATCTCCCAATATGGCATGTAGTAGTGGAGACCTTAAATTTTGAGGTTTTGGCTTCACCTAATGGCCATTAGTAGGGTCAAATCTTGGAATCAGAAATTGATCAAATTGGAAGAATATCAGCATTCTTAAGGTATAAAGCAAAAATGACGGGATAGTGTTTGCAGGGGTTTGAGCCTCAAAGAAATAATATCACTGATGTCAAGCTTTAAAAGGAGTTTCAAAGACATGAAATAATATTACTGATGACAAAGTTTTTGTTTTTTGTTTGTTTCTTTCTTTTGAGACAGTGTCTCGCTCTGTCGCCCAGGCTAGAGTGCAGTGGCGTGGTTTCGGTTACTGCAACCTCTGCCTCCCAGGTTCAAGCAATTCTCCCACCTCAGCCTCCCAAGTAGCTGGGAATACAGGCGCCTGCCACCACGCCCGGCTAATTTTTTGTATTTTTAGTAGAGACGGGGTTTCACTATGTTGGCCAGGCTGGTTTCAAACACCTGACCTCGTGAGCCACCCGCCACCACCTCCCAAAGTGCTAGGGTTACAGGTGTGAGGCAGTGCGCCTGGCCAAACTCTTAAGTTTTAAGAGAGAATTGACTGCTTGCCACACAAAGGCACAGAAGCATTCCACGAATCAAAAGAAAGGTTGGCAATGCTAGAGAACCTTGCAATGGAAAGAATATGGCAGATGGCAAAAAGCTGGGCACCGCAACCTGGCACAGACAGTTGGCAGGCCCACCAATCCCAGAAATGCATCTGGGGTGTCAGGATGCTAGGGCGGCCAGCGGGAGGGTTGGCCAGCTTCTGGGCTCAGGCACACCCACCCCCTCCTCCCCAGGCCTGCATTTCTAAGAATAACCCCCTCTGCAAGTCTGACATAATAAATCACACAGAGCTGAAGATGGAAGCAAAGATACCAGGTGCCAGCCATTAGACAAGACGAATATGTTCATTTTCAATAACCAGCTAGAACTGATTCCTCAGGAAGTCTAAGAGATTGACTGCAATGGATATCAAGTTCCTAAGTGGTCTATGTTATTGAGGCAAGACTCCTGTGGTAAAAAGCAAGTTGAAGTAGACATGTTGAGTTGGGTGATGGGGATCTAGTGAGGGGGCTTCTCTGAAATGCTTTTACAAGGGTTTGAGTGGATTGGGAAATGTATATACAGATTGACCATTATAATTTGAAATCCAAAATGCCCCAGAATGTGAAGCTTTTTGAGTGCTGAGCTAAAGCCACAAGTGGAAAATTCCACATCTGATCTCATGTGATGGGTCGCAGGAAGACCAAGATTTAAGGGGCGTGAAGACAGGATGAGGCTTCAAAGGAGAATGAGTAGATGGAGATAGGTCAGAGAAATACCAGGGGACAGCAGTGTCAAAGAAGTCACAAGATTTTCAAGAAAGAGGGAATGATCAAAACACTCCATGTTGCCAGGTAATCAAGGAAGACAAAGCCTGAGAAGGCTCCACTGGAGTTTATCAGTGACATTTAGCAGTGATATTTACAGAGTTGGAAAGATGATGATATATTGCTAAATGATAAGCCCAGGTTACAAAATGTTTGGAACTTGAATACATTTACAATATATTTCCATATATATGCATAGAAAAAGAATGACCAACACCAAGATATTATCCCTAATTATCTTTGACTAGAAAGCTTATATACTATTTTCTTTTTTTTTTGTTTTGAGACGGAGTCTCAGTCTGTCGCCCAGGCTGGAGTGCAGTAGCATGATCTCGGCTCACTGCAACCTTTGCCACCCGGGTTCAAGCAATTCTCCTGCCTCAGCCTTCCCAGTAGCTGGGATTACAGGCATGCACCACTACACCCAGCTAATTTTTTGTATTTTTTTAGTAGAGACGGGGTTTCACCATGTTGACCAGGATAGTCATGAACTCCCAAAGTCAGGTGATCCACCTGCCTTGGCCTCCCAAGGATCCTTTGGCCTCCCAAACTGGATCCTTTCCTTACTCCTTATATGAAAATTAATTCAAGATGGATTAGAGACTTAAATGTGAGACCTAATACCATAAAAATCCTAGAGGAAAACCTAGGTAGTACCATTCAGGACATAGGCATGGGCAAAGACTTCATGTCTAAAACACCAAAAGCAATGGCAACAAAAGCCAAAATAGACAAATGGGATGTAATTAAATTAAAGAGCTTCTGCACAGCAAAAGAAACTATCATCAGAGTGAACAGGCAACCTACAGAATGGGAGAAAATTTTTGCAATCTACTCATCTGACAAAGGGCTAATATCCAGAACCTACAAAGAACTCAAACAAATTTACAAGAAAATAACAAACAACCCCTTCAAAAAGTGGGCAAAGCACATGAACAGACATTTCTCAAAAGAAGACATTTATGCAGCCAATAGACACACGAAAAAATGCTCATCATCACTTGCCATCAGAGAAATGCAAATCAAAACCACAATGAAATACCATCTCATACCAGTTAGAATGGCAATCATTAAAAACTCAGGAAACAACAGGTGCTGGAGAGGATGTGGAGAAATAGGAACACTTTTACACTGTTGGTGGGACTGTAAACTAGTTCAACCATTGTGGAAGACAGTGTGGCGATTCCTCAAGGATCTAGAACTAGAAATACCATTTGACCCAGCCATCCCATTACTGGGTATATACCCAAAGGATTATAAATCATGCTGCTGTAAAGACACATGCACACGTATGTTCATTGCAGCACTATTCACAATAGCAAAGACTTGGAATCAACCCAAATGTCCATCAGTGACAGACTGGATTAAGAAAATGTGGCACATATTCCCCATGGAATACTATGTAGCCATTAAAAAAAAGATGAGTTCATGGCCTTTGTAGGGACATGGATGCAGCTGGAAATCATCATTCTGAGCAAACTATCACAAGAACAGAAAACCAAGCACCTCATGTTCTCACTCATAGGTGGGAATTGAACAATGAGAACACTTGGACACAGGAAGGGGAACATCACACACCAGGGCCTGTCACAGGGTTAGGGGAGGGGAGGGATAGCATTAGGAGCTATACCTAATGTAAATGACGAGTTAATGGGTGCAGCACACCAACATGGCACATGGATACACATGTAACAAACCTGCACTTTGTGCACATGTACCCTAGAACTTAAAGTATAATAAGAAAAAAAAAAAGAATGCAGAAAAGGCTTCAGCTGTAGGAGCCCTAAGAAAAATCTGATGTCAGCCGGCGTGGTGGTTCATGCCTGTAATCCCAGCACTTTGGGAGGATCACTTGTGCCTAGGAGTTTGAGACCAGCTTGAGCAACATAGTGAGACCTTGTCTCTATAACATTAATTAAAATTGAAAAGAGAAACAACTGACGTCACACCCTGGGAAGAGCCCCTTTGAATGCAATGAAAACTTTCTACAACTGATTAACCCTTACTGGACATCGGTGAACTCATCCTGGAGAAAGTCCTTATGAATGCACAGTGTGTGGAGAACCCTTCAGCGGGAAAGGTATTCCGGCCACAGCTAACCCGCCCTGAAGAGTGGCCCTAGGAATGCAGGGGTAGGGCAGAGCTCTGTTGGACCATTCATCCCTCATTCGACACAGGACAGTGCACACTGTAGAGACGCATTCCGAAGATAATGACTGTGGGAAGGTTTTCTTTGACGGCTCATCCCATTATCAGCATCAGAAAATTCATAGTGGAGACAAGCCCCATGAGCGCATTGCATGTAGGAAAACCTTCCTGCAGAAAAGGTGGCTCACTCACCATCAGAGAGTGCACCCTGGAGAGAAGCTCCGTAAGTGCAGCACCTGTGGGAAAGTCTTCAGTCGCAAATCCTCTATCACCCAACATCAGTGATGCTTATGAAAATCAGGCTTCCGGGTACCGTGGAGGTGCTTCAGCCAGACAAGTAGTCCCCAGTGAGACTCAGCACTTGTTTGTTCAAGGTAATGGCGATTTCTGTTTGAGCACCTTCTATCAACTGCTTATCCTCATACCTCCATTTGGGACCACAGTCTTCATAAACAGTCTCAATCAACCATGCCATACGCTTCCTTGGGATACCTCAAATTTGAGAGGATGCCTGGAGGATCCCCAAATTGGTCAGAAGCTCTCCAATCAATATGCTTTGCAGGTGTTTGAAGGAAACCCTAAGACAGGCAACAGTCGTATTATTTATTTATTTATCGCAAGGCTGAATGCTGCAGGAGAACAAGAGCTCCTTCACATCTACGTATTGCTGTGCTCCCAGTGTGGTGCCTGGCACTCATCATATATTTTCTTTCTTTCTTTCTTTTTTTGAGATGGAGTCTCACTCTGTCACCCAGGCTGGAGTGCAGCAGTGCAATCTCAACTCACTGCAACCTCCGCCTCCCGGGTTCAAGCGATTCTCCTGCCTCAGCCTCCTGAGTAGCTGGGACTACAGGCGCCCGGCACCATACCCGGTTAACTTTTGTATTTTTAGTAGAGACGAGGTTTCACCATATTGGCCAGGCTGGTCTCGAACTCCTGATCTCGTAATCCACCCGGCTCAGCCTCCCAAAGTGCTGGGATGATAGGCATGAACCACTGTGCCTGGCCTCATCATGTATTCTCTAAACGAATGAATACCTGAGTACTTGAGCCAAAAATCAAATGCACTTATACAACTAGAAACTTTAGTAAGAAAATAAACATCAAAGAAAATTTGGTGCTTATACACAATGGAGTACTATTCAGCCATAAAAAATAATGAGATCCTGTCATTTGCAACAACATGGATAGAGCTGGAGGTTATTATGCTAAGTGAAATACGTCAGGCACAGAAAGGCAAACATCACCTGCTCTCACTTATTTGTAGGATCTAAAAAACAATTGAACTTATGGACATAGAGAGTAGAAGGATGGTTACCAGAGGCTGCAAAGAGTAGTGGGGGGTAGGAGGGAGGTGGGGATGGTTAATGGGTACAAAAAAAGATAGAAAGAATAGGCGGGGCACAGTGGCTCACGCCTGTAATCCTAGCACTTTGGAAGGCCAAAGCGGGCAGATCATGAGGTCAGGAGATCGAGACTATCCTGGCTAACACGGTGAAACCCCGTCTCTACAGGCACAGTGGTGGGCGCCTGTAGTCCCAGCTACTCGGAGGCTGAGGCAGGAGAATGGCGTGAACCTGGGAGGTGGAGCTTGCAGTGAGCCGAGATCGCGCCACTGCACTCCAGCCTGGGCGACAGAGTGAGACTCCGTCTCACAAAAAAAAAAAAAAAAAAAAAAAATTAAAAAAATTAAAAAAAAAAAACCATAAGAAACATCAAGCTTCTATGTACTTAGGACTGCCAGTGCCTTCACTATAGCTGTGCTGTGAGCTCTTCATCTGCTCCTCTTGTCTCTTCCTGGAGCTCTGATTCTGGTTATGTGTTCCTGTTCTTCACTCGGCTCAGCACCCTGTGTTTCCCTTTACTTGTGGTCTTCTGGCCCCAGACCTGACCTCTGGGTTCTGGAAGACAAATCCATCACCCAACTATCCTTGTTTCTACAGTGGTGGTGGTTGTTTCATCTTTGTTTAATTGTACTGATAACCAAGCTTCCTTAGTCTGGCTCTGCCATTCCACAGCACCCTGGATATAGCCCCTTCCCTTTCTCTCTCTCTCTCTCTCTCTTTTTTTTTTTTTCTTGAGATGGATTCTTGCTCTGTCGCCCAGGATGGAGTGCAATGGCGCCATCTCAGCTCACTGCAACCTCCGCCTCCCAGGTTCAAGTGATTCTCCTGCCTCAGCCTCCTGAGTAGCTGGGACTACAGGCGCATGCCACCACACCCAGCTAATTTTTGTATTTTTAGTAGAGGCAGGTTTTCACCATGTTGGCCAGGATGGTCTCGATCTCTTGAACTCATGATCCGCCTGCCTCGGCCTCCCAAAGTGTTGGGATTATAGGCATGAGCCACCGTGCCAGACTTTTCCCTTTCTCACCATATATTCACTTGTAGCTGTGGAAGGGAAACATGTTCATCCCAAAAAGTTCGGAGTCCTGTGCAGCATCCAGGCACAGCCGTGGCAGCTGGGTGGGGTCCCAGGCTGAAGAGGTTAGCCACCGTGAAAACGGCTACAGGAAATGGGGCTGTGTCTAATCTCAAAGGATACCACAAAGTGAAAGTTAACTCCAGACACTGCTTGTCCACAAATGGTCATCCCTCAGTACCAAAGCAACAGGCATGAGGATGTGACTGAAGGCCAGGCCTATGAGACATGATGTCCTTCTTGCCCTCAACATCAGTACCATGAAGCCAAAACACAGACTGTCCTGTCCACACCTACACAATAGAGACTTAGATCAGTTTCCTCACATCTATGGCTTTAAGAAATCCTGCTTAGGAGTAAAGCAGTAATTTCAGACAGCTGCTGAGAGTGTGTGAGCACCAGGATGAGGAGGAGGATAGGCTCTTACTATCCAGGCATTAAAAAGCATAATTATTTTAATTTCTTGTCCCATATTCACACTCCTGTGGATGAAGGATAGAGAATTAGTATGGCCCTTCCTTCTTTCATCCTGTAAATGAGCAGGAATGTGGAACTTCAGGCAGGACAAATGGAGTGATGGTGAACCCCAGTAGCAGAGGCCTCAAAAAAACCAGTCCTCATGATGATCAAATATCTGGCCGCCGGTGTGGTACCCAGCCTGTTGAACATGCCAGAGGTGCCACACAAAGATGTGGATTCCTCCCCATCATACTTGTGTACAAAACCTGTGCAGAGTCTGCAGAAGATGCAAAAGGCCATCTACTCTAAGATCAGAGGTTCAGGGTTTCGAGCCACCTTATAGATTCTCATGATAAAGTAGCTGGCAAGAGCTACAGTGTTGACAAAGAGCATTGAGTAATGCTTACTGCGGCAGAAGCTGTTTGTGTTTAGCCAGAAGTCATTCTTCACCTCCTTAATGATAGGAACTCTGGTTCTATTCTGAGCAGCAGAGCACCCAACTATATTTCTTGGCTTCTTTTGCAGCTAGGTATAGCTAATCAGGCCAATGAAATATTGATAAATCAAATATCAGGTGAATGCTATGCTGATAAAAATCAAATTTTTTGGATAGGACTTCTGGTCGGGTACTTAAAACAAAGAGTAACAGCTAGGAAACTCCCTTTTGGCCTTGACTTTTCCTTCTTTCTACCTGGAATGTGGATTTAATGGCTGGAACCCCAATAGCCACCTTGTGACTTTGAGGACATAAGCCATGCCTTAAGGATGGCAGAGGAGAAAAACAGAGGATGCCTGATTCCCTGATAATCTTACAGAGCCTTCATCTCAGCCCTGGACTGCTTACTTCTGGACTTGAATGTGAGAGAATAAAACCCGATGTAATTAACCATTGTACTTACAACCAAAGGAAGTTCCTGTCAAACTTTCCAAAACAATACATAGATTCCATAGAAAAACAGCTAACTCTTCCATCCTCATATTGGGACCAGAAGGGAGGTGAGCAGTACTTCACTATGTGGCTGGCCTGACCTCAGAAGCTTTATGGTCAGCTCCAGAGCACTGACGCCTCCAGGATTGTAGCTCACAAGGGCAGAATAATAGTCACGGAGGAGGTGTGGACCTTCCCTGTCCCCACAGTCCAGTATCATTCTTTGCAAATCCCTCATAAGTATCTGACAGTCCAATTCCAGCATCTTTCAAACATCCTTTGGCTGGTTCTCTTCAGGCCAACTTCTCTGCCACTCTCACTAAAAATAAATCCATTCATCCATATACAACTATCTTTTCAAAGTACACGCAGAATGAATTATAAACAAAATATACAACCACACTGTTCACAGTTGGCTAACTGGTTGCCAAGAGTCACCTCAGTATGGAGTTCTTGACTATTATTACACCTGTCTGTGGAGATGCCTGATGGCCCCCCAGGTCTACTACTTATCTCACTCTGTTGTTTGGAGGTGGTGAAAGGGACATCCCAAGCATCCTCTTGGTGCAAGAGAATGACAGGATATAGGCTGGAAGGTGTTTCTCATCTAAAGGTCTATTTGTTTTCCTCACAACATGGGTGCCCATTCCTGCTATTTCTTTCCTAATAACCCCCAACAGCTACCTTGCTAGGAAATGGGAGTTTTCTATAACTCCCTTGAAAAGCCATATCAGTAAGTCTATTTGATGGAAGCATGGATGGAAATAAGACCCCCTCTATTGATTATGACTTTATGAGTTTCAAAGAATCCATAATACTCGTTTAGCTATTGTGGGAGAACAAGCCAAGCAGATATCAGCAAACCAAAGACAGGCTAAAACCAACCCTGAATGTCCTGTGTCTGGGCAAAGTGGGTGTGGACCACTGTACCACCTGGCTTGACAGAAACTGCCCATATAGACCTCCACGTCCCAGGTATCTTTGCATTCTTCAGTCTTCATGGTTGCTCCTTTCAAATACCAGATAAAACACCAGGTCGGCATTTATCAGGTTCCAGAAGTCCATCTGGTTATTGCTTGTGATGTCAGCAGCTGTCTTGGCCTCATTCTGTGGCTCTTTTCTGGACTGCTATTTGCAACAGCTCCTCTACCACCAATGTGAGTTCATCAGTCAGAGATGGCCAGAAATTTCACAAGTAAATGCCTGCTATACTAGAGTTCTTTAAGGCTCTGGCCACGACACTAAGGCTCCTTGAGCAACTCTAAGACGGTAAGGGAGTAAGGGATTTGCTTCCTTGAAGTTCCTGGTGCTAGGACCAGAGCCCCTCTGTCATTCTCCCCCAGGGGCTTGTCTCCAGGCTCCTCCTCGCTTGATCCAAGCCTGTGGCTCTGCCTTCATCACTTGATCCTAACCACTGCTCCTGCTCCACCATGAGCCACTGCTCCTGGCCCACAGTTCTCCCTTGCGACAATGCTGCCATTAGAGGGACCAGGGGTCACAGGCAGTCATGCTCCTAGTCTTAGCCCAAATTCCCTAGGAAATAGAGCTCGAGGCAAGGATTAAGAGCTGGTGCTTTATGAGGTGCAAACCTAGGGCGACATGAGTGAGGAAAAGGGAGTGAAGCAGGAAAGGATGGGAAGAAATGCAAGATGATGTTTGCCTGTCGATTTTTACTTCACCAGCTGGGAGAGAGATTATTCAGCATGTGCATCTACTCGGCTCTGTAAGAAGCCCACATTCCAGCGTATGTGCAGCGACTGTGCCCCGGAGCAATAACGGGTACAGGGAAGCTGAAGGAATTAATCTGATCAGCTCCCTCCATCTCTTGGATGCCCCCACACTTCAGCTGGCATCACCCAGCCACTCCTAGGGAAGCCAGACCCCACAACCCACTGTATGGCCCTTCAACAAGGCCAGAAGTGGTGTGAGGGGTCCGAAACCTGAGTGTGCAGCTCTTTGGCCTTCGGCTGGCAGGAGGAGAGCCTGGCACTCCCAGGCAGGTAACCGTCCAGCTGCGGGTGGTGCAAACGGAAGAGCTGAGTGGACTGACAGGCCCTGGCAGCTGAAGTGGAACAAATGGCCGAGGGCCTCTGCAGAAGCCTAAGGGATGTGACGAGGCACAAGACACAGGCCCGATGAACTCCCTCTGCTGCTTCACTCCAAGCCTGACTTCCTGCCTCAGGTCTGCCTGCCTCTCATACTATCTGAGGCCTTTGGCACCTCTCTCTCTCTTATGTTGAATCTCATGTACCCCAAATCTTCACCCGTTTGCTACCCAAATCCTTCCTTCACATTTTTGGCTTTGCCCTCTTCCATGGTGATGAACAGATTCCGTATTCATTTCTCTTAACATCAGCTTTCACATCAAAGTAAATGGCCTTTTATGGCACTACTGCTGCTTAAGACAGGCAAGGATGCTTTCCTGACAGGATGTCAGACCTATTAGAAGGAAATAGATGTTCTCATAAGTTTTGGAAACTCAGGGTTAATCTACCTGTAAGAGACAACGGGTTTTTATTACAAGGTGTTCCAATTCCACCCTGCTGCTGTGTGACACCAATTTATGTGCTGCAGTGGGAGGCGGCGCCACTGCTGTTCAAGGCCACATTATTCCAAAGTAGTGCCCGTGTCTATGTGTGAAGAAAGTTCGAATTTTCCAGAAGCGCACAAATTAAAGCCAAGAAAAGCAATGAGAACCACATTAGTTTCAGGTACTTTTACCTTCTCTGCATCATACAGAGAAGAGTATACTGTCCTTCAGTTACTGACCACGTCAGTACCAGGAAATATTCTGGGGATGCTCCTTCCCCGGGGAGCCTGATCCCTGGTGCATGTGCACGGGGGGACACTCAACAAATAAAATTAATAATTATAATATCAGAAAGAGATAGGTGCTATGGAAAAGCAATAAAGTAACGAAGGACAAAAAGGCTTCACAGAGATGGTGAACAGAGGCTTGGCGCTGGTGACAGAGCAAGTCTGGCGGCCACATGGGGGAAGGATTATGCAGGCTGAGCTGGGCGTGGTGGCGGCGCCTGTAGTCCCAGCTACTCGGGAGGCTGGGGCAGGAGAATCTCTTGAACCCAGGAGGCAGAGGTTGCAGTGAGCCAAGATTGCGCCACTGCACTCTAGCCTAGGTGACAGAACAAGACTCTGTCTCAAAAAAAAAGAGTAGAGCCAAGAGAATTTTCTGAGGAACTGGATGTGCAGTGTGAGATAAAGAAAATGGTGACTCCAAGGTATCTGAATTGAGCAACCAAAGGATCAAGCTGCCATTTACTGAGGTGGGGAAACTGCAGGGGGAAGAGGTTTGGTAGTGGAGAAGGGGGAGCAGCAGAGGTTCACTTTCGAACATGCTACATTAAAGATGTTTATGAAACATCAAATCCAGAGGTGGAGGAGACAGCTCAAGGTCAGGGTTTGGAAAAGCCCAGGCTGGAGATATAAACTGGAAGCTGACCACATTTGGGTGGTATTTAGAGCATGTGGGTGGAACAAGATCATTTAAGAGTAGTTACTGCTATCCTAGTGTTGACAGAAGAGAGGCCCAAGGCCTGAGCTCTGGGGCATTTCAACATTTGGTTAGTTCTCAGATGAGCAGCTTCAGCATCATCTGGGAAGTTGGTGGAAACACAAATTCTCAGGAACCACCTCAGACCACCTGAATGAGGGTGGAGTTCAGCACTGTGTTTTAACAAGACTTTCAGATGATTCTGATTACCATATAATTGTGTGCCACAAAACAGCATTTCAGTCAATGGTAGACCACATATATGATGGTGGTTCCAAACAATTATAACGAAGCTGAAAAATTCCTATTGCCTAGTAACGTTGTAGCCATTAGCATAATACATTACTTGTGCTTGTGAGAATGCTGGTGTAAACAGGCCTACTGCACTGTCAGTTGTACAAAAGTACAGCAATACAATTATCTACAGTATATAATACTTGCTAATGATAATAAACGACTCTGTTACTGGTTTAAGTACTTACTATACTATACCTTTTATCATTATTTTAGAGTATACTCAGTATACTCCTACTTATAAGAAAAAAGTTAACTGTAAAACAGCCTCAGAGAGGTCCTTCGGGAGGTATCCCAGAAGCAGGCATTGCTATCCCAGGAGATGACAGCTCCATGCCTGTTACTGCCCTTGAAGACCTTCCACTGGGACAAGCTATGAAGGTGGAAGACAGTGAGACTGAAGACCCTGACCTTGCTATGAAGGTGGAAGACAGTGAGATTGAAGACCCTGACCTTGCATAGGCCTAGGCTAATGTGTGTGTTTGTGCCTTAGTTCTTAGCTTTTTCTTTTCTTCTTCTCCTTCTTCTTCTTTTTTTTTTTTATTTTGAGATGGAGTGTTGCTCTGTCGCCCAGGCTGGAGGGTAGTGGCGCGATCTCGGCTCACTGCAACCTTCCCCTCCTAGGTTCAAGAGATTCTCCTGTCTCACAGCCTCCGAAGTAACTGGGATTACAGGCATGTGCCACCACGCCCGGCTAATTTTTGTATTTTTAGTAGAGACGGGGTTTCGCCATGTTGGCCAGGCTGGACTTGAACTCCTGATAGGTGATCTGCCCGCCACCACACCTGGCCAGAAAAGGTAACTTATTGAAGGGCAATTCTTTTTATAAATTTAATGTAGCCTAAGTGTGCAACAGTTATAAAGTCTACAGTAGTGTATAGTAATGTCATAGGCCTTCACATTCACTCACCATTCAATGACACACCCAGAGCTGAAACCCACCCAATAATCCCATAGACAAGGTTTTTTTTTTTTTTTTTTTTTTTGATAAACATAGAATGTGTCCCTTCTAGTCTTAAAGCTTGAAACTGAAATTTGTTTTGTCTGAGTTCCTTCCTCAGGAAAGAACTTCAGGCATCTCAAAAGTATCAAAGAACAGGTTGGGCACGGTGGCTCACGCCTCTAATCCCTGCACTTTAGGAGGCCGAGATGGGTGGATCACCTGAGGTCAGGAGTTCGAGACCAGCCTGGTCAACATGATGAAACCCCGTCTCTACTAAAAATACAAAAAATTAGCCGGGTGTGGTGGCAGGCGCCTGTGATCCCAGCTACTCAGGAGGCTGAGGCAGGAGAACCGCTTGAACCTGGGGAGGCGGAGATTGCAGTGAGCCAAGATCGTGCCACTGCACTCCAGCCTGGGTGACAAGAGAGAAACTTCTTCTCAAAAAAAAAGTATCAAAGAAGGGAAACTCACCAGACCACTACACTCAAGACAGTGAGACACCACGCCTCTCATGCATCATGATTGCCATCCTACCTCTCCTGAGTTCCTATTTTCCCACACATTGTTACATTTCTTCCCTGCTATATAAACTCCTAACTTCAGTGGGTCAAGGAGATGGATTTGATACTGACCTCCCATCTTCCAGGCTGCATCGCCCAATAATCATCTCAGTCATTGGCTTCCTGTGCGGTGAGATCATGGTCTCAGTCATTGGCTTCCTGTGCTGTGAGTGGCAGGACCTAGACCTACAAGAAAAAACATTAACTGTAAAACAGCCTCAGAGAGGTCCTTCAGGAGTTATCCTGGAAGCAGGCATTGCTATCCTAGGAGATGACAGTGTTTTGGTAACAGAGTAACTTCCAGTCTTGCAAGCTCCAGTCATGGTAAGTGCCCTATACAGGTGCACAGGATATGTTGTATCCTATGTTATGTTTAGATACACAAATACCATTGTGTTACAATGACCTACAGTATTCACCACATAACCTGCTGTACATGTTTATAGCTTTGGAGCAATAGGCTATGCCATATAGCCTGGGTGTGCAGTAGGTGATACAGTCTAGGTTTTCATAAATACATTCTATGATGTTCACACAAGAACAAAATCACCTAAAAATTCATTTCTCCGAGGGTATCCTGGTTGTTAAGCGATGCATGACTGTTGTTTGGAAAACACTGGTTTAGAGGTGGGGAGAAGAGGAAATACCTAATGAGATTGAGAAAAAGTGACCAGTCAAGGAGGAAGAAAACCAGAAAGTATTTCCAGGAGCAGGGAGCAGCCAAGTGTTATCACCTATTAATAAAGTAAGATGAGGACTGACAATTGACGTGGTAACAAAGAAGGGATATCTGTGATGGGGATGGTTAGCAACAAGAAGAAAGGGGTGCTCCAGACACATTGAAACCAGCCCAATAGTCCTATAGACTTTATTTTGGATAAACATAGAAAGTGATTTTTTTTTTTTTTTTTTTTTGAGACAGAGTCTCGCTCTGTTGCCCAGGTTGGAGTGCGCTGGCATGATCTCGGCTTACTGCAACCTCCGCCTCCTGGGTTCAAGCGATTCTCCTGCCTCAGCCTCCCGAGTAGCTGGGATTACAGGCGTGTGCCACCAGGCCTGGCTAATTTTTCTATTTTTAGTAGAGATGGGGTTTCACCATGTTGGCCAAGCTGGTCTTGAACTCCTGACCTCAAGTGATCCACCCGCCTCGGCCTCCCAAAGTGCCGGAATTACAGACATGAGCCACCGTGCCCGGCAGACTCTCTGGTTTTAAAGTTTGAAGCTTATACTTGTTTTATCATAGTTCCTTCCTCAGGAAAGATCGTCAGGCCTCTCAAAAAAGTATCAAAAGGTGATTCTGAGAGAGCATTTGATGAAAAAAAAAAGTATCAAAGAACTGAAACACACCAGATGACGGCATCCAGACAAGGATACACCAGACCCCTCATCATCATGATTGCTTCCTTATGTCTCCCTCATTCCTGTTCCCCCCACACAGTCACATTTCTTCCCTGCTATATAGACCCCTGGTTTTTGTAGGTCAGGGAGATGGATTTGCAGCTGGTCTCCCATCTCCTTGGCTGCAGCACCTGACTAAAGCCTTCTTCCTTGGCAATACTCCTCTCAGTGATTGGCTTTTTTGTGCAGCAAGCTGCAGGGCCTAGACCTTATCCCTGGGGTTTCCGTAACAACATCAGCAAGTGGTGTCTTTCATAGGAAGCATCTTCTGAAGGAAACTGACCATCTTGTATCTCCTGTAGAGAGAAGAGTGGGGAGACTCCCTTTGGCTGCCATTTGAGCTGGCACGGCTGTGTCTCTACCACATGTCCTTTATCCCCACCAGCCCTAGCTGCCTGTACCAAATATAGCCAATCTATGGACCAGTTAGAGATACGTGTGGTTATCTCTGCAGAAGAAACCCAAAATAATAGTGGCTTATACAAAATAGAAGTCTGCATCTCTCTCATGCTAAAGCCCAAGCTCTGTTCCAACAAATTACTCGGGGCTCCGTTCCTTCTACCTTGTTGGTTTACCATCCCTCGGTTGTGACCTAGTTCACAGGGCCCATGATGATTCACTATGTTCCAGGCAGCAGGGGCTGGGAGTGCTGGGGAGGGCAAGGGCAGGAATAATGATAAGCCTTGGGAAGCCTTGAGCCTGTCTAAAAATTGGAGATTCTGTTGGAGAAAGGTCAATTGGACATTGTGGCTTGTATCCAAACAAGCACATCGCTAACTAGATTTTCTCTCGGGAATCGGAACTGGACAGAAACCTGGCACTTTAACGTGGGAAGGTAAGTGAAAACACGGCCTAGCCTGAAGACCCGCCCAGCCCTAGAGCTCCTGGGGAGTCTGCAGGACCTCCAGGCTCCAGCCTCCCTGGGGCAGCAGCACTAGTTTACTGGTTCTTCTTGGAGACGTGGCTGTTGTTGGGGTTGAGGTGATTTCGGGATTGAAATTCCATTTTTCTTTATTCCGAGGTGCAATATGGAACAAACATCCCTGCTTACTTTAAACTGAGATCCCCTCTGTGCCCGCCGCGAAGGGCCGATGCATGGAGGCGCAGCAGCAGGGACGCCGCCGGGCGCCTCCCCTCCGAGGGAGCACCGCAGCCCGGGAAGGATCCCACGTGGGTCAGGGGCGCGCCCTCCGCCGTCACCGTAGCGGGGACGCGAAAGTCCCACGCCAGGCGGGGTTTGGCGCGTCCGCCGCCCACAGTCGGCACTGAGGGACCAGCGGCCCTTCGACAGCCACGGGCAGGGATTCGCCAGCTGCCGAACGCTCCTCCAGGCCGGTCAGGCGCGCGCGGCGCCAAGAAACGCAGCCCCGGGCGCAGGAGGCCGCGGGGTCCTCTGGGAAGCGGCGTTGGGCGTGACGGCCGCCAGCCGCGCCCCGCGGAGGATTCTGGGAGTGGTAGTCCGGCCTCACAGTTGGCCGGCGCTAGGCGTCGCAGCCGGCGGTTAGATACCTTTGTAGTCGGGCTCCGCTTGCCGGTGTGTGGCTGGAGGTCGAACCCAGGGTGGAGGAGGGCTGAGCGCATCCCCTTTCAGTCTGAGTGCCCGGGAGGAGGGTGGCGGGAGGACCCCCGGGTGGGGGCGCCGGGCCGCCAGCGCGTGCTGCGTTCCGGGCCTCTTGGGGAACGCGAGCGGCGGACCCCCGGCCCCTTCCCCCGCGGCGGTTGCCTCCAGCGCGGGCTGGAGGAAGGAGTCTCCATGGAACCTGGGGGCAGAGGTGAGGATTTGGGAGTGAGGCGGCCTTGGTGCCCGCTGGAGAGGGAGAAAGGGAGAAAGTGTGGGGCAGGCTCAGGAAGGAGTAGCGTCACGAGCCCCTTCCCGCTGGCCGGTCTCACGTGGGGTTTTGAGGGACAGCCCGCCACTTCCATTGCCCTCCTGGTCTGTAGGCGCTGGACGCCTCCCTTGCCCAAGGGAAGATATCAACGCATCTGAAGTTTGGCTTTTGATAATGACTTGTCTTTTGATGTTAGAGGAGCCCCATCAGGCAGTAGGAAGGGACTATCCGACCCTTTTGGAAGGAAGGGAAGGCGGGGATTTGAGAAGTCACGGAGTTTGTTTACAATCTTGGTTTGTTTTTGCTGGTGGTGGTGGTTCTTCCGTAAGACCCATCGCTTTTCTGAGTCAGTCGGTATTGTATCAATATCTGAAAAGCCAATGTTCAAAAAGAATTTAACTCGTCTTCGTTCATCCTGGGAGGCTGAAATACAACAGAGGTGAATCACTGAGGCATGGACATACAAAGACTTGGAGTATTATTTTGACTTACTTAGCACGTGCAAGATAAAAATATGTTTAATTTATATGTCTAGATGCTCAGTCTGCTGGAGTTTAAGGGCAGAGGAGAACAGGAGGAGCCTGAGGCAGCAATGGTCAAGACTGTCTTGATTAAAGGATATTATGCGATTGTCCTTTGGTTCCCAGTGTTGACTCTTCTTAGATGACAACTAGCTGGTGTGTGGCACTTCCTCCTAGTTTATTGCAAGGAAAGAGTAATCGTCATGGCTCCTGTCTCCTCTTTTAGGATCACTTTTTGAGGACTCAGACCTTCTCCATGCTGGAAACCCAAAAGAAAATGACGTAACTGCTGTGCTGCTGACCCCTGGGTCCCAAGTAAGTTTAGATTTCTTCTTTTTTTTTTCCTTCTGTTCTCAGAGCAAGGATATGTTTCCTTCCATTGTTACGGAATTGCTCAGCCCTGATTCCTAGACCACTGGGTTCATCCTGATAAACTGATGACTGAGGAACCCCACAGGAAGTGGTCTTCGGTTGTGCGGGACTCTCTTCCCAGCGTTGCTTTCTGTCTACCCACTGAATGTTTGCTGCACACACACTCAGTACTGTAATTGGCCTTGGTGAGGTGCAAAGAAGTAAAAGCCACTTGCTCCTGCATCGTGGAGTTTACTAAGGCAGTGAGAGATATATAGATAAAATAAACATGAGGAAATAGATATTTTTTAAACATAGAAATGATTGGTCCAGACAAGTCGTAAAAGTCTCTGAAAGAGATTTTTTTAAAATCATCTGTTTGGTAGAAGTGTGGGATAAAAACTGTACTTTGAAAAACAAGAGAGATTGGGTAGTCGGAGGGCAGAATAAGGGAATATTCCAAGAGAGAACAGCTTTGGCCAAAAAAAGAAAAAAAAAGTCTTCAAATGATGAGGGAGTTGGAGGTCTTTCAAGGATGTGTGGATGTGTGAGTCGCTGTGGGGTGACCTAAACTGTGGTGAGGGAAGCTTGGCTGTGTTGTACCCAGACCCCAGGACAATCTACACTCAGTCTTATTCCAGAGGTAAATGACAGCCCCATGAAGGTTTTTAGAGGCCCAGCAGGACGAAACATGCCGTAGCTGATTGGAGAGAGAAGATTTGTAAAGATGCTTCTGTAAGATCTGGCCAAGACAGTGGGAGATGGCAGACCCTTTGGTTCAGGTGCTGGGACTCTTTGTTTCCATCACACCAGGCCTAAGCATACAGGTACTGATGATCCTTATAAAACCATAGGAGAAAATGCCAGTATTGATTTTGATCTGTGAATTTGTAGATGGCGTTCAGAGAGATGAGGGGAGAGAAAGTCAGTAGCGCCTGCTGACAGTGTCTGATTGGCCTGCCTGTGCCTTCCGACCCCGGCACAGGCACTTAAGTGAGTAGATTGCTGAGGTTTTCTTAGGGAACTGAAGTCTGAGGGCAACTGCCTGTTAGTCTGTTGGTGTTAGCATTGTTTGTACAGAACGAAGATGGTGCACGTTATATTACTTGTGCTGATTACTCCTGAGGCATATGACCTTATGTGTGGGATTTCTTACTTAAAGTGTTAAAGAGTGTATTTTGGGCAGAGGATTTTCAGAGTAGGTGGTTCTTTTAACTTTGTGTCATTAGGTGCATTGTTTTACTAATAATTTTTGAAAGACTATGAAATATACATTAGAAAGCTGAATACAAACAAAATTTACCATTTGATATATATATATATATTCATTCAAGGGGCTGTGGCCCAAGTGGTAATTTAAAGAGCTGTAAAACTGATTCATTTGCTAACCCAAGGACTGGTTTATTTTACTCTAAGTTAAACTGTAGTTGCACAGAAATCTAAAAAATAGAATTTGAAAAATTATTAGACATTTATCTTAGCAGCAGTAACAGATTCAAAAGAGCATTACCTGCTCTACTCCCTTATTTCAATATTTTAGTAAACAAACTAAACTTTGTGCCTGTCATCTAGAAGAAGGTTAGGCTAAATACTCCTGCACTGTTTTCTATGTTTAATATGCTTCTGTTCTCCTCCCCACTTCTGTGCCCCTGCACACTTTTATAGAACACCCCATTTAAACTTGTTTCTATTAATTCTTGTTCCTTCCTTCCTTTCTTCATTCAAATATTCAACGAATATTTACAGAGTTTCTACTCTGTGCCAAGTACTAGGGCTGCTTCAGTGAACAAAAATAGACCTGGCCTCTGCTCCTGTGGAGCTGATGTTAGTCACAAGGTCTCCTCTATGTGTACAACCCAAGGGAAGGGAAGGAACATGTGTTCTCACAGGAGGGTCAGGGAAGGCTTCCCCTGAGTAACACCTGAGCTGAGATCTGAAGGGAGAGAAGGATTCACATTGCTGAAAGGATGGGGCAGAGGGCGGAATATTCAGGAATAGGAAGCAGGGTGTGTAAAGGGGCCAAAGGGAATAGGACACACACTTCAAGCAAATGAAAGAACGCCACCAGCTGGGGGGCAGGGGCAGACTGATCAGGGTCGTTGTGAAAAATGACAAGAACGCTCTGGGAACTTTCGTAATATTTTGGGCTTCAGATACTGTTTTACAAATAAGTCTATATTCTGTGATGTGTAGGAAACGTCTTAATTTTTAGTATGTATGGAACTGATTTCATTCTTAGGAAAACTAGAGAAAACAATACTTCAATTTCTTGAACCCCGTATATTTTAAAAACTATACTATAAGGAAAATATTTAATTCATCATTACATTTTTCTCCCCCTTTTCCTATATAAGTAGTAGCAAATTCTGTAGTTCTGCAATTTATTAATAAATAAACTAAGAAGCTCATACCTTCAAGTTTTACATTGAAGGTGCTTTCCTTCCTACTTGCAGGTAATACGCATTTCTGTTGCCTGGAGGCAAAGAGTGAGTCAGTGGACTACAAATTCACCAGAGAATGTTAGTACTGGAAAGGGTGGCCGAGGCCCTGTTGTCTGTCTTCTTTTTATCCTTCCTGTCTTCCTCCCCCTGTGCTGTCAGCTTTAGCCCTCTTCAGAGGCCTCTGTAAGGAGGCTTGTTGGTGAGCACCAATCTGTTTGGTTTTTCAGGAACTGATGATCAGGGATATGGCCGAGGCTCTCACCCAGTGGAGGCAGCTGAACTCTCCCCAGGGAGATGTGCCTGAGAAGCCCAGGAATCTGGTCTTGCTGGGTAAGGATGGCTCCCCCAGTGCCCGTGATTTTACCCAGTGTGGTACCTTGGTCTCCTCAGTTCCTAGGAGCTCCAGGGTCCTTATATTCAATGATTCTTAATTCTAGTAGGGCCTGAGACAGGCAATTTCTGCCTTTTGTTTCTGGATATAGTTTTAACACTCCTGGAATTAGACACAAACACCTATATTTTATAGACCTGTAGCATCCTTCTTCTCTACTCCTTGACCAAGGATGTGGAGACAAAGTGCTAATGAAAACAACTCTTAAGAGAATGGATGCTTATTCTTTAAATAGGGGGAGGTAAAATTGGTAAGGGACTCAACCCCCTATCAATCTTCCTACCTCGTGAGCACTGTCGAGGAAGAAATGGAGAACTGACCTCACTCTCTCCCTCTCTTACCATGTTCCTGAAGACCAAGGAACAGACACTGAGGTCTTTACCAGACTCCTTTTTCTTTCGCTATGAATAGGGCTTCCAATTTCCACACCTGATGTAATCTCTCAGTTGGAGCATGAGGAGGAACTGAAGAGAGAAGTTTCAAAAGCAGCCGCTCCAGGTGCGTGAGTGTTGAAAACGGTGCGAGTAAAACCCAGATTGTCAGTGGAAATGCTTATGGAGGAGGAGCCTGTCCAGATATTGCCAGACCCATGGAAAAGTTGAAGTCCCTGTCTCTCCCCCGTGCCACATCCTAGCTCCGTGGATGGTGATCTGTTTATAAAGTTACAATTTGATTTTTTAGAAAGTAAATACTTTCTACTCTTTCAAACCAATTTTTTTTCCCAAATAAGGTGCAACGAAACCAACATTTTAATGTTTGTTAAAAACTTGCTTGGGTTCAAGGCTCTAAACCAGAATTTTCCACGTGTCATTTTATCTTTGCCGAACGCCATGTTTTTGAGTCTGAGATCAATGACTGTAAATTCATCTCTGGGTTTTCCCTTGCCACCTTCTCTGTCTAAGCAGAGGCGGCATGGCATGATGGTTAAGACTGCAGACTTTGGAACTAAGCTCCCTTGGTTTAAACCCGATCTTAGCTACTCATTAGCTTTGCGACCTTTAACAGGTGACTTGTGTTCTCCGTGACTTAAATTTCCTCAGTGGTGAAATGGGGATAGTGACATCACAGAGCTTATACTGTTGTGGTGACGATCAAAGGAAATAATCCAAGAGAAATGTTTTAAACAGTACCTGGCTATATGCTAAGCAAATGATAGCTATTAAGTCCTCGTAACTGTTTTGAAAGATGTTATGGATTTGACCCTGTTACTTCTGTCAAACTAGATTACTGCAATAGACTATTGGTTAATTATACTTTCTTTACTCTTCTCCTTGTAAAATTGAGGCAGCATAATACTGCTAGATGCCCCAATGAGTTGCTTCCTCTGCCAGTTCTGTATTCCTCTACCTGCTTTCAAAGCCGTTGTTAGTCTACCTGCCTAACTTTTTTGCCTTCTCTGTTCTTCAGCTTGAACTCTTAACATCAGATAGGCAAATCCCTCAGTGTCCTCCACTAACCATGTGTTCTTCGTGAACATTTGGGGCTTTAATTTTTACACTCCCCTTAGCTGGAAGTCCGTTTGCCTTACCTCTTCTACCTATTTGTCCTTTAAAATCCCAGGCACTTCCCTGAGTATATCTAGTTGAGAACACTGTATTGTATTAATTTATTTCATGTAGAGACATGATTGGAATGGATATTAAAGATCGTTTAAGCTTGCAAGGATTTAAACATTTTTAGCAATGAAGCTTTTCCCCCTCAAATTCTTACTAGGAAGCCCAGGAACTTGGGGCAGGTATCTTGAGAGGTTGGGGACTAATCTGAACACATGGAGTTTCAACCTTCCTCTCCCAACACACTGCTGTTTTTCTCTTTCGTTCCTTTCTCTCTTTTTTCTTTCTTCTTGGTTCTGTTTTACTCTTTCCAGTTTGCTGGGTCTAGGGTGATGGTAAGCAATCAGAGGTGATTAATTGCTTTCCAGTTAATAAGCTTTGTGCTCATTTGAGTTTGTAGACCTGGACCATGTTGAATGCTAGCTTCTAGAATTTGTGTCTCATCTTGAGACAGTAGAAGCAACAGATTTTTGTGAAAGGGAGATGGTTTTCAGCAATTAGTCTTTTAGCAGTGGTTGGGACATATTGGAGTAGGAAAGGATTGGTGGCAAGGAGATTAGGTAAAGATGGTCATTCTCGAGGCATGAAATGATAAGGCTCTGGTCAGATGGGTACAGTGAGTCTTTGGAAGACCATCTTTCTCTGATCCTAGCCCTGTCTCCTCTAAATCCTTTTTAAAAAATCTGCTATTTCTCCACATCACCTCTTGTTAGTCTCGTTCTGTTATTTTTCGTTATTTCCTATCCTGCTGCGTAGGGGAACGTTGAGTACCTGTACACACTCTGGTTTTACGCAGCTGTACTTCTTTGTCCAGTCATCTTTTTTTCCTTGTGTTCTCCCAAGATTGCAAGACTATTTTTGAGAGCTTTGAAGTTCATGTGTTCACTGTAAATATTCTTAACAAACATGTCTCATTAATTTCCTACCCCAGCAGTTATTTTTCTCCCAGGGTAGGAAATGATACACGTGTGTATTTTTGCTTATTTCAGACTGGGAAACAATACCAGAAAGCAAGGAGCTCACTCCAGAAAAGGGTATTTCTGAAGAAGAATCGGCCCCTGGGGTGTTAATTGTAAGATTTTCAAAGGAAGGTTCTAATGAACATGAGGATTCTTTAGAGAGTCAGCAGGAAAACCATGAGAAACATTTAATACAAGACACTGTCACTCAGAAATCTTCTAGGGAGAGAAGTTACCAATTTGATGAATTTAGAAGAAGTTGCACTCGAAGGTCCTTACTCGTTCAGCAGCAGGGAGAGAGACTACATCATTGTGAGTCATTTAAAAATAACTTAAAACAAAATTCAGAAATAATTAGGCATGAGAGAATTTGTGCAGGAAAGAAACCTTGGAAATGCAGTGAGTGTGAGAAAGCCTTCAGTTACTACTCAGCTTTTGTCTTACATCAGAGAATTCACACCGGAGAAAAACCGTATGAATGTAAGGAGTGTGGGAAAGCCTTTAGCCAGAGCATACACCTTACTCTGCACCAGAGAATTCATACTGGAGAGAAGCCCTACGAATGCCATGAGTGTGGGAAAGCCTTCAGTCACCGCTCAGCCCTTATTCGGCATCACATCATTCATACTGGAGAAAAACCCTATGAATGCAACGAATGCGGGAAGGCCTTTAACCAGAGTTCATACCTCACTCAACATCAGCGAATTCATACTGGAGAGAAACCTTATGAGTGTAACGAATGTGGGAAGGCCTTCAGCCAAAGCACATTCCTTACCCAGCATCAGGTCATTCACACTGGAGAGAAACCCTATAAGTGTAACGAATGTGGCAAAGCCTTTAGTGATCGGTCAGGTCTTATTCAGCACCAGAGGACTCATACTGGGGAGCGGCCTTACGAGTGTAATGAATGTGGGAAAGCCTTTGGCTACTGCTCAGCCCTGACTCAGCACCAGAGAACTCACACTGGGGAGAAACCCTATAAATGCAACGATTGTGCCAAAGCCTTCAGTGACCGCTCAGCCCTTATTCGTCATCAGAGAACACACACTGGAGAGAAACCTTACAAATGTAAAGATTGTGGAAAAGCATTCAGCCAGAGCTCGTCTCTTACAAAGCATCAGAAAACTCACACTGGAGAAAAGCCCTACAAGTGTAAGGAATGTGGAAAAGCCTTCAGCCAGAGCTCATCCCTCTCTCAACATCAGAAGACTCATGCTGGAGTGAAAACCAAGAAATATGTCCAAGCTTTTAGTGAGCGTTTAACCTTTGGCCAACACAAGAGAATTCATACTGGATAAAGACCATGTACATGTGGTACATTCAGAGCATACTTACTGAGCATTTACCGTGCTTGCCATGGGGGTCTACAGAGAGATTTAAGATGGTGTTGCAAAAAAGTTATTGAGAAGTCACTGCTGATATGGGTTGTAGCATGATTAGACTGAAAGTATAGTTTTACATTTTTAAAAGTGTTCTGGCAGAGGACGCTGAATTTTCCTCAGGAAAGAGGGAAATTATTTGTAACACCCTAACGTGTATGTAAATTCCCATATCCTTGGGAGAGAAATGGGGTATGCTGTGGTGGAAAGGGGACATCTTGACTGTGCTAGATATTTTCATAGTACTAAGAATATAAGTTTTAAAGAGATAAGTTATACTTTTAGGGAAGTTGCGTGGGTAGAAATAAAAGATTGAGAATTCACAATGAGTTTGTCCAGAGTCAGGAGTGGTGGTGGAAGGGGAGTTGTCCTTCATTCTTAAGTTTAAAGAGCCAAAGGAAGTAGAGGGAAAGGATAGAAAAAAAGAGCTCGGGGAATGAACCCAAAAAATGTTCATTATGTTAACTACTCAACTGAATATTCACAACTGTGAAAAATATTAGACTTAATAGTTGTCCAGTTGAAAAGTTTCTGTGAGGGTAGCTTTAGGCTGCAGCTAAGGACTGTTGGCTGACTGTTTCTGTGAGGGTAGCTTTAGGCTGCAGCTAAGGACTGTTGGCTGACTGTTTCTGTGAGGGTAGCTTTAGGCTGCAGCTAAGGACTGTTGGCTGACTGTTTCTGTGAGGGTAGCTTTAGGCTGCAGCTAAGGACTGTTGGCTGACTGTTTCTGTGAGGGTAGCTTTAGGCTGCAGCTAAGGACTGTTGGCTGACTGTTTCTGTGAGGGTAGCTTTAGGCTGCAGCTAAGGACTGTTGGCTGACTGTTTCTGTGAGGGTAGCTTTAGGCTGCAGCTAAGGACTGTTGGCTGACTGTTTCTGTGAGGGTAGCTTTAGGCTGCAGCTAAGGACTGTTGGCTGACTGTTTCTGTGAGGGTAGCTTTAGGCTGCAGCTAAGGACTGTTGGCTGACTGTTTCTGTGAGGGTAGCTTTAGGCTGCAGCTAAGGACTGTTGGCTGACTGTTTCTGTGAGGGTAGCTTTAGGCTGCAGCTAAGGACTGTTGGCTGACTGTTTCTGTGAGGGTAGCTTTACCCTGCATCTAAGGACTGTTGGCTGCCGGGTAATGCAGGGTGTTTGCTTCTGCACTTTTTGTCTTTTAGACCTTGCTTACTGAGACATCGCCTACTAAATCATGTTAATTTCCAAGGGTCAGGAGCCACAGCTTAGAAAATTGAGTACAGAAGAGACCTTTGATGTGTTCAAACTGTTTTAAGGTATCTGAGTTACCTGAGAATGTGCTTATTTATAAAGATTTACCTCGGTTGTATCTAGTTTGTACCTTAGATTTTTTATAGCTTATAGTAAAGTTTAGTTGTAGGTTTGCACTGACACTGCATATTAGATTATGAAAAGCTTGAAAAGACTTTGAAATACCTTTTACCATTTTACTCTTGGGTAGAGGCAGGTGGCGTCTTTTTATATTTTTTTTTCATTGAAACTTTGAAGATTATTGGACACATTATTTTGAGTGCAGAGTTTTTAATTTTAGGAAGCTGTACTATGATGTATCTTGGTGTGAATTTCTTTTAGTTTACCCTATTGGGTTTGCTTAGCTTCTTCAATGTGTAGGTTTATGTCTTTTGCCAAATTTGGTAGATTTTCAGCCCTCATCTCTTTAAATACATTTTAGCCCCCACCTTCTACTCCTTTTCTCCTGGGACTCTAATGAAAGACATAGGAGCTCTTTGGTTGTCATCTCACAAGTTCCTGAGGCTCTGTTCATTTTTTCTTGACGATTTTTGTCTGAATCTGCTCAATCTGCCGTAACAAGACAGCATAGACTGACCGGGTGACTCAAAAAAATACGTAATTCTAACAGTTCTGAAGGCTGGGAAGTCCAAGATCAAGGTGCCTGCTGACTCTGCCTCTAATGAGGACTTTCTTCCTGGCTTACAGATGGCTGCCTTCTCGCTGTGTCTTCTCATATCCGTAGTGCATGCAGATGGGCCAGTTGGGAGAGGAAGAGAGAAATAGCTCCCTCTTCTTATCAGTCCACCAGTTCTAGCAGATTAGGACTCTGCCCTTCTTACCTCATTTAACCCTATTACCCCCCTGAAAACGCTGTCTCCAAATAAATTCGCATTGGGGATTAGGACTTCAACATAATTTTGGGGAAGAGGGGATACGTTTAGTCCATAACGTTCCACCCCAGGCCCCCACCGAATTTATGTCCTTGCGTGCAGAATACATTTATTCCACTCCAACAGCCCCAAAAGCCCTAACTCATTCTAGCATTAGCTCTAAAGTCCAGACCTTCAAGTAAATATCACCTAAATCAGATACGGGTAAGACTCAAGGTACAATTCATCCTGAGGCACAATGACTCTCCAGCTGTGAACCTGTGAAACCAAACAAGTTATGTGCTTCCAAAATACATTGGTGGTCTGGACATAATGTAGGCATTCCCATTCCACAGAGGGAGAAATAGGAAAGTAGGAGGAGGGATGTGTCCTGAGCAAGTCCAAAACTTAGCAAGGCAAATTCCATTAGGTCTTGTGTTTCGTCGGATCTTGTGAGAATAATCCTCTTTTGCTCAGTGCCTCCCGGACCCACTGGGGTAGAGGTCCTGTCTCTGGTACTGCCAGGTAGCCCCTCGCCTAAGCCTCTGCAGGGCAATTCTGCCCCTAAGGCTTCAGTTGGAGGCTTTCTGTTCTGTTGAAACCAGGGTGATGGTTCCACCCTTTGAAACAGGAGGCATCCCCAATGGTCTCTGAATTGTTTTCAGGGTCATTCTCTTTTCTTGAAGGATAACACATACTCATAGACAAATGGCTCTCTGGTTCTGTAGGATCTAAGAAGTCCTAAAGCCTGCCTTCATTTTATTTTGTTGTATTTCTGTCCCCTTTAGTGCCAGGTGGCTGTGTTTCTGCTGTTATAATCCCATTTATATTCCTGGCTTCTCCTGGGGCTGCTAAACCCATTTGATCTATTTATCAAATGGTTGAAATAGTTTTTAAGCCACACGCTTAGTGTTTTCTTCATAGCACATTTTCTCATACTTTTGTGATACGAATGGAATTTTCATATTTCTTTAATTGTGCTTCCTTGTTTCTTAACAGTTCCTTCTTCACTTAATCTCTCTCCTCTCACATTTTACTACAAGCACTAAGGGGACCCAAGCTGCACCTTCAGTACTTTGCTTAGAAATCTGCTAAATAAACAGTTTCATCACTCTCAAGTTCTGCCTTTCAGAAAACACTAGAACAGTTCAGAGAAGTTCTTTGCCACTTTATAACAAGAGCCACCTTTTTTTTTTTTTTTTTTCCAGTTCTAATAATATGTGCCTCACTGCCATCGGAGGCCTTGCCAGAGTGGCCTTTAATATCCGCATCTCTAGCATGTACCTCAAAACTCTTGGTCTCTACCCATCACCCTGTCCAAAGCTGCCTCCACATTTTGAGGCATATGTTACAGCAGCATCCGCCTCTGGGTACCAGAATCTCAATCTGCTTGGTCAGCCATAACAAACATTCATAGACTGGGCGGCTCAAAGCACAGAAATTTATTTCTCAAAGTTCTGGAGGCTGTAAGTCTAAAATCAGGGTCCAACCGCGTTCAGTTCCTGGCTTGTAGATGGTTGTACTCTCACTGTGTTCTCACATGACCTGTTCTCAGTGCATAGGTGTGGAGAGAAGTTGGATTGGGACCCCACCTTTAAGGTCTCTTTTAACCTTAATTACTTCCTCAGAACCTATCTCCAAATATAGTCACATTGAGGGTTAGGGTGTCCACATAATGAATTGGGGTGGGGGGACATAGTTCATCACAGTTTTCTCTCTTCAGATTGAGTATTTTCTGTTCTGTCTTCCAGTTCACTAGATCTTCCCTCTGTCCTTTTGATTCTGCTGTTGAGACCATCCTTGAATTTTATTTCAGTTATTGTATTTTTTAGTTGCACATGATTCTTTGTTTCCTTGCTGAGAGCCTTTCTTTGCTTATTTTGTTTGCATTAAGCATGTTTGTAATTACTCATTGAGGCATTTTTGTGATGGCTGCTCTCAAATCCTTGCAGGCTATCCTAACATCTGTGTCATCTCAGTATTGACATCTTTGGGTTGTCTTCTCATTTAAGTTGAGATTTTCTTGGTTCTTGGCGTGAGGAGTGATTTTCAGTTGAAGTCTGGACATCTGGAGTCTTTTGGTATGAGACTTGGTATCCTGTTGAAGTCTTCTGTATTGACAGGCCTCCTCGGATACCACTGTGGTGGAGAAAGTGTTGCGGAGGTGCTGCCTCATTACTTTAAGTTGGTGTTGGAAGTGCAGGTTCACCATTGGCCTCTAATGACTCCTGGGCAGGGGTCCTCACTACTGCTGGGCAAGGGTGGGATTTACAGCTCCCCACTAGGCCTCCGCTGACACCACACTGGCCAGGGAAGATCAGGAATGCTTTGTTACTGCTATTTACATGGCCTCGATTGACAGCATGGTGTGGGGTTGAGGGTGACATCATTACTGTTGGGAATTGGTGTAAGTCTTGACCCCCCGCTTGGCTTCCACTGAGACCACACCAGTAAGAAAGAAGAGAGATGGCTCTGAGTAGGGGGGACACTGCCAGGGTGATGTGTGGGGAGGGGTGGGTTTTAGAAATCTATCTGCCCACTTGGTCTTCTCTGATACCACCCCAGGCTAAAGGTGGAGGACTGAGAGCCTTGTTACAGGCTGGTGAGGGCGGAAGTATAGGCCTTTGTTGGTGGGGATAGGACCATAGCTTGCTTCTGTGGTCTTTTAAGTAGGATTGTGGTTTCCTAAACATTTTCTGTCTTGCTAGGCTACTGCCTTTCCAGTCCTTTGGCTAGAAAAAGCAGATTTTTCTTGGGCCTTTTTTTTTTTTTTTTTTTTTTGGTCTGTGCCTGTGCCTGTTGGCATTTCTGGGTTGTCAGCTTCTCTAGAACCCAATCTGGGATAGATGAGGCAACGAGAAAACCCAAGAACGTCACTGCTGTGTTCTTCCTCAGGTTCTGAGGTCCCTAGCCAGTCCATTCTCTCTCCACCTTCTAGAACTTTCTTATGTTTGCTTTGTATATAATATCCCAGATTTTTAGTCGTACTTAGTGAGAGCAGTAGGAGAAAGTAGTGCTCCACCTTTCCCATGACATCTTTGTGCTTGACACTGAAATCACACATCAAGTTGTGGTATATATAGTGTGTGTGGTGTATACAGGTCATTTGTAACCAGTTAGGAATAGGTACTAAAAGAAATGCTCACTGGATTCCTGAAGATAAGCTGCCAATTTGATAGGTAGAAACTATCAGCCTGCTTCATCTAGCTTTGAAGGAACAATAGTTTATAAATTGAGGAAACACTAGTATTTAATTGTAGGTTATAAACTTGAGAAGGATAGATATGACTAAGAATATAAACTGTAGGGTTAAATTTTTTGTATTTGTATTTTTGTTTGAAAAGCATATGAGAAGCACTGGAGAACTGGACTCAGAATTTCAGATTTTTTTCCAGTTGTATATTATCTACATGTGGCTATCTGTTCACTTTAATTTGCCATGTGACATATGAGATCATAGAGAATCAACAAAATAAAGAACGAAAATAACTGAGATTTGGGACAAGTCACCTTCATCCTTTGATATTTATCTCCTCATAGATAAATGTTTTAAAATTTAATGCCTACTTGAGAATGATTAGAGTTAGGTAGAAAAGGGATGCAAATCTGGTTTGTAAGCGATCAGGTGCTACATAACTATTAGGTATTAATGATACAGTCATTTAGAAGACATATCCATCATGTATGCTTCACAGTGGTGGCCCAATAAAAACAACTGTGAATATAATGGAATGAGACTTTTTATCTTTTTAAATAAGTTTTCTGGGATCCTGTTAAAATATGCATCTTTTGAGATAACCATGTGGTTCCTTTTCATCTATTAATGTGGTAAAGTACATTGATTTTCTGATGTGAAAGAATCCTTGCATTCCTGGGATGCAAGTTCATGATTTTTTTTCTCTCTCTCTGGGGGAGTTTGTGTCCCTTGAATTTTAGTTGCATTCATCTGTTAAACTGGGGTTATTGTGTTTGTAGTGTGTGGTTTGGTTGGTTTTAGGGGCTATTTAGATTTACTATTTCTTCTAGAAAGTTGTAGGTTTTTCTAAAAATGTATCCTTTTTGGTCATTGAGTTGTTTAAAATGGTTTTATTTTCAAGTGCTTGTTCTATCTGAACTTATGTCCCTTTTTTCTTTCCTGATATCGCTTATTTGTATCCTCTATTGGTAATGTTTCTAGAGATGTGTCAACTTTACTAGTCTTTTAAAATAACTGACTTTTTGAACTTTTGCAAAAATCAACTTTTATCAAAGTACACAATAAAATTCACCCACTTAAAGGTGTTTGCCATGTTTGACGAAGATATTACCCTTGTAACTACCACCGTAATTGTGTGTGTGGTTATAATAGTTCCTCCTCCTTCTCCCTCCCTCTCTCCTCCTCCTCCTCCCCATCTTCCTCCTCCTTTCACCCCTTTCTCTTTCTTTCTCCTTTCTTCCTTTCTTCCTTCCACAGTTCTGTCTTAAAACGCCCTATGTAGACTTGTGTAACCATCACCACAAAGGGTACAGAACAATTCCACTGCACCAACAAATTCCCCTTGTGCTGCTTTTTTTTAAGAGTGGCTCCCCACCCTGCATTGAGTATAAAGGCTTTGATTTTCATCAGTGTTGTGTCATTTACTAATTTTTATTGCTGAGTAGTTTTCCACGTTAGGTACCACAGTATTCTTAGCCATTAACCCACTGAAGCACATTTAGGTTGTTTATAATTTTTGGTAATTATGAATAAAACTATTACAAACATTAGGTTTTTGTATGAACATAAATTTTCATATCTGTAGGGTAAATATTGGAGTGAAATGGTTAGGTCATATGGTGAGTATATATTTACCTTTGTAACACAGGGCCAACCTTTTCCAGAATGATTGGTTGAATTTGTTTTCCCACCAGCAATGTATGAAGATGTGGTTGCTCCATAATTTGCCAACACCTGGTATTCTCATTGTTTTTATTTTATCCATTCTAGTAGATGTGTAGTGGTATCTCATTGTGGCTTCAGTTTGCATTTCCTTAATGACTAATGATGTTGAGCATCTTTTCATGTGCTTTTGTCCATCTGTGTACCTTTGATGAAGTTTTCAAATCTTTTGCCATTTTAAAATAATTCTATTGTTTGTTTTCCTAGTTTATTTTTGTAGTTTGTGGCTTGTCTTTTTATTCTCCTTTATTCAATTTTTATTTCAGTGTCTTTTATAAAGCAAAGGTTTTAAATTTTAATGAAGTCCAGTTTTTCCTTTTATGGACCATACTTTGGTGTCATATTTAAGAACCCATCCGGAACTAATGTTTAGGAAATTTTTCTTCTACTAGCTTATTGGTAATGTTTTTCATATTGTGACAATTTTCATATTTTTATATAATGTGTTAAATAAAGGCCTAGGCTCATTGTTTTTACATGTGGTTATCCAATTGTTTCAGCATCATTTGTGGAAAACATTGTTTCTCCGTTGAATTGCCTTTGCCCTTTTGTCAACAATTGATTGCTCCTGTTTAAGTGGCTCTGTTTCTCAGTTTTCTATTCTATTCCATTGATCTATGTGTCCATCCCTTTGCCAAAACCACACGTTATCTTGATTACTGTAGCTTTGTAGTAAATCTCAAAATCAGGTAATGTAAGCCCTTCAAATTTATTCTTTTTCTAATTTATATGCTTCCACTGTCATATATTTGTCTATATGTTATGTCAAGTTTTACTTTATGTATTTTGACACTCGGTGGTTATCTGAATACAAGTTAAGAATTGTCAAATCTGTGGTGATTTGAATGTTTTCTCATTATGTAGCAACTTTCTTTAAACATAAGAATACTTTATAACAGATAATATTGGGGGGAGGAGGTTTGAAATGAGGTCTCACTCTCACCCAGGCTAGAGTACAGTGGTGGTGTGATTTTGGCTCGTTGCAGCCTCAACCTCCTGGACTCAAGCAATCCTTCCACCTCAGCCTCTCGAGTAGCTGGATTACAGGCATGCACCACCACACCCAGCTAAATTATTTTGCATCTTTTGTAGAAATGGGGTTTCACCATGTTGGCCAGGCTGGTCTTGAACTCATGAGTTCAAGCAATCTGCCCACCTTGGCCTCCCAAAGTGCTGGAAATACAAGCATGAACCACTCTGCCCCACCACAGATTTATTGAGATATAATTTACATTCCATAAAATTCACCCATTTAAAATGTACAGTTCAGTGTTTGTGTATTCACAGAGTTGTACAACCATCACCACAATAAATTTTAGAACATTATCACCTCTAGAATAAAACTTTTAGCTATAACCTCTGCTATGGTCTGTATGTTTGTGTACCCTCAAAATTCGTAAGTTGCAATCCTAACCCCTAAGCTGATGGTATTAGGAGATGGGGCCTTTGGGAAGTGAGTAGGTCAAGAGGGCGTAGCCCTGATAAATGAGCTCAGTGCTCTTATGAAAGTGGCCACAAACAGGTCACTCACCCCTTCTCCCTTGTGAGGACACAATGAAAAGACAGTCATCTGTGAGCTAGAAAGTGGGTTCTCACTCAAATTTCATTATGCTGGTGCCTTGATCTTGGACTTCCCAGCCTCCAGAACTGTAAGAAATCATTTCTTGTTGTTTATCAGCTACTCAGTGTGTGGTACATAGCTGGAACAGACTAAGATAACTCCCAACTCCTCTATTCTCCCCAGCACTAGGCAACCATGAATACACTTTCTATGTGTGTAGATTTGCCTGTTCTAGACATTTCATATAAATGGAATCATACAGTCATTATACAGTATATGATCTGGTGTGGTTTGAATGTGAATTAGGCCGTTTTCACACTGCTATCAATAACCTGAAACTAAGTTATAAGGAAAAGAGGCTTAATTGGCTCACAGTTCCACAGGCTGTACAGGAGGCATGGCTGGAGAGGCCTTAGGAAGCTTATAATCATGGTGGAAGGCAAAGGGGAAACAGGCTCATCTTACATGGCCAGAGCAGGAGACGGGGGAAGGTGCCACACACTTTTAAACAACCAGATCTCATGAGAACTCATCACAAGAAGAGCACCAAAGGGGGAAATCTGCCCCCATGATCTAATCACCTCCAATCAGGTCCCACCTCCAACATTGAGGATTATAATTTGACATGAGATTTGGGCAGGGTCACAGACCCAAACCATATCAGAATGTGTCCCCTAAAGTTCATGTGTTGGCCACTTGATCCCCAGTGAGGTAGTTCTGGGAGATGGGGCCTAATGGGAGGTCAGTAGATTATGGGGGCACCACCCTCACGAATGGATTAATGCTATTGTGAGAGTGGGTCTGTTGTCACAGGAGTGGATTCCTTACAAAAGAACAAGTTTGGCTCCCTCTTGCTCCTCTATTGCCCTCTCTTTGCCCTTTGGCTATGGAATGGTACAGCAAGAAGGCCCTCAACAGACACCAGCTCCTTGATTTTGGACTTCCCAAGCTCTAGAACTATGAGGAAATAAATTTCTATTCATTATAAATTACCCAGTATAGCATTCTGTCATAGCAGCACAAAAGGGGCTAAGACATGGTCTTTGTGATTGGCTTCTTTCACTTACCGTAATGTTTTCATAAGGTTTATGTTATGGAATATATTAGTGCTTCATTTATTTATTTATTTATTTATTTATTTATTTATTTTATTTTATTTTTTTTTTTTTGAGACAGAGTCTTGCTCTGTCGCCCAGGCTGGAGCGCAGTGGCCGGATCTCGGCTCACTGCAAGCTCCGCCTCCCGGGTTTACGCCATTCTCCTGCCTCAGCCTCCCGAGTAGCTGGGACTACAGGCGCCCGCCACCTCGCCCGGCTAGTTTTTTGTATTTTTTAGTAGAGACGGGGTTTCACTGTGTTAGCCAGGATGGTCTCAATCTCCTGACCTCGTGATCCGCCCGTCTCGGCCTCCCAAAGTGCTAGGATTACAGGCTTGAGCCACCGCGCCCGGCCTGCTTCATTTATTTTATAAACATTCTTTCCTTTTAAAAAAAAATCCCAAATGTGATAGTACTTTTTTATTGTGGTAAAAAACACATAAAATTTACCCTCTCAGCCATTGTCTTAGTTTGTTTTGTGCTGCCATAACAGAATACCACAGATGGTAATTTATAAGGGTGGAAAATTTATTGCCTCACAGTTCTGGAGGCAGAGAAGCTCGAGATCAAGGGGCCAGCATCGGATGAGGCCCTCCTTGCAGCATCATCCCATGAAGGAATGTGGAAGAGGAGATTGAACTCACGCTTTTGTAATGGCACCAATTGCACCCACAAGGGTGAAGCCCTCATGGCTTAATCACCTCTTAAAAGGTCCTGCCTCTTTAAACTCTTAACACCGGCAATTAAATTTCAACATGAGTTTTGGAGGGGGTAAACATTCAAACCATAGCATTCCACCCCTGGCTCCCCAAAACTTTTGTCCTTTTCACATACAAAATACATTCATTCCATCCCAATATCCCCAAAAGTCTTCACTGATTTCAGAATCAACTCCAAATTCCAAAGCCCAAGAGTCTCATCTGAAATCAGATATGGGTGAGACTCAAATCACTATTCATCCTAAGGCAAATTTCCAGCTCTGAGCCTGTGAAATTAAACAAGTTATGTGCTTCTGAAATACAGTGGTGAGCCAGTCATAGGATAGACATTTGCATTCCAAAAAGGAGAGACAGAGAAAAAGAGAGGAGATCCTAAGCAAGTCCACTCTGTGGCTTTCCTGGGCTCAGTCCACACAGAAGCTCTCGTGGGTTGAAATCTTGTGCCTGCAGCTCTCCCAGACTGGTGTTGCACACTGGTAGCTCTACAGTTCTGGGGTCTTGGGAATGGCCCTGCCTCCACAGCTCCTCTAGGCCTAGTGGGGGACTCTATGCAGTGGCTCTGACCCCACAGTTCCACTGGTCATTGTCCTAGTGGGGTCTCTCTACAGTGGCTCCACCCCTGTAACAAGTCTCTGCCCCAGGCTGTTCATGACATCCTTTGAAATCTAGGGCTACATTTAAGATCAGGTCATCTGCACATAATTTTATTTTTTCCTTTCCAATTTATTGCTTAATTACTCTTACTAAGACCTCTAGTACTATGTTGAATAGAAGATGTGAGAGTGAGCTTGTTCCTATCTTGGAGGAAAAGCTTTCAGTTTCTCACCATTGAGCGTGATATTAGCTATGGACTTTTAATATATTGCCTTTGTTATGTTGAGGTAATTTCCTTCTGTTTTTAGTTTGTTGAGTGGTTTTTTAAAATCATGAAAGGATGTTAAATATTGTCAAATGCTTTTTCTGCATTAGTTGAGATAATTGTGTGTTTTTTTGTTTTTCATTCTGTTAATATGGTTTATTGCATTGGTTCATTTTCATATATAAACCATCCTTGCATTTCCTGGATAAATCCCACTTGGTCATGGTCTATAATTTCTTATTTATTTATTTATTTATTTTTATATAACTTTCATTTTTTTAAATTATACTTTAAGTTCTAGGGTACATGTGCACAACGTGCAAGTTTGTTACATATGTATACATGTGCCATGTTGGTGTGCTGCACCCATTAACTCGTCATTTACATTAGGTATATCTCCTAATGCTTTCCCGCCCCCCTTCCCCCATCCCACGACAGGCTCTGGTGTGTGATGTTCCCCTTCCTGTGTCCAGGTGTTCTCATTGTTCAGTTCCCACCTATCAGTGAGAACATGTGGTATTTGGTTTTCTGTCCTTGCAATAGTTTGCTCAGAATGATGGTTTCCAGCTTCATCCATGTCCCTACAAAGGACATGAACTCATCCTTTTTTATGGCTGCATAGTATTCCATGGTGTATATGTGCCACATTTTCTTAATCCAGTCTGTCACTGATGGTCATTTGGGTTTGTTCCAAGTCTTTGCTATTGTGAATAGTGCTGCAATAACATACGTGTGCATGTGTCTTTATAGCAGCATGATTTATAATCCTTTGGGTATATACCCAGTAATGGGATGGCTGGGTCAAATGGTATTTCTAGTTCTAGATCCTTGAGGAATCGCCACACTGTTTTCCACAATGGTTGAACTATAGTTTTTTATTGTGCTGTTGAATTTAGTTTGCTAGTATTTTTTAAAGGGGATTTTGCATCAATTCCTCAATAAATCCTGATCAATGAATACATCAGGGATATTGAGCTGTAGTGTTGTGGTGGAAGGTGAAGAGGAAGGAGGCATGTGTTACATGGCCAGAGCAGGAGGAAGAGAGTGAAGGGGAAGGTGCTACACACTTTTAAACAACCAGATCTTGTGAGAACTCACTCACTATCATGAGAACAGCAGGAGGAATTCCACCCCCATGATCCAATCGCCTCCCACTGGCCCCTCCTCCAATGCTGGGGATTACAGTTGACATGAGATTTGGGCAGGGACACAAATCCAAATCATATCATTCTATTTCTATTATTTGTAATGGTTATTTTTAATATCTTAATTTTAAGAGACAAGGTCTTGCTCTGATGCTCAGGCTGGAGTGCAGTGGCACCATCATAGCTCACTGCAGCCTCAAACTCCTGGGCTCAAGTGATTCTCCTGCCTCAGGCTCCCAAGTAGCTAGAACTGCAGGTGCACACCATCATACCCAGCCTATTTTTAAAATTTTTGTGAGATGGCAGAGGCTCACCTTGTTGCCCAGGCTGGTCTTGAACTCCTGGCCTCAAGTGATTCACCCACCTTGGCCTCCCAAAGTGCTGAGATTACAGGTGTGAGCCACCACACCTAGTCTATTTATATATATATATATAAATAAAGAGAGAGACAGACAGACAGACAGAGACAGAGTCTCACTCTGTCACCCAGGCTGGAGAGCAGTGGCGCGATCTTGTCTCACTGTAACCTCCGTTTCTCGGGTTCAAACAATTCTTGTGCCTCAGCTATTATTAATACTTTAGCAAGCTAAATTAGCTTAAAGCGTATTTAAGACTCTAAAGTTAATCAGTTTCTTTATTGTTCCTACAATGAAATAAAGGACCTTAGAATTATTTAGCATCAGTCATTTCGGTATGGGTTAGCTCTTGCTGCAAGCAAATATTCTAAAATGTAATGGTACGAAATGATAGCCATGCATAACTCCTCATGAATCTAACGGTCAGCTTCATAGTGCTCCCTCTCCCATTCAGGCTGGGCTCAGTTATGTGTCTGCAGCAAGGTGATGGATCAGCTGTGGCTGGCTGCCCTGTGATGGCCTTGGCTCCGTTTTCCTAGCAGCCTAGCTAACTCAGGCATGCCCTTCTGGTGGCAGGAGTTCAAGAGAGCAGAAGCATGCCAGCCTTTTTGAGGCTTCCACTCCAAACTAGTACACTGAAACTTTGATCACATTCTATAAGCCAGAGTTACAAGCCAGCCTAGGTGGGGAGAAAATCAACTCCAGCTCCTGATTTAAGGGGCTAGAAGATCACATTGCAATGAGTGTGGACCCAGACAGGGATGAAGAATTGGGTCAGTCTTTGCAATCAGTGTGGCAGAATCACTGTCCCTCTGAAGTATTGGTTTTATTTTACTGACATTGTCATTGTTTTATACAATCGATATTTGTTTAGACTTGCCCATGTGTGTATCACTATGCCTTCTTGCATTCCAGAAGGCCTTCGTATTAAGCTAGTAAAATGTAAGCTCACAGGGCCTCCTGGAATAACTTTTTTCTGAAGGCATCTTTTTTGAAGTTAGTCTGGTGAGGATCCGTAGCTGATAAATTGTCAGTTTCTGTTGAATGATGACATTTCCGTTTCCGTTTGACATTTTTGCCTCAGTTCCTGAAATGTATTTTCACTGGATGTGAGGTTCTAGGCTGCTGTTATTTTTCTCTCATCTCTTTAAAGCTAAACGTACTTTGGTCCGGCTTAGCTTCTCATGGTTTTATAATCATGAATTGTGAGCTTACATTTTACTGGCCTTAGTATGTAGGGATTCTGGAAGGCCTGTGTTGTGGAGTGTTTCTCCGAAGAAGAATTAAATAAATTTATTTCTTGAATTGAGATCTCCTGGACTAAGCAGGAAACATTACCTCAAATGCCAGACTCTCCTTCACACAGGTCTGTGGTTATTGACTCACTAAGGGAAGATCACCCCATTCCCAACTGCCATCACCAAGTGTGGGGTGCTTAGAGAGCCACGTGTCTCTGTGGGCCCCCATTTTAGTGGTTAGATGCATTTCCCACCACCTGTTTCACTAAGGGTCTCAATCCACTGTGGTGTCCTGGATCCAAATCACTGCCTGCTCACACCCAAGTCCTGGTCTCCTGGCTTAAGTGGCTCTTGAGTCCCAAAGTCCCAGGGAGTTAAGAGCAGCATGCAAGGCAGGAAATTTCTGGTTTCTTTTGTCCTTAGAAATGAAGTGTTTTATTAAATGAATTATTTTTCAAGACAATGAAATAATCACTACCACAATTTATTGATACGGCCCTAGAAAGAAGGGACCTGAGGCTCCTCTCTCCTCCCTCCCTTCCTTTCTCCCTCCCTTCGTTTCTCCCACCCTTCTTCCTTCCCACCCTCTTTCTTTTCCTTTCCCTTCCCTTCCCTTCCCTTCTCTTTGTCTCTGCATGTTTTCCTTTTGCTGAACTATCTGCAACAGGATTGCTGACATCATGGCATTTTACTACTCATGTCCTGTATCTTATAAGAATATGTATCAGCATATGTTTTATTTTATTTTATTTTATTTATTTTATTTTATTTTATTTTTTGAGACAGAGTTTCACTCTGTCTCCCAGGCTGGAGTGCAGTGGTGAAATCATGGCTCACTGCAGCCTCAACCTCCTGGGCTCAGGTGATTCTCCCATCTCAGCCTCCCAAGTAGCTGGGACTGTAGGTGCACGCCACCATGCCCAGCTAATTTTTTTTTTTTTTTTTTTTGGAGAGACAGGGTTTTGCTGTGTTGCCCAGGCTGGTCTCAAACTCTGGGCTCAAGTGATCGCCTACTTCAGCCTCCCAAAGTGCTGGGATTACAGGCCTGAGCCACTGTGCCCAGATATTTTATTTTTAGAGACAGGATCTCTGCTCTGTTTCCCGGCTGAAGTGCGGCAGCATGATCATAGCTCACTGTAACCTTGACCTCCTGGGCTCAAGCAATTCTCCCGCCTCAGCTTCCCGAGTATCTGGGATTACAGGCACACACCATCACATGCAACTAATTTTTTTTTTCTTTGTAGAGATAGGGTCTCGCTATGTTACCCAGGCTGGTCTCAAACTCCTGGGCTCAAGCCATCCTGCCAAAGTGCTGGGATTATAGCATGTGTCTTCTATGAGCAAGTATATTCTCCAACATAATCGCAATGCTGTTATTCAACCCAAACCATCTAACTCTGATGCAAGATTACTGTCTAACACACAGTTAGTTTAAATTTATCCAGTTATCCCCAGATGTCATGTACGGCTCCCTGTCCAATTTCCAATCAGTTGGGACACACTGCATTTATTTGTCCTGCCTCTTTAGTATCCTTCTGTCTAGAATGGTCTTTCAAGCTTGTTTTGTCTTTCATGACATTAATATTTTGAGAAGTCGGCCGGGCGCGGTGGCTCAAGCCTGTAATCCCAGCACTCTGGGAGGCCGAGACGGGCGGATCACGAGGCCAGGAGATCGAGACCATCCTGGCTAACACAGTGAAACCCCATCTCTACTAAAAAAATACAAAAAACTAGCCGGGCGAGGTGGCGGGCGCCTGTAGTCCCAGCTACTCGGGAGGCTGAGGCAGGAGAATGACGTAAACCCGGGAGGCAGAGCTTGCAGTGAGCTGAGATCCGGCCACTGTACTCCAGCCCAGCGACAGAGTGAGACTCCGTCTCAAAAAAAAAAAAAAAAAAAAATATTTTGAGAAGTCCAGACCAGTTGTTTTGTAGAATGTTTTGTAGAAAATACCATCTGTATTTTCTATTTCCTCATAATTAGATCCAGATTAAGCACTTTTGACAAGAAATCTACATATATGTATGATTTTCATTAAATGACATTAGGAGGGCTGGGCTTGGTGACTGTCCTCTGTAGTTTCAGCTATTCAGGAGGCTGAGGCAAGAGGATTGCTTGAGCCTGGGAGTTCCAGGTTACAGTGAGCTAGGATCACACCACTGCCCTCCAGCCTGGGTGACAGAGTGAGACCCTGTTTAAAAAAAATTTTTTTTTTTACGTCACATCAAGAGACTCAAGATGCCAATTTGTCCTGTTCCTAACGCTAAATTTGATTACTTTGTTCACATGTTGTCCAAATTCTCTAGTTGTAGTTAGTAACTTCTCCCTTTGTATGAATATCTTGGCTCCTAACAACGTTTCACCAGTGTTTTTGCTCTCCATGGATGATACTTGCCTGAATCAATTATTACATTAGTGCCTACAAAATGGTGTTTTTATAATTCTGTTATTCCTCCCACATTGAGTGCTGGCATTCTTATGAAAAGAAGAGCTTTCTATCTTCACTTTCCACCTGGTGGTATTTTTTTTTTTTTTTAATTGTGAAAGGAAAATATCTTGGCCGCCCCCAACCCCCGAAATCATTAAGGAAAACTCAAGCTGGAAATCTGCTTACAGCAAACCTGCCTCCCGTTCTGTTCAAAGTTACCCCTCTGCTCACTGAGACAGATTCATATCTGATTTGCCTCTTTTGGAAAGGCTAATCAGAAACTCAAAAGAATGCAACCGTTTGTGTGTCACCTGTCTGTGACGTGGAACCTCCCTTCCCACTTCCAGTCTTCCTGCCTTTTCTTCCAGTTGTCCTGCCTTTCCAGACCGGACCAATGTACTTCTTACATAGATTGATTGACGCCTCATGTCTTCCTAAAATGTGTAAAACCAAGCTGTGCCCCGATCACCTTGTGCATATGTTGTCAGGACTTCTGAGGCTGTGTCATGGGCGTGTCCTCAACCAGGGCAAAATAAACTTTCTAAATTAACTGAGACCTGTCTCAGATTTTCTGGGTTCAGAGGATCACTATGGGTCCATGGATTCCTTTTAAAGAAAGTTTTAATTGAGGGTTAACATTCCTAACATGTATAGATCTTCAGTATATGCTTGGTGAATTTTTATATGTCTATAAACCCAGGTAACAACCACCCAGCTCTTGGTCAAGATACAGACCCTTTTCGTTCTGCTGGAAGGGCTCCTCCATGCCCTTCCCTTCCCAGTTAATCCACCCCATGCCACCCCACCTCATCCTCCCAATGCCGCACCTCCCCGTCCCCGTGGGTGATCACGGGTTTGGTTTCTACCTCCTCTACTAGTTTTATCTGTTTGAACATTATTTAAATAAGATCCTATAGTACGTACTCCTTTGTATCTGGCTTCCTCACCCCACATTTTGTATGATTCAACCATTCTGTATGTATCAGTTGTTCTTCTTTTTTTCTTTTTTTCTTTTTTTTGAGACAGAGTCTTGCTCTCTCGCCCAGGCTGGAGTGCAGTGGTGCGTTCTCCGCTCGCTGCAAGCTCCGCCTTCTGGGTTCATGCCATTCTCCTGACTCAGCCTCCCAAGTAGCTGGGACTACAGGTGCCCGCCACCACGCCTGGCTAATTTTTTTTTTTTTTTTTTGTACTTTTAGTAGAGACGGGGTTTCACCGTGTTAGCCAGGATGGTCTGGATCTCCTGACCTCGTGATCTGCCCACCTCAGCCTCCCAAAGTGCTGGGATTACAGGCGTGAGCCACTGCGCCCGGCCCAGTTGTTCTTTTTCACTGATGGTGTGGTATTCCACTGTGGGAATATACTACAGTTTTTTTATTCATTCTACTGTTGATGGATAATTGAATTGTTTCTAGTCTGGGGGCTCTCATGAATATAAGTGCATTTTCCTTGGGTACATAGAATTCCTGGGTCATAGAGCAGACAGATGTTTAGCTTTAGAAGATAATGTCAAATGGTTTTGACTTTACCAATTTACATCATCTCTGTCAGTAAGCCATGAGTTCCAGTTTGTCAACACTTTGTACTTTTCATCTGTTACATTTTAACCATCTGGCTCATGTGCAGTGGTCTCTTATGCTGGTTTACATTTTCATTTTTCTGTGGTATATATATACCATGGAATAAAAGGAATGAAATAATGGCATTTACCACAACCTGGATGGAGTTGGGGACCATTATTCTGAGCAAAGTAACTCAGGAATGGAAAACTAAACATTGTATGTTCTCACTTATAAGTGGGAGCTAAGCAATGAGGATACAAAGGCATAAGAAGGATATAATGGACTTTGAGGACTCAGGGGGTAAGGGTGGGCAGGAGGTGAGGGATAAAAGATTACACATTGGGTACAGTGTACACTGCTTGTGTGATGAGTGCACCAGAACCTCAGAAATTACCACTAAGGTACTTATCCACATAACCAAACACCACCTGTTCCCTCCAAAATTTGAAATATAAATAAATGAAATAAATTTTCATTTTTCTGAGTATTACTAATTTTGATCACTTTTTCAAGTGTTTATTGGATATTGGTTATATTCTCTTTAAAAGTGACTGAGTCTTTTATCCATTTAAAAAAATTCAGCGTTTTAAGTTCCTTTGCGGAAGTTCTTTATCCATATTCTTAATGCGAGTCCTCTGGTAGCTGTCTGCGTCGGGAACATTGTCGCCCAGCACTCAGCAATGGTGGGACGGGAAATGGCAGACTCCACGCTGGCTCCTCCGTCACTGCCTCTGGGCGCCTCCCTCCTTCTGACGCGATGGAGGTTTGAGGCTCACTTTCTTCTTTCCTTGCACCAAATCTGGAATCAGCCAAGGATCCTTGGTTCCTTTCAGTGAGGAATGACTATGTGTTTTGGGATTGCTCCTATGTTTCCATGAGATGATTTATGATGTTTTAATCCAGCATTTCCATTTCAAAGTGTGGGGAGTTGTAGAGAATGCCCGCTTTGCCCAGTGCTGACCTGATAGTGTCTGTGAGTGAAGTGTGGGGAGTTGTAGAGAATGCCCGCTTCACCCAGTGCTGACCCGACAGTGTGAGTGAAGTGTGGGGAGTTGTAGAGAATGCCCGCTTCACCCAGTGTTGACCCGACAGTGTCTGAGTGAAGTGTGGAGAGTTGTAGAGAATGCCCGCTTCGCCCAGTGCTGACCTGATAGTGTCTGTGAGTGAAGTGTGGAGAGTTGTAGAGAATGCCCGCTTCACCCAGTGCTGACCCGACAGTGTCTGTGAGTGAAGTGTGGGGAGTTGTAGAGAATGCCCGCTTCACCCAGTGCTGACCCGACAGTGTCTGTGAGTGAAGTGTGGGGAGTTGTAGAGAATGCCCGCTTCACCCAGTGCTGACCCGACAGTGTCTGTGAGTGAAGTGTGGGGAGTTGTAGAGAATGCCCGCTTCACCCAGTGCTGACCCGACAGTGTCTGAGTGAAGTGTGGGGAGTTGTAGAGAATGCCCGCTTCGCCCAGTGCTGACCTGATAGTGTCTGTGAGTGAAGTGTGGGGAGTTGTAGAGAATGCCCGCTTCACCCAGTGCTGACCCGACAGTGTGAGTGAAGTGTGGGGAGTTGTAGAGAATGCCCGCTTCACCCAGTGTTGACCCGACAGTGTCTGTGAGTGAAGTGTGGGGAGTTGTAGAGAATGCCCGCTTCACCCAGTGCTGACCCGACAGTGTCTGTGAGTGAAGTGTGGAGAGTTGTAGAGAATGCCCGCTTCACCCAGTGCTGACCTGATAGTGTCTGTGAGTGAAGTGTGGGGAGTTGTAGAGAATGCCCGCTTCGCCCAGTGCTGACCCGACAGTGTCTGTGAGTGAAATGGTTCGATACTTTCTTATAAAGACACCCAATGACCCAGCAATCTGACTCCTGGATGTTTGCCCAAGAGAAATGAGCACATATGTTCACAAAAAGACTTCTTCAAGCATGTTCCTAGTAATGCTTTTCACAACTGGAAAGAGCCCAAATGTCCATTAGCAGTATAATAGAAAAACAAATTACAGTGTATTCACACAACGGACTACTCAACAATAAAACAAATGAGCTCATTTCAAAACATCATGTTGAGTGAAAGAAGTCAGAACACCACAGTACATTCTACATTGTTTCATTTATATGAAACTCTAGAAAAGTCAGCACTCATCTATAGTGACAGAAAGTGGAAGAGTCACTGCTACTTAGAGGGGTACTGCCTGGGAAGGGGCAGAACAGATTTTCTAGGGCGATGACGCTCCTTATCGCGATTGGGGTGTGCATACGACTGTGTACCTGTTTGTCAAAATTGTACAGTTAAGATTTACATATGCAGTGTCTATAAAATGTTCCTAAAATGCGTATACATATGTGAGAGTGTGTGTATAAATTATGTCTCCAAGTGTAAAACAAAAAGGAAGGACAGAAATATTAACTGCCTAGCCAAAGCTTGAAGTTGGCTGAGTAGATCAAGTTAATTTAACTCCAGGGGAAGGTTTGGCAAAAGGGAAACAGGAGTTCTCTGCACTGTTACGGGGCTTCAGGGCTGTCATGCGGGGGCTCAGCACTGGTTTCACTTGTTTTAGGGGTTTACTTGCTTCGGTAGTTCCCTTCAGCCTCAGCAGGTGGCAGTGTCGTATCAGCTGGGGCCTGAGAACCATCAGCTCTCAGGAGACCCTGGTGCAGCGGGAGAGCAGGTGCCATTGTGTCATCATCAGTCGTCTTTGGGCAGACTATGACTCATACTCATTCACCAGGCTTAGCTGGACATTTTTTATCTGTTTCCAAAAATTATATCTAGGGCACAAATGTGCCACCTTTGCAGGTATTCAAGAGACTGTGCCCGAGGCCCCATGGAAAGCTGGGTGGAGGAAGAGCTCCCAAATCCAACGTGTGAGCTTCCCCCTAACGGAAGACGTGCGTGTGGCCTGATTCCCTGTGGAGGGGTCTGAAAACGTGGAGATGATTTCCCTCCACAGAGATGTACTTCTGTGACTTTCGATTTGACTGGGGGCCCCCGGGCTTCACTGATGATTATTCACATGCTGTGAGCATTTACCATGCATCAGGCACTGTTTGAGTTGCTGGACATACGTGATATCATTTCTGGTCTAGGAGGTAGGGACTATGAATATCTCAGTTTTTCAGGAGAAGAAACAGATACCAAGGGGCATTCCAGTGCTTGTAAGAAGGCACTGGCCTGACCAGGCAGTCCACTGCAGGCTACGATTCAGGCAGGGCGCCCGGGACACGCCTCGCCTAGCGGCTGAGCAGACGATAGGAGAGAGATTTTGGCAAACATTTCCATTACAGTATTTTGCTCTTCATGTCTTTAAAATCTTGGGTGGATCCCCCAGCTCAGTGTTTGTCTCTTTTGGCACATCTTGTGCACTTGGTGACACTGGAGCTGCCATTTACAGCCTCTCTGCTTCAACGCACACTGTAAGGAGGTCAGTCTTTTTAGAGGCTTTGTCTGTGGACAGCAGCAACAACAACAGGAAGAGGATTGTGTTTATCATCGGTACTTAGCACATCTTTGTACCCGGGGCTTTTTAATGCTAATATAGACTGCTTTAAATATGCCTATATATACATGCATGTGTGTGTGTGTGTGTGTGTGTGTATATATATGTATGTATATGTACGTATTTAAGGGATATGCCTATGTATACATGCATGTGTGTGTGTGTATATATGTATGTATGTATATGTACGTATTTAAGGGATATGCCTGTATATACATGCATGTGTGTGTGTATATATGTATGTATATGTACGTATTTAAGGGATATGCCTATATATACATGCGTGTGTGTGTGTATATATGTATGTATATGTACATATTTAAGGGATATGCCTATATATACATGCATGTGTGTGTGTGTATATGTATGTATATGTACATATTTAAGGGATATGCCTATATATACATGCATGTGTGTATGTGTGTGTGTATATATATGTATGTATATGTATGTATTTAAGGGATATGCCTATATATACATGCATGTGTGTGTGTGTGTGTATATATATGTATGTATATGTACGTATTTAAGGGAATAGAGTTGCAGAAATATTCCTCCATTCCCTCTTGCTTTAGTGTGGTGGAGTAATAGGTACTAAGTACATAATAGGTACATAATAGGTACTAAGTACAGGTTTGCGAGCTGAATGGCCTGTTGAATTCTTGGCAAAATGCACCTGAAATTACGTTTAGCTCTCTAATTAGTTTACTCATCATGTGGGATGTCCTCTTTCCTGCCTAATTGTTTTTGAAAGGCACATTCCTGAGGGATGACTTCAGGTGACATCCCGAGCCTCTGGTTTTATTTTCTGGAAGCACACCTTTGTCCAGAGTTTCTTTTCAGGACTCCAAATTAGAGTTTTTGTTTCTGTTTTAGTTTTACACATACACACGAGACTCACATTTGATTTTTTCCTTGTCTTTTTTTTCTTCTTTCTTTTTTTTTTTTTTTGAGACAGATTCTCACTCTGTCGCCCATGCTGGAGTGCAGTGGCGCCATTACAGCTCACTGCAGCTTAGAACTCCGGGGCTCAAGCCATCCTCCCACCTCAGCCTCCCAGGTAGCTGGGACTATAGCTACATGCCACTAGACCTGGCTATTTTTTGAAAAAAATAAAAACTTCTCGCTATGTTGCCCAAACTGCTCTCAAATTCCTGGCCTCAAGCAATTTCCCTGCTACGGCCTCCCAAAGTGCTGAGATTACAGGCATGAGCCATCCTTCTTAGTTTTGAGAATAGGTCAGTTTTGTGAAATATGTGTGTCTTTTCTTTTTTCCTTTTTTTTTTTTTTGAGACAGAGTCCCGCTCTTATTGCCCAGGCTGGAGTGCAGTGGTGCGATCTCAGCTCACTGCAACCACCGCCTACCGGGCTCAAGCAGTTCTCCTGCCTCAGCCTCCTAGTTTTGTAAAATACGTGTGTCTTATTCCAGGAAGCAGTGGTGCAAGTGGGAGTAGGTGTCCATTTAAATGAGGTCTCCGTATGGCACCGGCAGTCAGGCGCTCAATGAGGAGCATTTCTTTGGAAACAAAAGAAAAACAAAGTGTTTATTAGGATTAGAAGAAGGCCCCAGAAAAAGAATTTCTCTCTCTGACATTTTCCTACCCCTCTTTCACCTGCCCAAGGCAGGACTCTAATCTGATTGTGGGTCTAAGACCTTCCTTTCAGAGAAGGTCCTGCCCCGCTCACGCTGGAAGAAGGAGTGCCGCACAGAGAGGCCAAGGAGAATCTGGACGGACGGGCCTTGCAGGGTTTCCCACCCAGTCTGTTAGCATTTGATCATGCTCTTTTTGTCCAGTCACATTTCTCCATGGTTGTTCAGGCTTCAACCATGCCTATCCAATGAAGGTTCCATAAAAGGCCCAAGAGGACAGGGTAGGAGGTTCCAGGTAACTGAGCACATGGAGGCTCACAGGAAGGTGAACAAAACTCATTCCCGTGCCCAGAGGTTGGAGCACTCCAACTCCACGTGGGCCCTTCCAGACCTCACCCTGTATGTCTCTTCATCTGGCTGTTTACTTGTACTTTTTTAAATGTGCTTTGTAATAAACTGGTAAACCGAAGTCTTTCTCTAAAAACGCTTTGGGTTTTATGATCGTAACTTGCTAGAGCAGCTCACAGGACTCAGGGAAACACATGAATCTGGTGGGTCAGAAGTTCCGGAGGCCTGGACTTGTGCTGGTTAGAAGGAGGGGAGGGGCTTGTGGGAGTGAGTTCTCACCTGTAGTTTCTTGGGCCATCTCTGGGTAGACAGCATCAGAACTGAACTGAATTGGAGGTCACCCGGCTGGTGTCCACTGCACAACTCATTGCTTGCTTGGCGCGTGGGGAGAAATCCCCACACATTTGGTCACAGAAGTCTTCTGTGGTGATTGTTGCTGAGGGAGAGAACAGGAAAAAGCAAACTGAGTGTTGTTTTTTTTTTAGACTTTCACAAAGATTCATAATTGGGAGCCTAGTCTCTGAGTCCAGACGGCATCCAGTCAAGATTTCTAAAGTTGAGCTCAGAGCATCCTTAGATGATGGAATGCAGACAGCAGTTGTAGTTTGATGCACCTCCTGGTTTGCAGCTGGAATATTTTCAGTTATGGCACTGGATGTTCCGGTAAACTTTTTTTTTTTTTGAGTCGGAGTCTAGCTCTGTTGCCCAGGCTGGAGTGCAGTGGCGCAATCTCAGCTCACTGCAACCTCTGCCTCCCGGGTTCACGCCATTCTCCTGCCTCAGCCTCCTCAGTAGCTGGGACTACAGGCGCCCGCCACCACACCTGGCTAATTTTTTATATTTTCAGTAGAGACAGGGTTTTACCATGTTAGCCAGGATGGTCTCAATCTCCTGACCTTGTGATCCACCCACCTCAGCCTCCCAAAGTGCCAGGATTATAGGTGTGAGCCACCACGCCCGGCCCCAGTAAACTTTCTCAGTGGCTCAGACAACAGCAGGCATGCAGTTTGTCCATATGGTTGTTGTTGCGATTTCTCTGAAGTTTATATCAAGTGGTCAAGTTTAGTTTGTTAGGGTTTCAGGAAAAGGGAAATTTTGCTTTTTAATGATTCCAAATCGGAAGAGCTGCCATCTCTGTGATTTGCTCCACTCAGCCATTCCAGTCTGCTGGCTTTGGAGAGTCCAAACTGTCCAGACGTGGAAGGGTCCCCACCCCACTGCCCCAACGCAGCACACCTGCTCTACCAAAAAGCAGCCAGACTGCTTCTTTAAGTGGGTCCCTAATTCCATTTCTCCTGACTGGGTGAGACCCCCCAACAAGCATGTCTGGGCTGGCAACAGGTCAGTACCCCCCTGGGATGGAGCTTCCGGAGGAAAGAGCAGACTGCCATCTTTGCTGTTTCATAGTCTTCACTGGTGATACCGCCAGGCACAAGAAAAACTGAGGCAACTAGGGTTTGGAGTGGACCCCCAGCAAACTGCAGCAGCCCTACAGAATACTGACCTGACTATTAAAAGAAAAACAAACAGAAAACAAAACAACATCAACAAAAAAGACCCCACAAAATTCCCATTCAAAGGTCAGCAACCTCAAAGATCAAAGGTAGATAAGCCCACAAAGATGAGAAAAAAATCAATGCAAAAGTGCTGAAAACTCAAAAAGCCAGAGTGCTTCTTCTCCTCCGAATGACCACAACACCTCTCCAGCAAGGGCACAGAACTGGGCTGAGGCTGAGATGGCTGAAGTGACAGAAGTAGGCTTCAGAAAGTGGATAATAACAAACATTGCTGAGCTAAAGGAACATATTGTAACCCAATGCAAAGAAGCTAAGAATCATTATAAAATGATACAGGAGCTGACAGCCAAAATAGCCAGTTTAGAGAGGAACATAACTGACTTGATGGAGCTAAAAACACAACATGAGGACTTCACAATACAATCACAAGTATCAATAACAGAAGAGACCAAGCGGAGGAAAGAATCTCAGAGCTTGAAGACTATCTTTCGAAATGAGACAGGCAGACAAGAATAGAGAAAAAAATAATGAAAAGGAATGAACAAAACCTCTGAGAAATATGAGATTATGTAAAGAGACTGAAGTTACAACTGACTGGGGTACCTGAAAGAGACAGGGAGAATGTAACCAAGTTGGAAAACATACTTCAGGATATCACCCAGGAGAACTTCCCCAACCTAGCAAGACAGGCCAACATTCAGGAAATGCAGAGAACCCCGGTAAGATACTCCATGAGAAAATCAACCCTAAGACACGTAATCATCTGATTATCCAAGGTCAAAATGAAAGAAAAAATGTTAAGGGCAGCCAGAGAGAAAGGCCAGGTCACTTACAAAGGGAAGCCTATTAGACTAACAGCAGACCTCTCAGCAGAAACCTTACTAGCCAGAAGCAATTGGGGGCCAATATTCAACATTCTTAAAGAATTTCCAACCCAGAATTACATATCCAGCCAAACTAAGCTTCATAAGCAAAGGAGAAATAAGATCCTTTTCAGACAAGCAAATGCTGAAGGAATTCATCACCACCAGGCCTGCCTTGCAAGAGCTTCTGAGGGAAGCACTACATATAGAAAGGAAAAACGTACCAGCCACTACAAAAACACACTGAAGTACACAGACCAGTGACACTATGAAGCAATTGCATAAACAAGTCTGCAAAATAACCAGCTAGCATCATGATGACAGGATTAAAGTCACAAATAACAATACTAACCTTAAATGTAAATGGGCTAAATGCTGCCAATTAAAAGACACAGAATAGCAAGCTGAATAAAGAGTCAAGACCTATCAGTGTGCTGTCTTCAAGAGACCCATCTCACGTGCGAAGATGCAAATGGGCTCAAAATAAAGGGATGGAAGAAAATTTACCAAACCTGTGGAAAACAGAAAAAAGCAGGGGTTGCAATCCTAGTTGCTGACAAAACGGACTTTAAACCAACAAAGATTTAAAGAAGACAAAGAAGGGCAATTACATAATGGTAACGGGTTTAATTAAACAAAAAGAGCTAACTATTATAAATATATATTCCTATTACAGGAACACCCAGATTCATAAAGCAAGTTCTTAGAGACCTACAAAGAAACTTAGACTCCCACACAATAATAATGCAAGACTTTAACACCCCACTGACAATATTAGACAGATCATTGAGACAGAAAATTTGAAAAGATACTCAGGACCTGAACTCAGGTCTGGATCAAGTAGACCTGATAGATATCTACAGAACTCTCCACCCCAAAACAACAGAATATACCTTCTTCTCATTACCACATGGCACATACTCTAAAATTGATCACATATTTGGAAGTAAAACACTCCTCAGCAAATGCAAAGAACTGAAATAGTAACAGTCTCTCAGATCACAGCACAATCAAATTAGAACTCAGATTAAGAAATTCACTCAAAACCACACAACTGCATGGAAATTGAACAACCTGCTCCCAAATGACTCTTGGGTAAATCATGAAATGAAGGCAGAAATCAAGAAGTTATTTGAAACTAATGAGAACAAAGAGACAACATACCAGAATCTCTGGGACACAGCTAAAGCTATGTTAAGATGGAAATTTATAGCACTAAATGCCCACATGAAAAAGCTAGAAAGATCTGAAATTGACATCCTAACATCATAACTAAAAGAACTAGAGAACCAAGAGCAAACACAACCCAAAGCTCAGAGGGAAACTGAAGGAGATGGAGACATGAAAAACCCTTAAAAAAAATCAATGAATCCTGGAGCTGGTGTTTTGTTTTGTTTTGTTTTGTTTTGTTTGTTTGTTTGTTTGTTTTTTTTTTTTTTTTTTTTTTTTGGAGACAGAGTCTTGCTCTGTTGCCCATCCTGGAGTGCAGTGGCACAATCTTGGCTCACTGCAAGCTCCACCTCCTGGGTTTACACCATTCTCCTGCCTCAGCCTCCCAAGTAGCTGGGACTACAGGTGCCCACCACCATGTCCAGCTAATTTTTTGTATTTTTTAGTAGAGATGGGGGTGGGGGTTTCATCGTGTTAGCCAGGATGGTCTCAATCTCCTGACCTCGTGACCCACCCATCTTGGCCTCCAAAAATGCTGGGATTACAGGCATGAGCCACCGTGCCCAGCCTGGAGCTGTTTTTTTGAAAAAAGAAAATAATAAAATAGGCTACTAGCTAGACTATAAAGAAGAAAAGAGAGAAGAATCAGATAAACAAAATCAGAAATGATAAGGGCGATATATCATCACTTACCTCAAAGAAATACAGACAACTATCAAGAATACTATAAACAGTTCTATGCACATAAACTAGAAAATCTAGGAGAAATGAATAAATTGCGGGACACATACACCCTCTCAAGACTGAGTCAGGAAGAAATTAAATCCCTGAATAGACCAATAACAAGTTCTGAAATTGAGGCAGTAATAAGTAGCCTACCAATGAAAAAAAACCCAGGACCAGACAGATTCACATGCTGAATTCTACCAGAAGTACAAGGAAGAGCTGGACTATTTCTACTGAAAGTATTCAAAAAAATCAAAAAGGGGGGACTCCTCCCTAACTCATTCTATGAGGACAGCATCATCCTGATCCCAAAACCTGGCAGAGATGCAACAAAAAAAGAAAATTTCAGGCCAATATCCTTGATGAACATTGATGCAAAAATCCTCAATAAAATACTGGCAAACTGAATCCAGCAGCACATCAAAAAGCTTATCCACCACAATCAAGTTGGCTTCATCTCCAGGATGCAAGGTTGGTTCAACATATGCAAATCAATAAATGTAATTAATCACATAAACAAAACAAAGACAAAAACCACGTGATTGTCTCAATATGCTGAAAAGGACTTTGATAAAATTCAACATCCCTTCATGTTAAAAATTCTCAATAAACTAGGTATTGAAGGAACATACCTCAAAATAATAAGAGCCATATATGACAAACTCACAGCCATATCATACTGAATGGGCAAAAGCTGGAAGCACTCGCCTTGAAAACCAGCACAAAACAAGGATGCCCTCTCTCACCACTTCTATTCAACATGGTATTGGAAGTTCTGGCTAGGGAAATCAGGCAAGAGAAAGAAATAAAGAGTATTCTAATAGGAAGAGGGGAAGTCAAATTGTCTTTGGAGATAACATGATCCTATATCTAGAAAACCCCGTCATCTTGGCCCAAAAGCTTCTTTTTTTTTTTTTTTTTTTTTTTTTTGAGACGGAGTCTTGCTCTGTCACCCAGGCTGGAGTGCAGTGGCCGGATCTCAGCTCACTGCAAGCTCCGCCTCCCGGGTTTACGCCATTCTCCTGCCTCAGCCTCCCAAGTAGCTGGGACTACAGGCGCCCGCCACCTCGCCCGGCTATTTTTTTGTATTTTTTAGTAGAGACGGGGTTTCACCGTGTTAGCCGGGATCGTCTCTCGATCTCCTGACCTCGTGATCCGCCCATCTCGGCCTCCCAAAGTGCTGGGATTACAGGCTTGAGCCACCGCGCCCGGCCCCCAAAAGCTTCTTAAGCTGATAAGCAACTTCAGCAAAGTCTCAGAATACAAAATCGATGTGCAAATATCTCTAGCATTCCTATATACCAACAACAGACTAGCAGAGAACCAAATCACGAATAACTTCTATTCACAATGGCTATAAAAAGAATAAAATACCTAGGAATACAGCTAACAAGGGAAGTGAAGGGCCTCTTCAAGAACTACAAACCACTGTTCAAAGAAATCAGAGAGGACATAGACAAATGAAAAAACATTCCATGCTCAGGGATAGGAAGAATCAATATCATAAAAATGGCCATATTGCCCAAAGTAATTTATAGGTTCAACGGCATTCCCATTAAACTACTATCGACATTATTTACAGAATTAGAAAAAAACTATTTCAAAATTCATATGTAACCAAAACAGAGCCCAAATAGCCAAGACAATCCTAAGCAAAAAGAACAAAGCTGGAAGCATCATGCTACCCAACTTCAAACTATACTACTAGGGTGCAGTAAGCAAAACAGTATGATACTGGTACAAAAACAGACGCATAGACCAATGGAACAGAATAGAAAACCCAGACATAAAGTTGCATACCTATAGCCATCTGAGCTTCAACAAAGTTGACAAAATAAGCAATGGGGAAAGGACTCCCTATTCAATAAACAGTGCTGGAATAGCTGGCAAGCCATATGCAGAAAACTGAAACTGGACCGCTACCTTTCACCATATACAAATATTAACTTAAGATGGATTAAAGATATACATATAAGATCTCAAAGTATAAGAATCCTAGAAGAAAACCTAGGAAACATCATTCTGGACATTGGCCTCAGGAAAGAATATATGACTAAGTTCTTAAAAGCAATTGTGCCAAAAACAAAACTTGACAAGTGGGACCTAATTAAACTAAAGAGCTTATGCATAGCCAAAGAGACCATCAGCAGAGATTTTCTCCCATCAACAGAATAGGAGAAAATATTAACAAACTGCATCCAACAAAGGTCTAATATTTATAATCTATAAGGAACTTAAATAATTTAAAACAAATAACCCCATTAAAAAGTGGGCAAAAGACATGAACAGACACTTCTCAAAAGAAGACATACAAGTGGCCAACAAACATATGAAAAAATGCCCAACATCAGTAATCGTCAGGGAAATGCAAATCAACACTATAATGAGATACCATCTCACACCTGTCAGAATGGCTATTATTAAAAACTCAAAAAATAACAGATGCTGGGGAGGCTGTGTGGAAAAGAGAATGCTTATACACTGCTGGTGGGAATGTACATTAGTTCAGCCACTGTGGAAAACAGTTTGGCGATTTCTTGGAGAACTTAAAACAGAGCTGCTGATCAACTCAGCAATCCCGTTACTGAGCATATATCCAAAGAACACTAATCATTCTACCAAAAAGACACACGTGTCTTTGTTCATATGTTCATTGCAGCACTGTTCACAATAACAAAGACACAGAATCAGACTAGGTGCCCATCAACAGTGGACTGTATAAAGAAAATGTGGAACGTATACCATGGAATACTATGCAGCCATGAAAAAGAATAAAATTGTGTCCTTTGCAGCAACATAGATGCAGCTGAGGCCATTATCTTAAGCAAACTAACACAGGAACAGAAAGCTAAATACCACATGTTCTCACTTACAAGTGGGAGTTAAACACTGGGTACTCGTGGACACACAGATGAAAACAATAGATGTTGGGGACTGCTAGAGGGAAGAGTAAGTGGGGAAGGAGGGGCGAGGGTTGAAAAACTAATTACTGGGCAGTGTGCTCAGTACCTCAGTGACAGGATCAGTCATACTCCGAACCTCAGCATCCTGGAAGATACCCAGGTAACAAACCAGCACATGTACCTCCTGAATCTAAAATAACAGATGAAATCATATTTTAAAAAGACAATATGAAGCGCAACAAATTATTTTGATGGGATATAGACTTTTTGTTTCCCAGGCAGACGCCTAAAAAAGTAAAGAAAACCCTTCATAACGTGGGAATTCTCATAAGGGATCAAAGGCTGAAAGAAACGGCAAGACCTGTTGCGTGTGTATCAGGTTAGACAAGGAGAAGCGACTGCAGATAATAGCTGGCTATGTGGCGAGGTGCAAGGAAGGCCTGTTTGCAGGGAATTCTCTGGTCAACAACTCCCCATCGAAGAATGTTCCTTTCTCCTGGAGAAAGGAGGGCACCTTTCACGTGGGAGTTTTTGTCTCCTGTTTTCTGGGAGAGAAGGAAGATCAGAGTGCCCTGGCTGCACCTGCTGTTTTCAAGTTGCCTTTGGCTTGAGGTAATCCTTCTGTCAAAGTGGCCTATTTTGGGGTTGAATGTTCTGCCACTTTTCACTGGGATTGGAGTGTGTGTGTGTGTATTTGGGGGGATTGGGGGCTTGAGTTTGGCGGCTCTGCCAAGACCCAGAGATCCAGGCAGATGGAGGCCCCACCGTCTTGTCACATCACCATCTCAGCACGTGGCTTCAGGGTCTCCCCGACGAAGAAGGAAGCCAGGCGACCTCACATCTACTTTGCTGTGCTTCAGCGAAGAAGTAACCCACTTTACTTTTACGTGCAGCCTGCTCATCGGAATTAGCCACATGGCCCCGAGCCAGCTGCAATTGAGGCTGGAATACACGCTCTTCCCCAGGATCTGGGAGAGGAAAATGAACATGGATCATCGTCTTGGCTGTGGTGGCCAACAAACGTTTGGGACAGAACTTGACTGTGGGGGCGCCAAGTGGGAGGCGAGTGTGATGATCCGACGGCTTCACTTGTGAGCTCTTGTTCGTGATAATATGGGCTAGACCCAAGCCCTGGGCTCCAGGACAGGCAGTCTGCTGCCTTTGGCTAACTTTTAAGTGCAGAGGTGCTGGGCCTCTCCGCAGAGGGGCAGGCACTGCTGAATCACCGTGGTTTTCCTGGAGAGAGGGTCCTAGGAGGGGATTCCGGCTGTTCCCCTCCCCACCTGAAGTAAAGGCTGTTCTTCCCACGGGAGTGCTCCCGGGGAGGAGCCGCACTTAACCCTGGGCTTCTTGTCAGAGCTGTGGTTTGGTGAAACCTGGATCCTGGAGCTGCCCTGGGAAGCTTCTGTCTCCAAGATTCACACCCAGGTCCGGCTGCTGCGTGGCTCCCGACGTATCACAGAACCCAGCCTCCTTCTTCTGGCGGGCCCGTGTCTGAGTTTCTACTTTAAGCTTCTGGTGCTTCTCCCTGCAGCCTGCTGCCTGTTGCAACGTGTGCTCACCTGCCGCGCTTCGCTTCTGCGTCCGTGCTCACCGGCTCATCTCGTTCCTGCTGGGCGCCAAACACACACCCACCCTTTTATGCTGACCTTCTGTCCCTTCCTGCGTTTGCCACCTCCTTGCTTCACACTGACTTTGAAACAGTGTGTCTGGGCTCCATGTTACCTGCCTGCTCCCTGATCTAGCCTAGATCCTGAACGCCAGCCGTCCCCTCAGCTCTTCCTCTCGGGCTCCTTTCTGCTGACACAATTCCTGCTTTGTCTCCCCTTCTTATCAAAGGCCCGACCTTCATTTGGGGGCACTGCCTCCCTCACCAAAGTGCATTCCTGGACATCCTAGAGCAGCCTACTTCACCAGGTTGTAATTTACACCACAGGCCCCCCTCGGACATTGCCAGTCTCCACGGAAACCTTGACAATGAAGCCAGTCTCCTGGGTTCTCATCCTCTCTCCCTCTGGGGACAAGAAGACTGACTGCAACAGTGAAGAGCCCATTTCTGTCTCCCTGGGCCCAGGCAAACTGCTGCCTCTGCCTCTGCTGTCTCGTGCCCTGCCTCATCTGCAAGAATGCTGCTCAGTGGGGCAGAGCACCTGCTTCCCGCATGACGGGAGGTGGGATCACCAGCCGCCGACTGGTGAAGTCAGGGGTCAACCTCAGAGGTCAGCAAGGCCAAACCCCGCTTTGGCACATGGAAGACTGGGGTCCTCAGTGGCTCATGAATCCCAGATGAGAAGGTGAGGGTGGCCTGCAGCCCAGGTGGTTCTCTCCGAGCGTGCAGTGTCCTCTAGGCACCCCTGCAACAGTGGCCTGCAGAGTTGTGTACGTGGAGAGGGCTCACACTCCAGCCCCAGACAGAACCCCATGTGATGTCATCATCAGGCTACAAGTTTGGGTTTTCAGTGCCAGGATCTGAGACAGGAGGAGACTCACGACAAGACAGAAGAGGGAGGCCCTGCAGGCAGGCAGCGCCCAGAGAGATTCCCCGCCGCGGACACCTGTGAAGAAGAGGGAGGCCCTGCAGGCAGGCAGCGCCCAGAGAGATTCCCCGCCGCGGACACCTTGAAGAAGAGGGAGGCCCTGCAGGCAGGCAGCGCCCAGAGAGATTCCCCGCCACGGACACCTGTGAAGAAGAGGGAGGCCCTGCATCCCCGCCGCGGACACCTGTGAAGAAGAGGGAGGCCCTGCAGGCAGGCAGCGCCCAGAGAGATTCCCCGCCGCGGACACCTGTGAGGGCATCAGGAGGAACGTGATGACTGACATTCCTCCCTCTGTGTCACTTACCTTCCCTACCCCCAACCCTTCGTCAAAGACCCTTACACAATTCTTCTTCTTTTTTTTTTTTTTAGACACAGTTTCGCTCTTTTTGCCCAGGCTGCAGTGCAATGCAGTGATCTCGGCTCACTGCAACCTTCGCCCCCCGGGTTCAAGCGATTCTCCTGCCTCAGCCTCTCGAGTAGCTGGGATTACAGGTGCCCACCACCACGCCCAGCTAATTTTTGTAGTTTTAGTAGAGACAGGGTTTCACCATGTTGACCAGGTTGGCCTTGAACTCCTGACCTCAGGTGATTTGCCGGCCTCAGCCTCCCAAAGTGCTGGGATTACAAGCGTGAGTCACCAGACCTAGCCTCCACAATTCTTTTAGTGGAGATTCAGGGACAAAGGATAGGGACTGGCTCCCAGATTCCAGGTTGTGACCAGCAGCAAAGTGAGCAAGGGGACACTAGAGAATCCTCTGCTGTGCCGAGGTCTTCGATAGAGGAAGTTGCCTTGCAAGGAGATGGGAGGGATGCTGTGGGATGGGCTGAGCCATCTGGTTGGATATGAAAGGAGAGGGCCTGGGGACTTCCAGGCAGAAGTCCCTGGAGTTCCTCATTTGCGTCTGGTCATGCATCGAGTTCCAGGGCCGTGGCTGGTAGGAATGGCCCCCATGCAGGTGCTGGGGGTTCCCCTTCTCCTTCAGAGCTACGTGGAGGTGTGGTGCCAGTTGGTGCATGCTCTACCATATTTAAGTGCCAGCAGAGTAAAACAAGAATGAAAGGGAAAAGAGAAGACACGAATTATTTCGTTTACGCTTGATAAGCGCAGGATCCTATTTTAATACGACACAACTTATGGATATGTGTTTTTATTTTCTTCAGTATTACGTCACTTGCTTCTAAAATACTTCTACTAACTGGGGGCTAAGAGAGTAAAACGTAAATGTATTGGGCAGCCAGAATGCAAGCGAGGGAGAAGTGAGGGAGAAAAACCACACTTGCTGACCTGTGCTCCGACAGGGAGAATTTGCCTGGTACACTCAGAACAAAATGCATCCGCAGTCAAATGACTTCGAGACACAGAGGATGTCACTGGAGGCTGAATCCACACGTGTCTACACTCCCTTCTCCCTGAGCCACAGAGCTCTGGCTTTATTCCAGGCAGCTGAGTGCCCGGCCGAAACTTCATGTTTCCCACCCTACCTGTAGCTATGTGTGGCCTTATGACCAAGTTCTGGCTAATAAGACGTGAGTTTAAGGTCTGGGAACGACCTCTGGGAAGGCTGTTTAAAGGAAGTTGCCTCAACTGGGAGGGTTACAGCTCCTCTCAGCCATCTCTGAGCCTGGGATGTGGATGTGATGACTAGACCTTCTGCAGCCATTTTGTTCCTTGAATCAACCACAAGTTTAGAGACTGCCTTGGGATGATAGAGTAGAAAGAGAGAAGGAGCAGGGGTTGTTGATGATTATGGTGCTGCCGGGACAGCCCTAGATTTTCAACCTCCAGTCTCATTTTATGTGAGAAGAAATATATTTCGGTTTTGGTTTCCCCACTGTTATTTGGAGTTTTCTGATGTATTCAACTGAACCTGATCCAAGAGATACTTGACACAGAAATCCCCCTTCTGGGAGACTCAGAAGTTATAGTAGCAAATTAAAGACAATAAGGGGCTTTATAATCAAGAAACCTATTACAGGCAGAATTCTAAAGATGTCCCTGGAGGACTCCTGTCCCTTGGCTGTTCAATCAAATGTCATTCAAGGTACGGCTGTGACAGGACGTTGCAGATGTAATTACGGTTACTAACCAGCTGACTTGAAGATAGGGGATCATCCTGAAATATATCATTGGTCCCAGTGTGAGTCATTAAATACAGATTAGGAAGCAGACGAGTCAGAGAGATGAGGCAGAAAAGATGAGAGAATATGGCAGATTCAGGAGTCAGAGAGATTTCAAAGGTGAGAAGGATTGGATGCACCCATGGCTAGCAGCCAGCAAGGAAATGGGGGCCTCAGTCCTACAGCCACAAGGACCTGGATACTTCCAACAACCTAGATTCTACCCCAAAGCCTCCAGATCAGAGCCCAAGCCATCAACCCACACCTTGATTTTAGTCTTGTGAGACTCAGAGCAGAGGAACCAGCCGAGCTACCCAACTTCCTACCTACAGAACAATTAGATCTTACATTTGCATGACTTGAAGCCACTAAGCTTGTGGAGATTTCTTTCAGAAATAATAGAAAAATGAATACAGAAACCTGGTCACTTTCACATAAAATATTAAACTTTTGGCAAAATAACACATTTGGTAAAAAATAAAACTGTACAAAAAGAACTATACTGAAAAATCAGCAAAAACCCAGCCCTGCCCTTGCTGCCTGCAGTCACACTTTCTTCTCTTAATTCTTTTTTTCTGATATTAACTCCGTATCTCTAAAAAATATTGCTGTATCTAGATTTATGAACACAGTCATTGCTTGTTAACTTTCTGTTATGAGACACTCAAATGTAGCTGCTTCATCCTTTTTCATCACAGTACAATTGCTTTAATATGTTTGTTTTTATTTTTTGTTTCTTTGGGTTTTTTGTTTTTGTTTTTGTTTTTTTGTTATTTTTGAGAAAGTCTCGCTCTGCCGCCCAGGCTGGAGTGCAGTGGTGCCATCTTGACTCACTGCAACCTCCGTCTCCCGGGTTCAAGCGATTATTGTGCCTCAACCTCCAGAGTACCTGGGACTACAGGCACCTGCCACCATGCCCAGCTAATTTTTGCATTTTTAGTAGAGACTGGATTTCCCCACATTGGCCAGGTTGGTCTCGAACACCTGACCTCAGGTGATCTGCCCGCCTCAGCCTCCCAAAGTGCTAGGGTGTGTTACAGGTGTGAGCCACCACGCCCGGCCACAATTGCTGTAATATGAATGAATTCCACCTCCAGCATTGGCCTGACGCTTGCGGGTGTGCTGTGATCCCATCTCTTTTCTTAGTCCATATTATAAAATGTCCCTGTTTGGTAACTTGCATAATTTACCAGACACATATCTTTATTTTTTTTTTTTTTTTTTTTTGAGACCAATCCTCCTTCAGGCACCTTCTACAGAGTTTTTTTTTTTTTTGTATTTTTTAGTAGAGACCACCGTTCCATTCTAGTGATCCGCCCGTCTCGGCCTCCCTATCCCAGGCTTGAGGTATCCACATATCTTTATTTCCAATCCTCCTTCATCTACACCCCCCCTATCCCCAGGTATCACACCCCCCGACACACACACCACTCCTCTCCCACTCTAATCTGGTCTGGGTGGTCTCCAAGTTATGTAACCAGCGGGTTGTCATCCTGAGGTGTCTCTGCCTCTCTTTTGGCATCGATTCATTGTTTCCTGATTCCTGTATCTTTCTTATTCTTGGCTTGTGCCACCATTTTTGAGGAAAACATCCTCTAGGAAGTTCTACAAAAAATAATGCAGGATGTATTAATGTTTTAGGTTCTTTAGGTCTAATATAGACATGTTTATGCCACTGAAATGGTAATTTGGCTGGTTATAAAAGTCTGAGGGAAGATCACGTGGCCTCTGCATTTGGAAGCACTGCTCTGCTGTCTCCGCACCGGGGGGCACTGCTCTGCTGTCTCCGCACCGGGGGGCACTGCTCTGCTGTCTCCGCACGGGGGGCACTGCTCTGCTGTCTCCGCACCGGGGGGCACTGCTCTGCTGTCTCCGCACCGGGGGGCACTGCTCTGCGCACCGGGGGGCACTGCTCTGCTGTCTCCGCACCGGGGGGCACTGTTCTGCTGTCTCCGCACTGGGGGGCACTGCTCTGCTGTCTCCGCACTGGGGGGCACTGCTCTGCTGTTCTCCGCACTTGGATGTTACAGCTCACTGTACTCCAGCTGGAGGCACAGCTCCAGTGTTCTCTGCATCTGGAAGGAAACATTCCAGTGTTTTCTGCAGGGGGAGGCCCTTGTTCCATCCTTCTGTGGATGTGGAAGGCACTGCTCTGCGTGTGTGTTTGGGGGACACTGTTCTGCCGCTCTCTGCTCTCCATCATCTTCGTCTGCAGGCACAAACCCCGTCTTCTGCTGCGGAGCCGCTGCCCCCCGCCCTGCCCCCTGCCCTGTGCAGGCTGAGGTGCCGCTCCACAGCTACTCTTCCCTCGGAGTCCGTGCTCCCCGTCGTCGGCATTGACCTGGGACTGCTTGGCGGTCCTGTGTATTTAAAGAGGCTGCATTCCCTCTTCGCGCTGTACGTGGAACGCTCATGACCCACACTGTTGTATTGGGAGGCAGGGCTCCCGTGCCCATTGCACTTGGCTGTCTCTGCTGCTCTCTCACGTTCATCTGGAGTCACTGCTCCCCTGCCCAGTGCATTTGGAAGGCACAGCTGCCCTGTCCTCTGCCTTCGGTGGAACTGCCCCACTCCACTGTGCGTCTCCACGGGTCCCTCGACCCCTGCATGTGGAAGACACGGCTCCACTCTCCTCTACCTTCAGAGGCATTTCACTGTGTTCGGCCTTTGGGGACCCCGCTGCATTTACCCTGTGGTTTGGTTTGGATCTATGTCCCCTCCACATCTCACAGTGAAATGTAATCCCCAATGCTGGAGGTGGGGCCTGGTGGGAGGACTGGATCATGGGGACATACCCTTCATGGATGGCTTAGCGCCGTCCCCTTGGTAATGAGCGAGTTTTCCCTGTGAGTTCACACGAGATCCGGTTGTTTAAAGGTGTGCGGCACCTGCCCCTTCTCTCCCCTGCTCCTGCTCTCGCCATGTGATCTGCCTGTTTCCCTCCACCTTCCGCCAGGAGGGGAGGCTCTCTGGGCCCTCCCCAGAAGTTGAGCAAACACTGGCACCTGCTGTGTGTACGGCCCACAGCACCGAGGGCCAGCTACATCTCTTTTCTTTTCTTTCTTTTTGTTTTTGAGGCAAAGTCTCGCTCTGTCCCCCAGGCTGGAGTGCAGTGGTGTGATCTTGGCTCACTGCAGCCTCAACCTCCTGGACTCAAGTAATTCTCCTGCCTCAGCCTCCCGAGTAGCTGGGACTACGGGCGTGAAACACGACGCCTGGCTAATTTTTGTATTTTTACTAGAGACGAGGTTTAACCATGTTGGCCAGGCTAGTCTCAAACTCCTGACCTTAAGTCATTGTCTTCCCAAAGTGCTGGGATTACAGGCGTGAGCCACCGTGCCCAGCCTCTTTTCTTTATAAATGGCCCAGTCTCAGGTAGGCCTTTATGGCAACGCAAAAACAGCCTAACATACCCTGTGTCAGAGGCTCTGCCCACAGCCCTCCGCGTTTGGAGACACTGGAGCTCCTGTCCCCTGAGTTTATGTGGATGTCACTGATCCAATGTCGTCTGCATTTGGAGCTGCTGTTCCACATCCTATGCTTCTTTATTTCTTTGAGACAGGATCTTACTCTGTCACTGAGGCTGCGGTGCAGTGGTGCATTCAATCATTGCTCACCGTAACCTCGAACTCCTGACCTCAAGCGATCCTTTCACTTCCCAAGTGAGTCCTGTGCTTCTGGAAGGAATGGCTCCAACACTCCCTGTCCTTCTAATGCACTGCTAATCCACTCTCCTGTGCATTTGGGGGGTGCTGCCTCACTGTCGTCTACACTTGGATGCCACTGCTCCACTGCCATCTTGATTTTGAGGTCCTTTCTCCGCTGTCCTCTGCATTTGGAACGATCAGCTGGAGTGAGGTGGGTGTTCGTGCAGCGGAACTGCTTTGGTCACTGACTTCATCTGTTTTCCTGCCAGCTTGGTAGTCCATCCCGAAGAGCTCCATGTAGACTTGCTGGCCCCCAGTGGTCCCCCAGAGCACCCCACAGGCTGCCCAGACCTTGGCAGGGAGTGTCTGCATCTCTCCACATGCCACAGTGGGTATTACACCCTAAATTCCAGCTGCCCCCCAAGGAGCTGAAGGCTTCCTGAGATATGTTCTGAGGCCCATCTGCAGCCTAGGCTCCTCCCGGCCACCCAGCTGCTTCCCGCCCCACCCCCTGTGAGAGCGTGGGGGGCACCCACTGTCTCCCACCCTCCTTTCTCATGCCTATTCCTTACCTGTGTGTCTTGGTCCCTGGGGCCTGGTGCAAACTTATTCTCAGGGTACAGGCTGCGGTGGACGTGGAAGGTCGGGGGAGAGATGGCCACAGGCAGGGAAGGGATCCTGATGCCCCCTCACCAGCCCACATAGAAAGGTCAGGAACACATGAGGTGCGGGTGCCCCTGCCCTACAGGATAAGAGCTGTGTCCTGTGAGGGGGGCCCGCGCCGCCCTGGCAGTGGCTCTCAGGCCTCCTGGCAAGCTCACAAAACTCACAAACACTGAACTCCACTACAGGAGATTAGAATCTGGGGGCTCTGGGACGTGGGCCAGGCATCCGCAGGTGATTCTGACGGGCAGCCAGGCGGAGACGTGGGGGTGAGTGATGAGCTCCCTTTGCAGCCCACCCAGAGAGGAAAGGCCTTTCCTTTCAAAGAGCCTCAGAAAGCAGCGGTCCAGGTCCTTCCTGCTTCCTGGGAGACGCCACGTGGATCTAGTTCTGAGAAGTCTGAGCAGTGGGTGTGGGAGCGCCTTGGGCTCCTGGGTGTCAGGTGTCCTATGTCCTCTCCATGGTCTGCAGAGAGTCTGCAGAATGTGCCAGTTGTGCAGGAAAGAGAACTGCTGCTGAGAGTGGGGCCCTGGAGGGCTGCGCCAAAGTGCCTGTCCTCGTCCTTCCATGCCTTGAACGAGGCAGGCGTGGGTGGCCGGGTCTGTAAGGCAGAGAATGTGGGTAGGAAGTTGGGGAGAAGACACGGTAGGGTCAGATCTCTGGCTCCTCTCAGTGTGGAAGATGGGAAGCCAACGCCGCCTTCCCCTGGCCTTCCCATTCTCCCTCCTGACCCTTGGGGGCGGCTCTTGTCCTGGCTCGGTGCTCCTGGCCCTGCCTCATCTCGCTGTCACTGTCCTTCGAGGGAGTCCAAGCTGCAGAGCAGGGCGGGGCAGGGCAGGACCACAGCACGGGCCCCAGCTGCCGGACCTTTGGCCTCCAGGGCCATCTAGCCTCGCAAAGGCATCCTGGGTGTCTCGCCACACTCGCCACTCACGACAACTTGCGGTCAGCTAATCCTTGACCGTCTTTCTGTTTCCACAAACAGTTGTGAGTCTGGGAATCCTTGAGTTGGCCGTTTCATCCCTCCTGCCTCCCTCTCGGGCAGTGGGTGTGAGCCCCATTCCAGTTTCTCCACATCCCTTCCAGGCCCCCTCCTGCCATCGGGACCGCACACTTCCCTCCTCCCGGTTCTGTGCAGTAGGCCCTGCTGATGAGACTGGTCTCCAGGCGCTGAGCAGGGCAGGCTGTGAGCAGAGTAGGTAATGGGCCGCCAGGACCTTCCTTCAGGCTTCGGGTCTCACGTTTCCCCCCAGCGTGGCACCCCCATCCCAGGCTGTCTTTCGTGTTTCGTCTTTAGGCCTAGCCCCACCTCCTGCTGGGCCCCACTGAAGACAAGCCTCTGCTCTTCCCTCCTGGGACTCCCAGAACTGTGTCGGGGACAAAGGGTGCAAGTGAAAGTCTGTCTGTTTCAGTGTCAGTGCAGAGCTCCTGAGCATCTGAGCAGGTCACATCAGGAGACTCCGGGGGCCACACAGGGCTCGGGAGAGTTTGATGGACAGTGCTGCTGTGAGGCCCCCAAGAGGCAGAAACAGACACGTGGCCCCTCCAAAGGGGGGACACCAGTGATCTCTCCTTCCACTGAATGTGGGGGAAGAGACTGAAGGGGAGAAGGTGTCAGGTTAGGCCCAGTGGCTTTTAGCCAACGTGTGTCCACTGTCTTTCTAAGTCCAGTTCTAGGGGTGCTCCGTGATGCTACCAGACCACACGTGGCCTCAGCAGCCTCGAGGTTCTGCACACCAGGCTTCGTCTCTGCCTCCTCCCCAGGGTCAGGGCTGCAGGGCCCCAGGGAGATGGGCAGCTGATGCCGGTGTCAGGTGTGGCCTGAGCCTAACCCTGAGACAAGCCCTCTGCTCACCTGGGAGAGAGAGGGCAGCCAAGCAGGCTCTGGCCAGTGAGGAGATCTGGGTCAGGCTGGAAGACGCTGCTCTCCCATTTGACACAGAGGCCATGGAGGGGGGCAGAGGGGACTCACCTGGCCATGGAGAGGGGGGAAGAGCACTCACCTGGCTGTGGAGAGGGGGGAAGAGCACTCACCTGGCTGTGGAGGGGGGGGAAGAGCACTCACCTGGCTGTGGAGAGGGGGGAAGAGCACTCACCTGGCTGTGGAGAGGGGGGAAGAGCACTCACCTGGCCGTGGAGAGGGGGGAAGAGCACTCACCTGGCTGTGGAGAGGGGGGAAGAGCACTCACCTGGCCACGGACCATGGAGAGGGGGGAAGAGCACTCACCTGGCTGTGGAGAGAGCACTCACCTGGCCACGGACCATGGAGAGGGGGGAAGAGCACTCACCTGGCTGTGGAGAGGGGGGAAGAGCACTCACCTGGCCACGGACCATGGAGAGGGGGGGGAAGGGCACTCACCTGGCTGTGGAGAGGGGGGGAAGGGCACTCACCTGGCCACGGACCATGGAGAGGGGGGAAGGGCACTCACCTGGCCACGGACCATGGAGAGGGGGGAAGGGCACTCACCTGGGGGGCCACGGACCATGGAGAGGGGGGAAGAGCACTCAGCACTCACCTGGCTGTGGAGACGGGGGGAAGAGCACTCACCTGGCTGTGGAGACCTGGGGGGGAAGAGCACTCACCTGGCTGTGGAGAGGGGGGGAAGAGCACTCACCTGGCTGTGGAGAGGGGGGGAAGAGCACTCACCTGGCCACGGACCATGGAGAGGGGGGAAGAGCACTCACCTGGCTGTGGAGAGGGGGGGAAGAGCACTCACCTGGCCACGGACCATGGAGAGGGGGGAAGGGCACTCACCTGGCTGTGGAGAGGGGGGGAAGAGCACTCACCTGGCTGTGGAGAGGGGGGGTAAGAGCACTCACCTGGCTGTGGAGAGGGGGGAAGACACTCACCTGGCTGTGGAGAGGGGGGAAGAGCACTCACCTGGCTGTGGAGAGGGGGGAAGAGCACTCACCTGGCCACGGACCATGGAGAGGGGGGAAGGGCACTCACCTGGCCACGGACCATGGAGAGGGGCAGAGGGAACTCATCGAAGGGACTCACCCGGCCATTGAGAGGAGGCAGAGCCTATCCCGTGGGCCTGGGCTGCAAGGACTGAAGTTTTTAGTGGACCCGAAGCCTTCCTACAGCAGCTGTTTCTGGAGGATCTGTTTGATTGTGGCCTGCTTTTTCTAGAAGCTCACGCTGCCACAGGGAACCAGAGCACAGGCACCCCTGCCTGCAGGGCCCCTGCCCTCCCGACTCTGACCACTTCTATCAAAGCTCCCTGAGGCCCTGATGTCCCGTGGCCTTCTAGTCCCTGCCAGGTAGCCGTGGCGAAACCTTACCGGCCCGCCGTCAGCGTCATGGGGACTCTCGACACTCTGCTGAAGCCCTCACACACTCCCACACTCGGGTAGCCTCTGTTTGGGTTGCCTCCCATCCATACTGCTTGGAGAGGCTCATGAAGAAGGTCCCAGGGCTCACTGAAGAGTCTCTTCCCTTTCCCACCCCAGCCACCTCACGCTTCCCCGCCAGGCTCACTCACCACCGCGGCACAGAGTTTTAGTTCAGGGACTCACCCATTCATTCTTCTTCTTGTTAAAACATCTGTTTGTTTATTTATTTATAAACAAGGTATGAGACGGGCTAATTTTTTTGTTTTTTTGTATTTTTGGTAGAGACAAGGTTTCACCATGTTGGCCAAGCTGGTCTTGAACTCCTGGGATCAAGCGACCCACCCACCCCAGCCCACACAGTGCTGGGACTACAGGTGCCCGCCACCAACCCAGCTAATGTTTGTATTTTTAGTAGAGACGGGGTTTCACTACGTTAGCCAGGCTGGGCTGGAACTCCTGGCCTCAAGTGATCCGCCCGCCTTCGCCTCCCAAAGTGCTGGGACTACAGGCGTGAGCCACTGCGTCCACCCAGGGGTTTTGGTTTGTTAATTTTGATGACCCTTATGGGGAACAAATCTTATCTTTAAATGTATTCAAATGATGTGCTTTTCCAAAGTTTCGAGACTGGAAAATATGCTGGGTTCTGTGTCCAGGGCTGAAGAGGATGTGACGGTGAGTAAAACTCAATCCTGTCTACGTGGGGGAGACAGACAAGGAAACGGGGAATATGGGGGCAGGTGTCACATTAAGGGATGCCTTGAAAGGACCCCTCACTCAACCTGGGGGTCCTAGGGAAGGTGACCACTGAACCAAGCTTAAAGGATGAGCAGAAATTGGGTGAACGTGGAGGCTGGGGATGAAGAAGGGGAATCGTGAGCAGGGCCAGGATGGAGGGAGTGTGGTAGGGTGAGCCAAGGACAGCAGGAACTAACGAGGGGAACTGAGAAGGGCTCCAATGGTGGAGGCCCTGGAGACAAATTAAGGAGTCCAGTGTAGGAGCCGTTAGGAGGTTTGAAGCAGGGGAGCCCGGGGTCCATGTACATTCACGATGGTCCCTTCTGAAGCAATACTCAGGAGGGGTGCTGGAAGGCTAGATGTGGGCTGCATGCCAGACCGAGGGACGAGAAGTCAGGCAGGGACTCACATTCTGGGAGCGTGGTGGTCAAAACGCTCCAAAATATTCCCAGAAAGGCATCGCAGAGGCCTGTTCCCCCAGGGCCGCCACATGCCACAAGCTTGGGCCCAGCCGCTGCGCTTGCTCCCTGTAAGGATGTCACAGCCAGAGGGCCCTGGTGGACTGGGAGACCCCGCCTCCGGTGGGGACCACCAGTTTCCTCCCGCTAGGATGGAGAGTGTGGCCTGTGGTGCTGGCGGGACTCATAGCAGACCACCTGGGAGAACAGGCAGACTCAGATCGGCAGGGCAGCCCTCCCTGCCACGTTGGACGAGGAGAGTCCGTTCGGCAGAGGAGGCCGACGCCGCCCCAGAGAGAGGGTCTGAGACAGACATGGGGCCCTCGACGGATTTCCCGTTCCAGGCTCTGAGCCCTCCTGAGGGCCCTTGGACTCCAAAAGTGCGCTTGTGTCTCTATAATAAATGCTCACGTTTCAAATCCTTCCGCTGACCTAAGTGGGTTTTCATTCTTGCCATCAAAAATGGTGACTAAGACGGTGGCCGTGCCGTAGCCCTGATGGTCTGGTAAGTGGGTCTCTGTCCCCTTGAATTGGTTTAACACTCATTCCCAGGGAATGGCATGGATAGCAGAGGCAAGAAAGAAGAGGGGCCTGACTTCTTGCCTGAGGTTTCCCTGAGAGTGTCTGAGCTTCTTGCCGGCCTGTTCCCAGTGTGGCTGCGTGAGGCAGCCAGAGGGGCCCAGGGGCTTTCTGGAGGGCAGAGTTCCTCCCCTTGCTGAGGTCTCCACCTCTGCCCCGTCTTCCCCACCTTGGGGCTGTGGGGTTCCGGGAACATCGATCTTCTGGAGATGGTGAGTCAGGGTGAGCACGTGGCCCCAGGAGATGTTTCCAGGGCAACCGGGAGCAGCTTCTCCTGGTCAACCAAAGAATTCCCCATGGAGGTCAGAGGGTGCGGGGGTCAGCAGGAGCAGAGAAAGTGCAGGTATACCCAGAAAGATGGGAGGAAAAGGAGGGTCCAGGACCACCTTGGCCTCCCGTCCCCACTTCCAGAAGCTCTCCAGCTGGGTGACCTGCCCACCGCCAAGGCCCTTAGTGGCTGCCGCAGGGGCACCCATGCTTGTGAACAGTCGTCACCCGCCTGCGTGCTGGGCTTTTCCAGGGAATTCAGGGAGAGCAGTGGCTTCCTCGCCTCCTCTGCCCAGCTCCAAGGCTGGATCCTGAACCCCACCTGCTCTCCCATGCAGGGCTGGGGGTGGGAGGAGGCAGGGGCTGACCGGCGGGTCTGATGATAAATTGTTTATCAGGATCCCGCTGGGAAAGGGGAGCTGTCGTGTCCGCTCCTGGCTTGGCTGCTAACTCAGAATAGTCCTTTCTTCCATGCATCTATTTCTCCGTCCGTTCAACAGGCAGATTCAGCATCTTCATCCGGCCCTGGGCTGAGGAAGAGGCTTGGTATGTTTTTGTTTATCCCAGGGGAAATCTTATCTTCAAACCACAGTGTTTTTACCATACACACAAATAAAAACAATAGCAGTAGCCAATGATTGGCTTAATTAGGACAATAATGGAGAAGAGAGAGAGGGTGGGAGTGGAGCACCTGGAGCCAAAGCGCTTATTTCCCAAGTCCCCGAGGGCTTTCAGCGCTAACCAGGAAGCTGGGACCTGAATCCCCCACCGCTGGTGCGCTGGAGTCAGAAGATACAGAAACGCCTAAGAGGCAGGTACTCGGGTGAGGGCTGTGTGCATCTTGCTGCTGATGGGGGCATTAGAAAACCATCCCAGGGGAAAGCGTTCTTTTTAACAGCCTAAATTGGAGGGAGAAGGAGAAGGGAGAAGCGGTGAGGCCCTGGAGAGACCAGCTCTTCCTCAATGCAGCCTCTGGGGAACCAGGAGCCCCCAACATAGATACTGGGCTCAGGTGACTCGGGAGGAAGGGCTGTGGGCGGGCCTAGGTGGGCACAGCCTGCACTGAGCTTCACAACACGGTCATAGGCAGTGTGGCCAGGGGCCTCTCTGCACATGCTGGGGTCGGAGCCCCACAGGAGGAGCTGGCCCTGGACCCTCCCTGGGGTCCACAGCCTGCTCCCACCAGACCTAGGGTGCCAGGACACCCCTAGACTATTCTTCACTGTATCCCTGATCCTCACCTCTGAATCACCCTTTGATGAGGCCCCACTTCCTGTGTCTCCCCACTGTTAACTGGACTATGCCTTCTACCACTGTGTTCTCTCGTCCCCTGGCTCTGAGAAAGCCGCAGAGGCAGCAATGGGGGGTATAAGAGCTCTCCTGCGGGCTCAGCCCTGATTCACAGGTAAGGCCCCAATTGCCTGATAACCCTACCAGAGACAGCCAGACATCCCTGAGCCACTCACCCACCCTGCAGACCATCCTGAACTATTGCCCTGGGCTGAGCTTGGGGATCCTGGGAGCCACGGAGCCAGCCCTTTTCTCCAAGGCTCCCAGTCAGGGGCAAGGAGCTGCCGTGGAAACTCACAGGCTTCGATTACTTATGTAAATACGAGTAACACACGTTTAGTGCACAGCAATGAGGAAGTACACGTGAGCAAAAGAGAATGAAAAATTGCCGGCAACCCCACTGAAAAATGACTGCCGTTTACTGCATGTACTGGTCTGTAATCTTCTTTTTTTTTTTTTTTTTTGTAGAGATGGGGTCTCGCTCTGTCACCCAGGCTGGATTGCAGTGGCACAATCTTGGCTCACTGCAAGCTCCACCTCCCGGGTTCATGCCATTCTCCTGCCTCAGCCTCCTCAGTACCTGGGACTACAGGCGCCCGCCACCACGCCCGGCTAATTTTTTTTTTTTTTTTGTATTTTTAGTAGAGACGGGGTTTCACGGTGTTAGCCAGGATGGTCTCCATCTCCTGACCTCGTGATCCGCCCATCTCAGCCTCCCATCTGGTCTGTAATCTTCTATGTGTGGAAATGATCACCGTTTTACACCTTTACTGCGTGTGCTGGCCTGTAATCTGCTATTTGCACTTACGAGTGCATGTGAGTATTTTTCAGTCACAAGAGACATTTCCACAGCACGTTCCTTAGCAACTGCCCAGTGTGTGATGTAAGAGGCTCATTTTGCCAGTTCCTCAGTGGTGGCTTTCAGGACTGTTTCTGATTCCCTCCAGCCCTTCAGTGAATTTTCCCCATGGCCTGCTCAGCTGCAGGCGACTTTCTGGGCATTGGGCATACAGCTGTTCACAAAACAGAGATCTGTGCCAACACATTTCTGGTCATATCCTATCAGTTCTTTCAACTGCTGACTGGATGAGGTACGCCAGGCCAAAGGGCACACCTCGGATTTGCCCTCCCAAAGGCCTGTGCCCGTCAGGGTGGGCCTGTGTTCCGGATCGGCCCGGCAGTGGGCACCGGGCATGACCTGCAGGGACAGCGCAGGTTCCAGATGAAGCAGGGAGAGCAAGCCTGGGTCTTGGCCCTGTGTGCCTGGTCTTATGACCATTTTGGCCAGGGCTTCACCAAGCAGCTGTTTTCCCAGCTCCCAGACTGGGCTGCTGGAGCTGGGCATGGAACAGAATATTTGAAATGGGGCCACTCTAGGCAATCCCAAGCTGCTGAGGTACCTTTTGGACCCAGCTCAAGGCAGCCGTTGCCTGCAAGGATCTGGGTGGTGGGGAGCCCAGGCTTCCACCCAAGGCCACCAAGGGCGGTCCCAGCCTGGCCCTGCCCCTACCCTGTGCCTCCACCCCTGCCCTTCCTATGCTCCAAGGCAGGTAGGGAGGCGGGAGGCCAGGTAGCTCAGGAACCCAAACCTGTTGGGCAGGTTTTGAGAGCTGTGGAGAGAGGGACAGAGGCTGGAGAAGGATGCACGGCCTGCCCTGGGCTTGCCTGTTCCCTCCTGAGCCTGAACCTGAGCCCCTTACCTTCCTGACCCCATGAGGCACGCACTGGCGCTGCTGGCTCCCCTGCTGGGCCTGGGCCTGGGGCTGTCCCTGAGTCGGCTGGCAGTGGGGGCCACAGACTGCAAGTCCCTTGGCCCGGCAGAGCCCCTGACATTCACCCCAGCGGCCAGGGCCCGGTGGCTGGCCCCTCGAGTTCGTGCGCCAGGACTCCTGGACTCGCTCTACGGCACCGTGCACCGCTTCCTCTCCGTGGTGCAGCTGAATCCTTTCCCTTCAGGTGAGTGTGCACCTCCCCAGCGAGAGCCTCAGCATTTGGGTCCCCAGCCAGGCTTCCTCTGTCCCCCTCTACCATGAGATGTGCCCAACCTACCAGCAGGCACTGGCCGTCTTCCTGGGGTAGAAGGCGGAGGATCCGGGGCGGGCTCCAGAACCTGCTGTGTGACTGTGGGTAGCCCTCGTTTCCTCTCTGAGCCTCAGGTGCTCTGTCTGTAAAGTGAGGAGGTCACATTAGAAATACATTAGACCTGACTCAGACATCCTCTGAGTCTAGTGGTGCTTGGGTTGGGTGGTCCAGGAGTGGCTGGAGGACCCTCCCAGTTTTGTCCCTTGCTGCTTGAGGGGAAGAACTGCCAGGCCAGGCCCCTTCTCCGCCTTTGCCCAGGCTCAGGACTGACCTGTAGGGTCCAGGAGGAGAGGTCTGCAGCCTCTCCTCTCTCACCCTCCTGTAGCAGTGCTGAGGTCAGGGCAGGATGGCGCAGGGCTGCGGTGATGCAGCCTCCTGCGAGGGTGCCATGGTGGTGGCAGGAGCCCTGCCTCAGAGCCACTTTGCCCTGGCAGTGGGGAGAGGACGGACACGGGGCAGGGCGGTGGCTGCCCCCAAATCCTCAGCTTGGCTCTTTCCGGTAGAGTTGGTAAAGGCCCTGCTGAATGAGCTGGCCTCCGTGAAGGTGAATGAGGTGAGCAAGCTGGGGAAAGGTGCTGGGGGAGGGAGTTCCGGGGTGAGCAGCAGGATGGGAGCAGAAAAGCCCCCAGTCCGCTCAGTCCACCAGGCGGGGGCTCGGGCATCCTCGCCCCTCCTCTGTGGGCCCTGCCATCCGCAGACCTGGATGCAAACCACAGCTCTGCCATTTACTGGCAATGAGGTTTGCAGGGAGCTGGAACTTCCTGAACTTCAGCTTCCTCCCGTGTAAGATGGTGATGAGCAGTAAGAATGCGGTCGCCTCTGGGACGCGTTGCATGAGATGCAGGCCATGCCCCCGACAGCACTCCCGCCCCTTCTGGTTTCCCTCTGGACTCCGGCAGAAGCCAGGGCTGGGCAGTGGGGGTCGGGTCGCCCCTCATGCCCTGCCGCCTGCCCAGGTGGTGCGGTACGAGGCGGGCTACGTGGTGTGCGCCGTGGTCGCGGGCCTCTACCTGCTGCTGATGCCCACTGCCGGGCTTTGCTTCTGCTGCTGCCGCTGCCACCGGCGCTGCGGGGGGCGAGTGAAGACAGAGCACAAGGCGCTGGCCTGTGAGTGTGCGGCCCTCATGGTCTTCCTGCTGCTGACCACCCTCTTGCTGCTGTAAGGCACTGCCCAGAGCCCAGGCGGGGCGGGCGGTGGCCCCAGGCTCCCTCTTACCCCGCAAGCACCTCCCTCCTCCCTCCATTCCCACAGGATTGGTGTGGTCTGTGCCTTAGTCACCAACCAGCGCACGCATGAACAGATGGGCCCCAGCGTGGAGGCTGTGCCTGAGACCCTGCTTAGCCTCCGAGGCCTGGTCTCTGATGTCCCCCAAGTGAGCACTGTTACCCCTCACCCACATGTGCCCCTGTGAGCACCGGGCCCGGGCAGGACAGAGCTGAGTGGGCTCTCGCTGGCCCATCAGCAGTGCATCTGAAAGCCGCCTCCTGTCCCGCCTTGCCTGAGAGTCCACCACCCTCAGGGCGGATGCCATAGGGGCAGGGAAGGGGCCAGGGACAGATGGGGGTCAGGACTTCGGGTGACCAGGAAGGGCAGCCTCAGGGCCTTGTGTTTGCCTAGGAGCTGCAGGCCGTGGCACAGCAGTTCTCCCTGCCCCAGGAGCGCGTCTCGGAGGAGCTGGATGGTGAGGGTCTCGGGGGCTGGCAGGTGGGCCGGCTGCAGGGCCCCTGCTCGGGTGCCTCGGTGGGGGCCTCTCACTCCCTCATTCTGGACCCCACCTGGGAACAGGCTGGTAGAGGTGGGGATCAGGCCGGCTGGAGAGCAAGAGTGGCCACCACTCAGCTGCTGGAGGAAGAAGCGTGTTGCCCCTCCTCCACTCCCCTCCACCCGCCGGCTTCTGCAGAGCCCGGTGGGGCCTGGGGAAGCAGGATGGGAATGGGGAGGCCCCTCCATCCTTGGGGCCTCACCCTGCAGACTGCCATGTGCCCTGCAGGTGTCGGTGTGAGCATTGGGAGCGCGGTCCACACCCAGCTCAGGAGCGCCGTGTACCCCTTGCTGGCGGCCGTGGGCAGTTTAGGCCAGGGTGAGCTGAAGCCGCCCCTGGATAATGTGGAGCCCAGCGGGTGTCCTCCTGGGAACGGTCCCACCTGCCCCCAGCCCTGGATTTCCTGAGCCGCCTCTGCCCCACCTATACTTCCCCATCGCTGTACCCCAGGATCCAGCCCCCCTCCTCTGGCTTGACGTACCCAGGGGCAGTTTCCACTGTAGGCAGGAGGTCAATGATTTGCAGGTCCCTTTGGCTGGGGGAGGGGAGTTCTGGGATGCCTATGGGGGCCACCGTTCACGCTGGGTGTGGGTCTCTCAGCCCTGCAGGTCTCCATGCACCACCTGCAGGCCCTGAACGCTACAGTGGTGGAGCTGCAGGCCGGGCAGCAGGACCTGGAGTCAGCCCTCCAGGAACAACGGGACCGCCTCCTCCAGCTGCTGCAGGAGGCCGGGTGCCAGGGAGACTGTGCAGGGGCCCTGAGCCGGGCCCACGCCCTGGAGCTGGGTGCTGACTTCAGCCAGGTGCAGACCCAGGACAGAGTCCTCTTAAAGTCACAGAGGGCCGGCCACCTGCCGCTCCTGGGATCCGGCAAATTCCCAGTCCCCTTCCCCCATGTTCCTCCCTTGCCCCACCCACCCGGGGTTAATGCCGGTCATCCTGGCTGTGGGTGGAGTGCTCCCCGGGCCGCGCCCTCTGCGTGAGCTTCACGTGTGTGAGCTCCTTGAGTTCTGGCTGCGGCCAGGGGCAGTGGGAGCCATGACAGTCCCCATTTTACACTTGAGGACATTGGGGTTCAGAGGCACCTGCCCCCTGCGTCCACCCTCAGGGATCCCCTTCAGGCTTCTCCTTGAACTTTGTAACAACCCACCTTCCCCCATTTCAGGTGCCCTCTGTGGACCATGTCCTGCACCGGCTGAAGGGAGTCCCCGAGGCCAACTTCTCCAGCATGGTCCAGGAGGTGAGACCGCCTGGTCTGCCTGATTCCTCCCTCACCTGCCAAGTGAGGGCCTCCATTTCCCCCTTTTGGGCAGGAACCCAGTTGAACCTAAGACTTGGGGCCCCACTCACCACACAGCACCCTGGGCAGGGGACTCCCGACGACCACCCTTGGTGTGCACACAGTCTGTGCTCGGAAGGGAGAGCTGGGACCTTTAAGGCAGCAGGCGTCTGGGGTGGCAAGGGAGCAGTGCCCAACCTGAGCCCAGGGGGCAGGCGGCTCCCTCGGGTGGAGATGGGCCAAGGGGGAGGACTCGGTGTTGTGAGTCAGCGCCCAGGACCCAGGACCTGGAGCTGGGGAAATGGTGAGTCAGCTGTGCTGGGTGGCTGGAGTGGAAGGTTCCAGAAGGAAGGAAGTCAGAGCCGAAGCTGGAAGGGTGGACTGGGGCTGTATCTTCAGGAGCTAGACCTGGCAGTTGTGTGGAGGACAGCTGAGAGTTCACTGCAGTGGTGGGAGAGGGATGGGGGTAGGAAGAAGAGGTCCGGGAGGAACAACCTTTTAGAAGTTGAGTCAGGCTGGGCCAAGGGAGGGGAGAGGAGGGCAGTGACCAAGAGAAAAGAGGGAAGCTGGGAGCACTGAGGGGGGCCCTCCCTCTAGGCCTGGTGAGTCTCCCAAGAGGGAACACTGGGCAGAGATGGGGAGGCCCATCCCTACTTGGTTCCTGCAGGAGAACAGCACCTTCAACGCCCTTCCAACCCTGGCTGCCATGCAGACGTCCAGCGTGGTGCAAGGTTAGGCCGCAAGGGTCAGAGGCAGCTGCCAGGCACAGCTTCCCGCCCCACCCCTACCAGAGAGGCCTGTTGAGAGAGGACTGGGGTGGCGGGGGACTGTCCTCCCTCTGTGGTTCCCAGATGTTCTTCCTGCCCGCTTGTCGTGTTCCTGGGCCCCAGGGTGCCCTCCGCATCCCACAAGTCCCCGCTACTTTGGGCAGAGCTGAAGAAGGCAGTGGCCCAGCAGCCGGAAGGGTTGAGGACACTGGCTGAAGGGTTCCCAGGCTCAGAGGCAGCTTCCCGCTGGGCCCAGGCACTGCAGGAGGTGGAGGAGAGCAGCCGCCCCTACCTGCAGGAGGTGCAGAGATACGAGACCTACAGGTGCTGGGCACCCGCAGGGTGGGGTGGGGCGGGCAGCCCAGCCTCTATGCCACCCTGACATCCTGAGCCCCATTCCCAGCCCTTATCAGCCCCTGACTATACTGAGCCTCTGTGTTTGTTTGTTTGTTTGAGATGGAGTCTCACTCTGTCACCCAGGCCGGAGTGCAGTGGTGCAATCTCCGCTCACTGCAAGCTCCGCCACCCGGGTTCAAGCGATTCTCCTGCCTCAGCCTCCCAAGTAGCTGGCACTACAGGCACCCGCCACCACGCCCAGCTAATGTTTGCATTTTTAGTAGAGACAGGGTTTCACCATGTTGGCCAGGACGGTCTCTATCTCTTGACCTCGTGATCCGCCCGCCTCAGCCTCCCAAAGTGCTGGGATTACAGGCGTGAGCCACCGCGCCCGGCTGCCTCTGCATATTTTTAAGCCAAGACCCCTGACTCCACAGGCTTCCAAGTCCCTACCAGGCTGTGTGCCCTCGGAACCTGAGCCTGGAGATGACACAAGAGCAGTAGGGCCTCAGGAAGGGTCTGTATCTGCATTTCTGAAGCCCCGGCCTTGGGGTTAGCGGCCACACCCAGCCACCAGGTCCCACACCTGTCCATCTTGGTGCCAGCCGCCTGCCTTCTTAGTGACACCCGTGTCCTCTCTGTGGCAGGTGGATCGTGGGCTGCGTGCTGTGCTCCGTGGTCCTGCTCGTGGCGCTCTGCAACCTGCTGGGCCTCAATCTGGGCATCTGGGGCCTATCTGCCAGGGAGGACCCCAGCCAGCCAGAAGCCAAGGGCGAAGGTGGAGCCCACTTCCTCATGGCGTAAGAGAGGGCTGGGAGAGGGGCAGGGTCCCCCCTTACAGGGCTGGCCGATTACTCTCGCTCCTGAGCACAGCTCCCGTGGCTGCCAGTGTCATCATCTGAATAAAGGGGTTGAACCAGAGCAGGAATGGCCAACAAGGAGCTCTTGCCTCCTACAGCAGGGGCAACTGCCATAGCATCTAATGGGCACTCCTTCCCCTGAGTCAGACACAGCCTAGAGTCCTCACCCCAGCTTCCAGGCGGCCCCCACCACCAATAGGCAACAGCACCAGAGGTGGAATCTGTTTGCCAGCCCCAGACTAGACGGTCTCTAAGGCCAAGGCTGCCACATACAGTTGTACAGGCTGTTCACTGAACAAGAGTGCCTGGCTAAAGAGGTAAGTGGGGGCTGAAATCCACCCCCCGTTTTACTTTCCAAGCCTCACAGCCTGACGTAGGGCTGTGCCTACCTCATAAGCCCTTCGAGCCTCCTGGTCTAAGATCTTTACTCCTCAGGCTCTTCCCTGTCAGCAGGTCATGCCTGGCCGTGCCAGGTGACCCTTTTGAGTGCTGGGTCCTGGAGCAGGTCACCTCCATGGGCCCCAGGCACAAAAGTCAGCAGTCTTGGCTCTTTGGGTTTTGTTTTGTTTTTTGTTTTGTTTGTTGTTGTTGTGACAGGGTCTTGCTCTGTCACCCAGGACGGAGTGCAGTGACACCATCATGGCTCACTATAGCCTCAACCTCCCAGGCTCAAGTGATTCTCATGCCTCAGCCTCCCGAGTAGTTGGGACTACAGGCGTGTGCCACCACGCCCAGCTAATTTAAAAAATTTTTTTTTTTTTTTTTTTTTTTTTTTTTTTTTGAGACGGAGTCTGGCTCTGTCGCCCAGGCTGGAGTGCAGTGGCCGGATCTCAGCTCACTGCAAGCTCCGCCTCCCAGGTTCACGCCATTCTCCCACCTCAGCCTCCCGAGTAGCTGGGACTACAGGCGCCCGCCACCTCGCCCGGCTAGTTTTTTGTATTTTTTTAGTAGAAACGAGGTTTCACCATGTTAGCCAGGATAGTCTCGATCTCCTGACCTCGTGATCCACCCGTCTCGGCCTCCCAAAGTGCTGGGATTACAGGCTTGAGCCACCGCGCCCGGCCTAATTTTTAAAATTTTGTAGAGACAAAGTCTCACTCTATTGCCCAGGCTGGACTCAAGCTATCCTCCCACCTCAACCTCCCAAAGTGCTGGGATTATAGATGTGAGCCCAGCTAGTCCTGGCTCTTTGAACAAAACAGCTGTTCTCTCCTCTAGGCTGCCAGGGCCAGCCCGGGCACCAGGCACAGGGTGGGGATGGGGTGAAGGTGAGACCGGGACAGTCAGGAATTCTGGGTTCTCCCTCCTCCCCGGGAGGCCAAGTCCTCCAAGCTCCTCTCCTCTGAAGGCTCTGTCCTGGGGCCAACTGGCTGAGCAGGCTGGCCCTGGGGTGCGGGTGGGACAGAGGGTATGGTCAGGGCGGCCAGTCCCTGCTGTCCCTCAGTCCTGCCTCTCGCCTTCCACAGAGGCGTGGGCCTCAGCTTCCTCTTTGCTGCCCCCCTCATCCTCCTGGTGTTTGCCACCTTCCTGGTGGGCGGCAACGTGCAGACGCTGGTGTGCCAGAGCTGGGAGAGCGGCGAGCTCTTTGAGGTAGGCCCATCTCTGCTCACAGGCCCTCCTGGGGAGGGAGGTGGGGGCATATGGGCAGACAGGAGGGTTGGGGGAAAGTGGTGGTCGGGGGTAAGAGGGAGAGAGGGAGGGGAGAAGTGAGACAGACATGGCCAAAAAAAGAGACAGGAACCCGCCAGTGGACGGTGGAGGGAGAGTCCCTGAGATGCTGCCCAGGCCCCAGGGCAGGGACCTGAGAGATGGCACCCTGACCCATGCCCTCTCATCTCCTAACACTGTCTGGGAGCCGGCGCCCTGGTGCCCGGTGAGCTGCAATGCTGGACTGGGTTCTCTGCAGAAGATCGGGCCGGCCTCCCCTCCTAGGGATTCGTGGGAAGAGCCCCTGTAAGGATTTAGGGTCCAGAGGTCACCAGAGTTAGAGGCCAGGTGTGAGCTGGGCTGAGGGGATGTTTCCTACCCCTCGTCTCTGCTGTGCCACGGCGGCACAGCGCCAGGCCCTAGGGGACCCGGCTGGCTTTGCCCCCACCCCGCTCTGTGCCCACTTCTCACTGCCCCATCTCCAGTTTGCAGACACCCCAGGGAACCTGCCCCCGTCCATGAACCCGTCGCACCTTCTTGGCCTGAGGAAGAACATCAGCATCCACCAAGCTTATCGGTGAGCGGACAGCCTGGCGGAGCTGGAGACTGGGGAAGGAAGGAGACCGGTGTCCCTCAGGGGACCGGCCCTCCCGCCACCCCCAAGGCTCATCGTCTGCACCCCTCACTCCTCCTCAGGCAGTGCAAGGAAGGGGCAGCGCTCTGGACAGTCCTGCAGCTCAATGACTCCTACAACCTGGAGGAGCATCTGGATATCAGCCAGGTGAGAGAACGTTTCGGGAACTGTGAGGAGCCCTCCTCAGATCCCCTCCTCCGGTCTTTTTGCCTCTGTGGAGGCACCGTCTCTTTGAACCCAGGAGACCCAAGAAGTCTGTGTGAGCGATTAAGGTGCCCGAGGGCAGAGGCCCAGTCACCAGCTCTGGGGAAGGTTCCGGGTGTGTGGGTGGGTCCGTGTGCACCTGGAGGCTATGTCCAGCCCCGAGCACAGCCAAGGTGGCAGCAGGAAAAGCTGGTGACAATGAGCAGGAGGACGGGGGGCACACGTGTCCTGACTGAGGACAGGCATTGGCCGGGATGCTCCACTTGGGAGGGGGAGGCTGGGGAAGGACGTGGCAGTGACACGGACGGCGGTGGGTCTGGCTGACGCTGGGGGAGGGCCTGCCAAGCTCACGGGGTGGGAGGTGGCGGCGGCAGGATTCCACCCCCAGGCTGACAAACCAGCCTCTTCCTGGAACCTCTGGGCTCTGCTGGGACTTGGTGTGCAGAGCTGGAGACGCTCGCCGATGTTGGCGAGAGACTGTTCTAGAACGAAGGCAAGGAAGGGCTGTTTCACAAGAGGGATGGACGTTGAGAACGGGATTCTCATGGTGCACAGAAGCCAGAAGACATTCCCTCCTCGACTTCCAGGCTCCTAAACACATGCTGGGGAAACCCCCCATCCCCGGCCCCGGTGCCCCTCTCCCTCCCCAGACACAGAGCATGCTAACTCCTGATTTTGCATCGTCCCGGGAAACCCTTCCAACCCCTGGATCAACCAACCAGCCTCGGCCCACGGATGGCACAGCCACATGGCCCAGTCCCAACTCTGTGTCTTGAACTACACAACCTGGGACAGTCATGCAGCTCACTCCTCCTTCCGCATCTTTAACCAGACAGGAGGCCGCTGGAGCAGACGATATCTCAGTGCTAGGCTGAGACACTGCCCTGTGGAGGAAGGCTGGCCAGGGAGGGAGGGATGAACCAGGGCCCTGGGCAGAGGAGCCCCCATCCCCTGCTGGCGGGAAGCCATGGCTCTCGAGGGGAGGAGTCCTGGGCTTTGGATTCGGATGCACTGGGCAGTCCTTTGAGGCCACCTGACAACGCACCCAAAATGGTTGTAAGAATCCTCGTCCTCAAAGGAGATATGGATGGGTACGCAGACATGAGTAGGACACAGGGCTTTCCAGAGCACGGGGAGGGCACCACGCACCTCCCCACTTCTCGTGAAGCTGCTGCCACTGATGCCTGAGACACGGCCCGAAGGCCCCCACCCGAGACGGCCAGGCCTTTTCCCCTCCAGGAGAAGGCAGCCTGGAGGGATGCGGGGAGGAGAGCCAAGCTGGGCCACAGTCTCTAACCAGCTGTGTAACCTTGGCAAGTGGACGCTCCACTCTAACCTCAGTTTCTCATCTGTTAAACACTCAGGCTGCATTTTATGACGTCTAAATCTCTTCCAGTGATAGTAGGAAAATGCTGAGGCTCTTTCCTGAAAATGCAGTTGCGTGCATTCATTCATTCATTCATTCATTCACTCATTCACACAACTAACAAACTTGTACCCTTCCCATGTATGAGCCTCTGAGTTAGATGCTGGGGGTTGGGGGCAGAACAGGCAGGCAAAGCCCCGCTCTCGTGGAGCTGACAGCAATGAACAATTAACTTACAAGTAACATCATTTCAGAGCAACAAGCGCTTTGAAGGCCTCGACACAGCTGACGGGATAAAGAGGGGATGGGAGAGCTATTTTATTTCGGGTGGCCAGGGAAGGTCTGTGTCTTGGCCCAGAAGCCAGATAGGCACTGGAGGAAGGCCAGGTCTTGGCATTTGGGACAAGGGCCTACAGGGAGCCTGTCTGGGGCTTGGGGTGTCCAGGGCAGGGGGCCCTGAGGGCCTGCCATGTGAGTCTGTTCTTGCGTTGCTATAGAGGGATACCTGAGGCTGGACATGGTGGCTCACGCCTGTAATCCCAGGACTTTGGGAAGCTGAGGTGGAAGGATTACTTGAGCCTAGGAGTTCAAGACCAGCCTAGGCAACATGAGGAGACCTCCTCTATACAATTTTTTTTTAAAGCCAGGTGTGGTGTTTTGCACCTGTGGTCCCAGCTACTCGAGAGGCTGAGGTGGGAGGATCACTGGGACCCAGGAGGTCCTGGCTTCAGTGGGCTGTGTTTGTGCTATTACCCTCCAGCCTGGGCAACAGAGCAAGACCCTGTCCCCTCCCCCAACCAAAAATTAAAAAAAGCAACACCTGAGGCTGCATAATTTATAAAGAAAAGAGGTTTCAGTGCAGGCTGTACAGGAAGCGTGGCACCAGCACCCGTTTCTGGGGAGGCCTCAGGGAGCTTCCACTCATGGCGGAAGGCCGAGGGGAGCCAGCGCATCACACAGGGAGGGCGGGAACGAGAGAGCCAGTGCGGAGATGCGAGAGAGGGAACGAGAGAGCCAGCGCGTCACACGGGGAGAGAGCGAACGAGAGAGCCAGTGTGGAGGTGCCACGCTCTTTCAAACAACCAGGTCTCACGTGAACTAACTGGGCAAAATCTCACTCATCACCTGGGCAGCGGCACTAAGGCCTTCGTGAGGGATCCGCCCCCGTGATCTAGTACCTCCCACCAGGCCCACCTCCACCCCCAACACCCGGGGGTCACATTGCAACATGAAATTTGGAGGGGACAAATATCCAGACCATATCGCCTGGTGACCGCCTCGCTTAGGGGAGCATCTCTGGGGTCCTAGCTCAGCAACTGGGCATGACCCCCACCCTGCCCCCACCCTCCCAGTACACCAACAAGCTGTGGCAGGAGTTGCAGAGCCTGAAAGTAGACACACAGAGCCTGGACCTGCTGAGCTCAGCCGCCCGCCGGGACCTGGAGGCCCTGCAGAGCAGCGGGCTCCAGCGCGTCCACTACCCCGACTTCCTCGTACAGGTCAGCGGTGGGCACCTCAGTGGGGCTTCCTCGGCCAGGTGGTGATGGAACGAAGGGGCCCACAGAGGAGCGGGGTGGGCATCTCGCCTTATCCCGGCTCTGGGCTCTTCCACGTTTCCTGGGGCCTCTTCCTGTGGAGGTGTCCCCAGATCATGTGCCCCTGGGCCCGTCCTCCTGCCACCACCCAGGTCACATGGGAATGGACACCCTCTCCCCTAACCCAACAGCGCGTGTCGCTGTTCGTGGTTCTGAACCCACCGCTGCGGCGGACACAGTGGGAAGTCGCCTCTTCCTTGAGTTACACCAGAGGTGCCTTATTTGTTCTTGTTGTTTCTGTCTCATTGGGAAAATGTCTGAAATATTTCACAGTTCCAGGGAAAATCCACTGTGACTCATGCGTCACAAAACCCTTAGCTGGTGTCAGTTCTGTTTGATAAGACGGGATTTGGAGGCTGGGAGCGGGTGGTTGTGGGCCCCACGGGGGCTGGGTTCATCCCTCCTGGCCTCTCCCGTCCACCTGCAGATCCAGAGGCCTGTGGTGAAGACTAGCACGGAGCAGCTGGCCCAGGAGCTGGAAGGACTGGCCCAGGCCCAAGTGAGAGGGAAGCAGGGGCCCCTACTGGGCAGCAGGAGAAACTGGGGGCTTGGGAGGCAGGAGAGGGTGGGAGGATGTGAGGGCAAAGGCAGGGGACTGAGGACCACCACCAGTGAGGCCTGAGGCTCCTGACCCCTGGCTGGGCTGGAGGGTTTTGCAGCATCACTTCTTACTCAAGCTCTGCCACCCACTGGCTGTGTGGCCTTGGGCAAGACATGCAGCGTCTCTGAGCCGGAGCTTCTTCATCTGTTGGGTGGCCTGTCCTCCGTCTCAGAACAGATGAAGTAACTTTCTGGCCTCACGCAGTTGGGCAGGTGTTTCTATGTGTGCCACTGCGGGATTTGCTGGGACAGGGGCTGTGAGGACTTTGGGATGAACGAGATGTCATGGCAGTTGCCCTTGAGGGGAAAAATAGCATTTTATATTTATAGCTATTTAGGGTTTAAAAGTTCTCTTTGAAACATCCCATAGGCCCCGCAACAACCCCACAGGGTGGGCAGAGCCAGGAGCACCCTCAATTTCCGCAGGTGCCCCTGCAGCTCAGGCATGTTCTGTGACTGACAGGGACACCCAGCGAGCTAGAGTGAACTTAGAACTGGGATCTAGGCCCCCCCAAACCCAGATCAGGCCCTGGAGCTTATGGAGGCTTCGGTTTTCTGCCTCTCCCTTCCCCTTGGTATGTCGGAGTGAAAGCCTGGGTGAGGGGTACATGTGTCCTGGGTGGGGCTGTTCTGATTTTTATATCCTTTCAGGGCAATTCTGTGCTGGGGCAGCGGCTGCAGGGGGAGGCCCACGGACTCAGAAACCTTCACCAGGAGAAGGTCGTTCCCCAGCAGAGCCTTGTGGTCAGTTTGCAGGCCCAGGGAGCCTGGGGCCTGGGGGAGGGGAGAGCTGGAGAGGGGACAGTGAAAGGGGAGGGAAGCTCTGAGAATCTGTTCCCTCCCCTCCTCTCCCCTCCCTTCCTCTCCTCTCCCCTCCCCTCCTCTCCCTTCCTCTCCTCTCCCCTCCCCTCCCCTCCCTTCCTCTCCTCTCCCTCCCCTCCCCTCCCTTCCTCTCCTCTCCCCTCCCCTCCCCTCCCTTCCTCTCCTCTCCCCTCCCCTCCTCTCCCTTCCTCTCCTCTCCCCTCTCCCCTCCTCTCCCTTTCTCTCCTCTCCCCTCCCCTCCTCTCCCTTCCTCTCCTCTCCCCTCCCCTCCCCTCCCTTCCTCTCCTCTCCTCTCCCCTCCTCTCCCCTCCCTTCCTCTCCTCTCCCCTCCCCTCCCCTCCCTTCCTCTCCTCTCTCCTCCCCTCTCCTCCCCTCCCCTTCCCTTCCCCTCCCCTAACCAGCCCTGATCTCTTCTCCACAGGCGAAGCTCAACCTCAGCGTCAGGGCCCTGGAGTCCTCTGCCCCGAATCTCCAGGTGGCTGCTGGTGGTGGGGACGTATGGTGGAGCAGGGGGGCTGCAGAGGGAGGCAGGAAGTAGGAGCCCATCTCACTCTGGACCTCAGAGCTCTGCCCAGGTTGTGGGTGGGGTCGGGAGGAAGATGGGGGTGGCGGCAGAGCCTGGGGAATCACCACCCTTGGCCTGTCGGGGCTGAACCCTCTCCTGCTGAGTGTGCCTCGGTGTGTGTTGAATTAATGAATGGATGCGTGAATGTGGGGCACTGAGTTGAGGCTCTCGTCCCCTCCAGCTGGAGACCTCAGATGTCCTAGCCAATGTCACTTACCTGAAAGGAGAGCTGCCTGCCTGGGCCACCAGGATCCTGAGGAATGTGAGTGGTGGGTGGGATGGGGAAGGGGCTTCCCCCGAGACTTCTCCACTCCCAGCTTCTCACCGTGGCTCCCAGGAAAGCTTGGACCGTCCTCAAGTTGCCACGCATGGGAGGTGGCGCGGGCGGGGGGCTTCCGGGACCCCTGGGGCCCAGACCTCCTCTCCTTCCTGCAGGTGAGCGAGTGTTTCCTGGCCCGGGAGATGGGCTACTTCTCCCAATACGTGGCCTGGGTAAGAGAGGAGGTAAGTGGGGCCTCAGAGCAATGACCGATTCCCTGCCCCAGCAGACCAGCTGTTCCCTCTGCTCAGCCCTGCCCCCGCCCCCAGAGCTCCTTGGGGGTGACCCAGGCCTTCAGGATCAAACCCAAACTCCCAAACCTGGCATCTGCACCCCTGCTTGCTGGCCAAGCTCTGCCCACCCCACCTCTGTTGCAGCCCTTCCCTTAGCTGAGTGTGAGCAGGGTTGGCGTTCTCCAAAATGTTTCCTCACACCTGGCCTGCAGGTTCTTCCCTGGGCCGGCCCCTTCCCCAGCTTGTCCAAGGCCAATCCTCAAAGCCCACCTCCCGCTGCAGACCCTTGCTGAACGCAGCCTCTGCAAAGCTGTCTGGACCCCACACTAGGTGGCGGGGGTCTGGGTGTACCCTGAGTGTGTCTGTGTGCCTGTGTGTGTGTGTGTGCACGCATGCACACACACGTGTTGCCTCCCCAGTGAGAGTGGCTTGAAGCACGGTGCTGGGTCGTAGTAGGCCAGGCTGGTGAACAGATGGAAAGGGGAGGGCCAGCGAGGAGCCTGTGGGGTATGTCCCCATCTGTCTGTACCTGCCTCTCTGCATGTGTGTACGAGTGTGCGGTGGCCCCAGTGGTGTCCCCAGGCCTATCTGCGTCCCTGTCAGCCACTCTCCCTGAATTGAATGTGGGTGTGCACCTGTGGGTCCGGGTGTCTCTGTGTCACCTGCCTCGTGTTGGCACCACAGGTGACTCAGCGCATCGCCACCTGCCAGCCCCTCTCCGGAGCCCTGGACAACAGCCGTGTGATCCTGTGTGATATGGTGGCTGACCCCTGGGTGAGTGCCCCAGCTCATCAGGGCTCGTCCCCAAGCCTTCCTGCTCTCAGGGAGGGCCGGGTGAGCAGGGTGTGAAGCCAGGCATGGCCCCTGCCCCGGCTCTGATGACCAGGCAGCTGGGTGGGGCTGGGTACCACGTGGGTTGGTGAGCCGACCTCAAGCCCTGTTGCAGAATGCCTTCTGGTTCTGCCTGGCGTGGTGCACCTTCTTCCTGATCCCCAGCATCATCTTTGCTGTCAAGACCTCCAAATACTTCCATCCTATCCGGAAACGCCTCAGGTGAGGGGCTGCCAGGGCTGCGGGCAGCGTCAGGGGCCAGGGAAGTGTCCTTTCCGCGGCCAGGTCCCTGTCACAGCCCCTCCTGAGGCCTCCCAGGCAGAGGAGGCTCATGGCCGAGCCCTGGAGAGCCAGGAAGTTCTCCCGTACGTCTGCCCCTTACCTTTCTTGCTGTATCCGTTTGGGCACAGATTTGAAGGACCCTTCCCATTCCCCCGAGGGCTTCCGAGGAGAAACCCTCAGGGCTCTGGGTTTGTCCCTGTGTCTGGGCTGAGGGTCTGGGGTGAGGCCATGCTCTCTCTGTCTTCGACGCTGCAGCTCCACCAGCTCTGAGGAGACTCAGCTCTTCCACATCCCCCGGGTTACTTCCCTGAAGCTGTAGGGCCTGTGGGTGAGTTTTCCCCAACGTGCTTAATTGCTCCCTGCCAGGGATTGAGGGAGTGGGGCGGGGAGGGGCTGGGGCCTGGGGTTTCTGGGGCCTCGGAGGGCAGGAAGGCTTGGGGACATGGTGGGGTCTGGGTGTTGGGTGTGGCCCGTCCAGCAGCGGGGCTGACAGCCCTGTTCTCCCCTCCCTCTTCACCCGTTTCCTTCTTAATGCGTGACAGGGTGAGCTGACCCCAAGGCTGCCTGTCCTCCCCTTTGGTTCAGCCTGGGCCACAGGACTTCGGTAGCTCTTGCCCCAGAGCCCAGGCTGGCATCGGGGCTTGGACTGTCCCTAATTCTGGCTTACCTGGCCCGACCTTGCCTGCTCCTGTCCACCTCTTTCTGCTCACGACCCCCATCATTCGCTCTCAGAATCACGTGGGACTTCCGTGCAGCTGCAGAGCCAGCAGGTCCCTCCAGGTGCCACCCCTCACCCCCCTGCTGGTGGCATCCTCACGGGAAAAGCCTGTTCTCCACCTGCTGGAGCCTGGACCCTGGGGTGGGACAGAGGCCTCGTCCAACCCCACTGCCATTCCCGTGTGTCCTCCCCGTGCCAAGCCTCCCTCTGCCCCTCTCTGAGCTCCTCGCCCCCCACCCCATCCTCATCTGGCCTCCCCGCTGGCTCCCACTTCCTGCTTATGCCCTTCCTGGCCCTTTGCTTCCTCCCTTTGTCCCCTCGTCACCATATCCCCACTGCTACCTTGCTGGCCCAGGGGACCGCCCTGCCCAACCAAACCACTCAGGTAACACCACTAATCAGGCAGGGGCACCGTGGCCTAGGTCTGGGCTGGCTGCAGGCCCTGCCTCATGGCCCCTGAGCCCTCCACTGCCCCAGAGCCCTGGGCCCTCTGCAGATCTCATCCTGGATTTAGCCCAGCGGGGTGACGGAGGCCTGTCTGAAGGCCGAGCCTCCCTGCCTGCACCCAGGTTAGAAATGGGGGTACCAGCACTTAGCTCCTCTCTGAGTGCTGGCTCCCGAGGAAGGGACCTGGGGCCTGGGCCACAGTGGGGACTCGCCCTTATCTCTTCAGAAGGAAGCATCTTCCGCAGCCCCCACCCAGCTTTCTTAGGAGTGGTCCGGTGGCCAGAACAGGGTTTTGCACTGCCCCTTCTATCCTGCGCGTGTGGCCGAGGGTCATCCCCAGCCCATCCCTGTGTCAGCCCTGAGTGCTGGACGCTGTGTTCCACAAATGAGGAAGAGGAGAGAGAGAAGAGATGGACAGACCTCAGATCCATTAAAGCGTTCTCACTTCCCTGAGACTTGGTTCTGGGTCCTTAAAACCAGGTTTCCTCGGCTGGGGCCCTGTACACAGTTGGTGTTTAATGAGTGTGTATGGAGAGGAGAGTTCTAAGGTCACCTCTGGCTGCAGGCATCCAGGGGTTATTCCAGCAATATGCAGGTAGGGCGTGCATCCCAGCCTGGGAGCCTGCTGTCAGGAGCAGGCAGACCTAGACTCCTAGCCTGGCTGTGATACGTGCTCGCTCAGCTTCTCCGTTTATAAGATGGGAGAAGAGTCACAGCCTCCGCAAAGAGTTGTGCAAATCAAATGTGATCATTCACGGAAAGCGGCCTGGACAAAACAAAGGCTCAGTAGGTGGAAGCTTCCTGTTGTTATTGTCGTTGTTTGCCATGACTGCTCTGGGCCGGAGGTAGAGCTGGTGTCTGGGCGTGTACAAGGGAAGAGGGAGACAGGCCTCTGTTCAAAGGCAGAAAGTCCTTTCAGATTGTGGTGGGCTGGGTTTCAGGGAGTGTCCGTGTTGTTTGTTTTTGTTTCCTTTTGTTTGTTTGTTTCGAGACAGGGTCTCGCTCTGTCACCCAGGCTGGAGTGTAGGAGTGCAATCTTGGCTCACTGCAACCTCCACCTACTGGGCTTAAGCGATTCTCATGCCTCAGCCTCCCAAATAGCTGGGACTACAGGTGCGTGCCACTATGCCTGGCTAATTTTTGTATTTTTTGTAGAGATGGGGTTTTGCCATGTTGCCCAGGCTGGAAGTATCTATGATTAACTGCATCTTATAAACCAGCTACAAGTTTTCTACTAGAAATTAGAATGGTGCATGCACAATGTATTGTTATCACTGTCAGAAGAGCATCCTTGAATGTAGCGTGACTGCCTCTTTTTTGCCTTTCCTAGAGGGTTTTTTTTTTTTTTTTTTTCGTTACTCATCTGTTGACCTACCTGGGGGAAGTAGCACCCTTGCATTTAAAAAATAAAATTGATGGGATTACAAATGGAATAGAAGCCATTTTTTAAATATTTTCAGTTTTCTTTCAAAATTACCTATTTTATCTTTTATCTATTTGAACATATTAAGCATAGTTACTTTAAAGTTCAGTTAGTCCCTTATATGGAGCCTCCATTAGTCTGTTTCTAGTGCCTGTTGTTTCTCTTGTTTTTTGTTAGTTTTGTCCTGTCTCCTCCCATACTTGGCAATTTTTTTTATTGAGTACAAGTAATTTCAGGTCTGGGATAGAGTTACCTTCCTCTGTGAGGATTATGTTTACATCTGGCAGGTGGCCGGGGATGCAGTGAGTCAGATCTCTTTCATCTACTTGTAGGGAATGAGATGATTTGAGTTACTTTAAGGGCTGGTCTACTTCTGATTCATCCGTATTCATCGGGTGAAGCCCACTGGGGCTCCAACCCGAAGCGTAAGACATTTGCCAGGTAGCCTTCCTGTGGGGGCTTCGCAGTATCTTCTAGAATCCGCAGACCCCCTACAGAAAACGTAGTCCCAGATGCCGTGCGTGTGTCTCCGAGTTGCCTCCTTTTCCTAGATGTTGGCCTTGTAATTCTTCACTGCTTTGTTTCCTTCCCAATACTCTCAATTAGACTTAAATATATATATGTACATATATTTATTAAATAAATAAATACATATAACTTTAAAAGCTGTTCAAAATGCCCGCCACCCTACTCCCCCCCACACACAGAGTTTGAGCAGCTTTTTAAGTTGTCCTGAATTGGGAATTACGTCCAAATTACCCAGTCCACAGTTATTAGAAGTAGTCCTAAAAAATTGACTTTGATGTTCCCCTTATAAACTGGGAAAAAGCTGCCACTGTTTGAATTTGGTGTCCAGAAACTGGGGCCCAGCTAATGGAACACTGTCTTTTGCAAAGGAGTTTTGTTTCGAGAGCGCCACAGTAATACTGGTCACCCGGGGATGGGGTGGCACTCGGCAGTTGGCAGAGAGACAGAAATAGCCACAGAGAAAGATAAATTACCTATTTCTCTGGCTTTTAAAATTCTGGAATCCTGAAATGCTAGTGCTACTTTATATGCAAAACAAAGCCCCTCTGAGGTCAGTCTATTTCTTCTGTCCCACGACAGTCTCTGAGGGAGCAAACTCTCATCTGGTTGAGCAGAGGAAGCTCCAGGAAGTTCCATGGCTGGTTCAGGGTCTCAGAAGTTGAAGCCCAGCCAGGCTTTGGAAGCCGGTCCCCGGGTCCTGGTGGCCCTGGAGGTTTCTTCCTGGAGGCAATGCCAGTTCCCATTCCCTGTGGGCATGCGGGAGCGAGGCCCTATCTCCAAGGCGACTTGAACCAAGTGTCCTTGCTGTCCCTGTAGCAGGGATGACAGACTGGGGGTGCTAGGAGTTCTTCCAGACCCTCCAACCTGGCCCCCCAGCAGAAGGCCTCATGATAGATTCTGCCAAAGAAATGCCAGATGGGCCAGGGTGTCTGAGGTCCCAGGTGGCTGCTCAGGGCGGCTCCAGCTGGCTCGAGGTGTACAAAGGGAGCCACGTGGCCAGGCAAGAGCCTGCTCAACTACCTGAAGGGACAAACACTGTGAGTTAATATTTATTTACTGAGTTCTGAGCATAAGTCAGGAAGCGCTTTCCATGAATTAACTGGGAGGCAGGTGTTGTCATTTACCTGCCCGACAGTTGAGAAAGCTCAGGCAGAGACTGGATGTGGGCGGAGTAGAAAGAGCAACACTCCTCCCAATGAATCAGCGGAGAACAGTGCCACTCAGGTCACATCTGAGTCTTCTGGAATCAGCCCGAGGCCCCGCTCTGGGCGAATGTGGACAGCGTCCCCCTTCCCTGCTCTCCCCGAGCCAGGGCCGTCCATTGCTTCTAGCCTGAGTGCCAGGAACTGAACCAGGAGGCTGGTGGCCAACCTGGTGCACACAGCACCTGCTGCCAGCATAAAGTTCCTTCTCCATGGTCCCAGCCCTTCCTAGCACATGCTGGGTGTGCCCGTCCTTGGGTGGTCCGCACTCATCCGTCTTACAAATGCTGGCCAAGAACTGCAGCTTGGGTGAGGAGGGAGGGAGGGGGTGAGTAGAGGGTGGGGCCCCATCTGAGCCCTTGACCTCTGCCCATGAGTGAAGCAGAATTTAGGGAAGAGGTGGCTGAGCCTCTACCCACACTGAGGGCTGGAGTGGGAGCCAAGGAGTCAGGCGCTGAGGTTAGAGGAGGGAGGTTTCAGGGAGGTGAGCTGAGTCCGAGGTGTGTGGTCAGCCGCCCTTTCTTCACTTCAAGCTGCAAGGAAAGGGGCTTTAAAGAAAGCTGCCAGAGAGCTTCACGGTGTCCCCTAAGTTTGAGAAATCCCTTGGACTGATGCCGCACCTACTGCAAAGTCTCGAGGGCAGTCAGGCTGGCTGCCTTGAAGGCAAAGCTAAGGAGAGGGCTGGCGGCCCAGGTGCGGGCCTCCCGTGACAGTTGGCATGGAGTCTCCTAGGTCCAGTCGAAGGAGGCCGCCCAGAGAGTGAACCGACCTCAGCCCAAGAGGAGGCAGAGTTCTAATTAGGTACTGGGGGCTTGTGGGTTCCCTGAGGCCCGTGTGAAACACTCTAGTCGGGGGACCATGAGGCCAGGCTCCGAGGACCCTTGGAGGAGCCCACAGAGAAAGAGCGACAGCTCTCAACCTCTGCAAACCCAGAGCACAGCTCAGCTGGAGGCTGCCGTGCCCGCCGCCCGCCCCAGGCCGCCACCCCCAGGCCCAAGCTGGGTGGGGAGCAGGAGAGTTGACAATGACATGGGCCTGGATGGGGGCTGAGCCTGTGTTGTGAGATGTGAAGTGATCAGGACCATTTGTATTTTCTTACCAAGATGCACCCAGCCGGCCAGGCTTCTCTCTCTCTCTTTCCCCCGCCTTGTACCCCTCAGCCAGGGCCCAGCAGAAAATAGGGCCTAAGGAAAAGAGCCCTGGGCTGGGGGCTCCACAGCTGGGTTTGGGGGCCTGGGGAGGAGGGGCTTGAATTTGGGCCTGGAATGCGGGATCACGAGCAACAATGGAGGAAGGTGCAGAAGGGCGGGGGGCACCGTGAGCCACTCGCCTGGGGAGGACAAGAGTGAGGGCCCTGGTCAGCTGAAACAGCCCACGACGGCCTCCTGAAACACTGTGACGAGAGGAAACCCGACCTTCATCCGGGCTTGAAATCATCCCTTCCTTTCTCACCTCCAAACTCCCCCCAGCCTCGGTTTCTCCCCATAGCCCCTGTGTGAGGAAGCCACAGCGGGAAACAGGGCTGAAGCGTTCCTAGCGGACAAGACGAGGTCCTCTCGAGCCTCCTTAACCTCCTGTGGGTCTGACACACCACAGAGAACCCTGGGAATTGCCAAGGCTGTCTCTGGGAAGCCTGCAGATGCCCGTGTGCCCACACCAGGGCCGCCTCTGAGCCCACGTGGGAGTCCCAGACCCCTTTCTCCTCCCCTTCTCATTCCTGTGTTCCCCACAGGCCCAGGGGAGGGCCCCAGCTGGGAGTGCCTGGGGCCCTGGACAGGCCACTGAGGAAGCGGGGTGTGGTGGCAGGGGGCACACACGCTCCACCTCTGCATTTTACGAGGGGTGCCCACCTGGGTATTAGCTGCAGTGGAAGGTTCACAAGGCCCGAGCAACTGGTGGGCCCAGCAGGGCAGGGCAGTCGTCCCAGGCCTGCGGTGTCGTACCTGTGAACGCCAAGGACAGCGCATCTGAGTGTGGGATGTCGGTGAGGGTGCCAAGCAGGGGTGAGCGACTCTCGGGGGTGCTGCTGTGATGAGTGGGCTCCTCTGCTCCTGACTCCTCCGGCCAGGCCATCGGGAAGACCAGCCCATCATGGCAGTGCGGTCACCGATTTTCCAAGCTGCTGTGTAAGCTGTGGGCACAGAGCCACCAGCGGGATCTCAGCACCCGTGGTGCTCACTCCGGGAAGAAGGCGACAGGCTTTGGGCCCTGGCTTTACCACTCCCTAGCCTGTGACTCGGGCAAGTAATTTAGCTTTTCCGGGTCTCACCGTTATCATCTGTAGAGTGAGATAATGACACTTTTCTCCCAAGGCCACTATGAGGACTCAAGATGCTCGGTGAGTCCCTGCTTGCGGAGGCTTGCTCAGAGTCAGAAGGGCAGGACTGTCCCAGGCGCTGAAGGGAGGATGGGGCTGGGCATGGTGGCTCACGCCTGGAGCTCCAGCACTTTGAGAGGCAGAGGCAGGTGGATCATTTGCGCCCAAGACTTTGAGACCAGCCTGGGCGCCATAGTGAGACGCCATCTCTACAAAAAAGTATAAAAATTAGCCGTGCATGGTGGCATGTGCCTTGTAGTCCCAGCTGCTTGGGAGACTGAAATAGGAGGAGTGCTTGAGCCTGGCAGGTCAAGGCTGCAGTGAGCCATGATCACACCACTGCACTCCAGCCTGGGTGACAGAGTGAGACCCTGTCTCAAAAAACAAAAAGCAGATGAGCTCCCAGGATGCTGGCCCTGAGCTGACAGCCATGAAGGGGCCTCCCTCCCTCCCCCACTTCCTGGGGTGCAGTGTGGGTGGGGCGCAGGGCAGCTGGGGAGTCCTCCAGGCTCTGCGGAGCCCCTTCTCCAGTGTGAAGTCCAACCTGTCCTGAAGTCGCACAGGGCCAGACACCTGGGCTGCCGCCTCCCCTCTGGAAACCTCCTCCTTGCCCTGGTGGGTTGACAGCTCCGGGCTATTTTCTTCCCCTGAGGATCTGAAAGTTGGAGCTAATTGGTTGGCTCAAAAAAAAAAGAAAAAAAAAAAAAAGAAAAAGGGCATGCAAGCACAATTGTGCAGGCTGCGAAGGAGGGAGGCATCCCAGGGCTTCGTCTCCATGGGAACTGCTGGCACAGGCTGGCTCCTCTGGGCTCCAAAAAGGGAAACTTGGCAAAGATTTCGGGCACCTGGCTCCTGAGTGGTTTGCTTGGGGGCCAACCAAATGCCCAGGAGCTGCCCGGCCGAGGGACGGGACAGAGCCCCCTCTCGCAGGGATGCCTGGGAGCCCTCGCCCCCATCCCCCACCCTCACACCCCAGGAGATCCCATCAGGTCCTCGGCTGCCCTGGACGCGTCCCGACTTGGGAGCTGGGAGGGGCCCAGCACAGCTGGAGAGCATGAGCAGCTCATGCACTGGGGAGACACCCACACTTCGAGGCCCTAGGATGGGTGAATGGGAGGTAGTCAATGAGGGACAGATGAGAGAGGTGGAAGGACCCTGAGTGTCATCCTGAGGATGTGACCCTGGTGGCTGTCACTGTTTCTGGGTTGTGAGCCCCAGACCAGCACGTTGCAGACCAGCACCTCAGGCCAGGACCCTGAGAGAGGACGCTTCAGATGCTGGGAGCACGGCTCCCTGCTCTCCTGGGGGCCCCTTGGGCTGAGATCATCATAAGGGTGCCACCGTCCTGTGTCTGTAGAGCGGCAGGCAGGACGGGGGCGGTGGGGGTGTCCTGACTTGCTCTGGAAAATGCCTCCAGAAAAGATCCGTTCCTGTTCCCCTTCCGCGGTCCCTCCTGGGCACTCTGGGTTCAGCTGCTGCTCCTCCCCACTCCTTTGGGCAGAAACTGCTGCCCTGAGCGCCCCTCTCCCCAGCCCCAGTTCCCCGCACCCCCTGCCCACATTCTTCCTTGGTGACCAGGAAAGGCGAGGAGCAGAGAAAGAGGCAGATGGCAGAGGAGGCCCAGAGAGATGCTGGTGACAGGGTAGGGGAGAGGCCAGGAGAGCCAGACAGAGGCGCTCGACAGACTCTGAGAGGCCGGATTAGGGGCCATGGTGGGGGCGGGGGAGAGAGAGAGAGAGAGAAACAGAGAGAGAGAGAAAAGAGAGAGAGAGAGAGAGAGGGAGGGAGGGAGGGAGGGAGGAGGCAGAGGGGTGGAGCGATAAAAGCCGGCAGGGAGGAAGGGGTGGGCAGGGGGAGGGCGAGAAGCCGCCGTTGACAATTACGTCTGGGTCCAAGCAAACATGAGGCAGCTGCCAGCCGGCCTGGGCAGTCCTGTCTGCCTCGGCTGTGAAGTGGGGAGACTGGCAACAGTTCCCTTCGGCACCCAGGATGCAGCCGGCTAAGGTAGGCGCTGGGAGAATGGAGTCTTGCTCTAGAGGGGGGTAGTGGGGAGGAATGGGGGGTTCTGGGGGTTGCCCTGGACCAGGAAGCATTTTTCTTTGACCCCTGTCCCCTCTTGTTCCACTTTCCTTTGGGGAAAGTGAGCTTTAGGGTGTCGTGGCTGGCGTTGGGGTGTCCTGGCTGGGAGGCTGAACTCCTGGGGCTGCCTTGGGATGGGAGAGGTTTTAAGTGTTTGCGGAAGAGAAGCTGGACAGAGGAGGAGCTTGGGGTCAGCCCCCTGCTCAGTTAGGCCCTTGGGCCAGGTGCCAGCGTGGCTGACACTGAGCCCGGGCCCCACAGCCTTCAGGGCTGGGGGAGGGGTGAGCCTGGGAGGGAGTCACTTGAGCTTGGAAGTTGGTCAGTGGACGCATCTTCTAATCAAGCAATTGAGTAATGAATGAGCGCTCACTTCGTTTCAAAGGGCTCAGAACCCCTGACAAGGACACCCCCCACCCATTCCCTCTCAGTGGGCTGTGGGGAGGTCAGAGAGAGAACACGAGGAAAATGCCTGGCACAGAGTTCGGGAAATAGTCGAGCAGGTACTGGTGGGGAGCAGGGCAGGGTGAAGAATTAAAGAAGGAACGAGGGAAGGAGAAATAAGCTGCCTTCCAGCCTCTAGGTGACTCTCGGAAGGTCTGGCCTGCTGCCCTGTGAGCTGCCCACACATTCAGGATCGTTCAGGACCAGGTCTGGCTGCTCATAACAGAAAGCCCCAAGTAACAGTGGCTGGAACAAGGTTAGCGGGTTCTCTCTGTCATGCAGAAGTCCAGAGGGGCCGTGGAGGCTGGCTTGGAGGCCACCTGGTCAGCAGCGTCTCAGGCCCGCTCTGCATCACTGCTGAGGTTACCTTAAGGTGCAACGTGGCTGCTGGAGCTCCAGCCAGCACACATGGGCTCATACTGACATATGGGCAGGAAGGAGAAAGAAAGAAAGGGCAGAAGGACCCAGAGAGAATCAGGGTCTTGAGTGTAGGAAAGAAGGGATATGGGGTTGGCACCTCAGTGTCTCTGGCCTGAAGAGATGGCTTCCTGCCTCTTTCACCTGTGAGGACAAGCATCCAAGCATGGGCGGGTGGCTGGCTTGGACCACACTGCCCCCAAACTGCAGGCCGCCCTAGATCTGTCTGCTCCCTCTTCCAGGGTGCCAAGAGGATCAACTGAGGTGGTGGCATGAAGCCCTTTGAGCATGGCAACACTGCATATGGAAAATGTGCCTTCTCTCCTGTCGCCCCGGCACGGGGGTACACAGTGCAACTGTGCCCACGGGCAGAGATGCATTGCGTGACCCTGCATGACCTCAGAGATGGGAATTTCCAGAGCCAGGCTGCACACAGATGTGCACACAGCCAGCTCTGACCACCAGCAGAGGACAGTCCTCCCCTCCCTTGCCTTTCCTCTGCTGGTCTTAACTGCCAAAGGTCACTCTGGGAGCTTGGCCACTCCTGCCCCTGCCAGACTGGCAGAGTGGGTGGCCTGAGTCCTGCACTTACCTCTGGTTCTTCCCTTGGCCATTGTGGCCCTACACTGCCCTCCACCCTCCCACAACTGGCTCCTGGGCCCCAGTGAGTCTCGCTGTCCTTATGTCTGCTAGCGGCTTTCCTGTGACTGGCCTGGCCAGGGAGGGGAGTGAGACCCACAGCTTCTGGTGCTGGGCCCAGCAGAGACAGTCATCCTCGGAGGAACCACCACTAGGTCTCTCATCAAGATCAATGGGAGATGGTGAAAAATAACCTTAGTCTCTTGTGGCAGCAGGGACTGTAATCAGAGCTCAGGCTGGGAGGTGTTCTGACTCCTCAGGGTGATGGTCAGTGGCTGCCCCCCAGTGATGCCCCATGACTGCCCGGCTCCCCAGTCTTCTCCCCACACTCCCCAGCCGTTCACGAAGTCTCAGCTGGAGGGAGGCGGGGAGCACTGCCATTCCCATTCTAGACGCCGAGGCTCAGAGAAAGGGAACAGCTCCAGGACTCCATGAGCTCTTAGGAGAAAGGATTGAAAGACCCGCAGGCTCTGCGGCACGGGCTGCGGTCGCGGTGTTGGGGCTATGGTGTCTTCACAGCCAGCAAGTGCACCAGGAACCCCTTCTGCCTAGCTTCTAGCCTTGTTGCAGGGCACTGTGCCAGATGGGCCCTAATTTGCTCCCACATTTCAAAAGACCCCAGGCTGCGCTGGAAGAAAGGGGCTCTGCCTCAGCTCTCCAGGAGAGCCCAGGAGAAGGGCAGGGCTGTGGGCCAGGAGCCTTAGGGTGCCAGCGCCCATCCGGGCCATTGTCTCCTGCATTATCTCCCTGGACTCTCGTGCAGCCCACGAGGCAGCTGTTGGTCTCATCCCCACTTCACAGATGGGGAAACAGAGGCCTGCCCCAGACTGCGGGCTACAAAGAGCTGTGGCTGAGATTTGAATCCTGCTCTGTCTTACTCCAGAGCGCAGCAGGTCCCTAGGGCTTGGGCGATGTGGAAGAAGACGCAGGAGGAGAAGGGCATGCTTTTAACCGGATGCCAGAGGAGGGGCCCATCCCAGCCATGCGCCTGACTCCCTGGGCCGGTGGTCTGTTGTGCCCTCTGAGCCCTCTAGTGAGTGACACAAGCCGGACTCCACCTGGACACATCCCCTGCAGGAGCCACATGACCTGGAGCTGGTTGCCTCCCACTTTTGGGCTGTGGATCCAGAGCTAGGAAGGACAGGGCCCCGGCATTCTAAATTCAGGCTGCCTCGTCTTATCAAGACCTTCTGCGGGAGGCAGAGAACGGCTTTGCTGACTTAGCAGAGGGGGCTCAGAGCCCACCAGCCCTCCCCAGCCCAGCCCTGGGCGTCCCAGCGACTTCCAGGAGCAGCCAGCGTGGCTTCTGTGGGGAAGAAGGCACTGTCAGTTCCCAGGGTGAAACAGAAGAGGGGAGAGAAGTGAGAACGTCTTACCGACCTAGTGCCCAGACCTGGAGCAGGCAGGAGCCTGAGAGTTGGGGGAGGGCACAGAGTGGGGCGAGCCCCGTGCTGCTCCCTGCCCAGGGCTCCCGGCCCCAGCTGACTGGTGTTACCCTTGAGCAGGTGCATCTGTCACCTGTGATCAGCTGATGCCCTAGAAGGCCACAGAGCAGCCCTGTGGCAGGGAGAGAAGCAAGGGGACCCGCAGAGTTGGAGAAGGAGCAGCTGAGCTGAGACAGGAGGGCAGCTGGGGGTGGCATGTCCCACACTAGGGTGGGCCCAGCTTCCCCCTCCGATCTGCTACCTCACCTCTCTGCCCAGCATGCCCTCTCCATCAGTCTGGCCAGGCCTGGGCCAGGCTCAGCCAGGAAAAGCAGCTGGTGGTCTTTTCTGACCTCACCTCCCAGCCTGCCCAATGCCCCTGGCCCTCCCCAACCTTCAGCACATGGACAGTGGGCAGGTGCCGGGGTAGGCAAGGGGCAAGTCCCCTGCATCCCAGTCCCCTCCTGCCGGTGCCACATGCCCCTGTGCCCAGCTCTGTCATGGGATCGTCTCTCAAGGTGGGCACTCTGGACAGCCCCACCTCTGCCCCACTGACTCAGGGCAGGGCCCTCCCCTCTCTGGGCCTCAGTCTTCCCATCTGGGTCTGAGAGGTGCTCACAGCGTCTGCCAGGCCCTGTGATGAGCAGTGCAGGGTGGGAGGGCACGGGCCTGACTGACTAAAGTCAGGGCCACTGCCAGCAGTGCCCCGCATGTGCACACAAATGTCCATGGGTCTTGCACAGAGCCCAGATCCTCACCGTGCAGGACTGAAGGACCCTGGCCAGGAGACCGGCACAGCCAGGAGGTGTCATGGCTGTGCCTTGTTGGTTGTGAGCCCTGACTCTGCACCAGCAGACCTGGGCTCAGTCCTGGCTCTGTCACGCACCGGCTGTGTGTCCTCTGACAAGTTACTTAGCTCCTCTGTGCCACTGTCCCCTCATTTTCCTGGGGGACGTATGAATATCACAGAACCCCCAGATAAATGTGATCCTTTACCAAGCGGCTTGGCCTGGCCCCTGGCACAGAGTGAGGCCTCCATATGTGAAGGGAATACCTATGCCATCCCTTCTGGCCGTTGGGGAGAGCCTGGGAAGGCCACCAAGAGGCAATGTGGCCACAGGCAACTCAAGCTCTCCCCTGGGTGAACGTGGCCTCCCCGCTGCCAGGCAGCACGGGGAGCTTGTCCTTGCCAAGGTGGCAGCCATCAGAGCCGGGGGGACAGCCTGGCTCTCCTGCTCTGGTGCTGTGAGAGGGCTGGCTGGGGCGCAGTGCTGTGTGTGCGTGTGTGTGTGCATGTGTGTGTGCACATGTGCGTGTCTGCGTCTTCACAGACTCATGACGACCGCGGCTCCCCCGACAAGGCAAGCCGCCTGGCCCATGTCTGTCTGTGCCCAGCGGTGGGTGGAGAATCCAGGCTCTCCAAAGCTTCCCAATTCCGTACCCCGGGGCCTGCACGACACAACGCCCACCACTGCTTCCTGCCATCTGTCCCGAGGGATGGAAATAGAGCCAGCGACAGCAAGCAATGCCGGGTGGGCCAGTCCGCACTGCAGCAGCCATGGACGGGGTGGGGGTGGGGAGCCCCACGTCTGAGCAGCCTGGATGTCCCCTGCTGGCCCCGGCCTCGGGGAAGCCCTCCCAGAGAGGAAGGGGGTGAGAACAGGGAGACCCCCTTCGTCTTTCAGGCAAGGCCAAGAATTTTCTATTTGGAGGGACAGACACTCTAAACAAATTCTCCAAGCAGCATTTTCAGATCTTCCGAGGAGCTTTATAAGAACGGAGTAGCCCAGGCCTCTCTGCCTCAGACAATCCAACCCCTGGGCAGGCGGATGGTGGGAGCCTCCTCGCGTGATTCTGGTGTGCGGCAGCTGAGAGTGGCAGGTTGGGCTTCCCTGCCAGGCATGCCAGGCTGCGGGCTCGGACAGCCAGACCCTCCCTGAGATGGGAAGGTGGAGGAATACTGACCCTCCCCCGCTGGGGGCTTTGTCACCTCGCCTTCCCCTTAACCCTGTGAGGGCATATTGTCACCCCCATTTTGCAGATGAGGAAACTGAGGCTCGGAGCTGTCAGGTTCTCTGTCAGGGTCACCGAGCTGGGAAGCGAGAGTGTGGGATTCACATAACTGGTTGGCCACAGATCCCTCCCACTGTCCTTGCTGCCAGACATCACATCCACCTGCCTTCGATCTCCTACCCTGCCCCCCACTAGCCGTGCCCTCTGAGTCCACACCCAGGGGCCCTGGTGGCACATGCAAAGCCCCTCACTTCTGTTTTGCATCCGTTAAGTCTGCAGACATCTGGGAGGAGTCAGCGATGTATGCGCTCCTAGAACACCACCTCTGGGGAACGAAGCCTGGACACTTTAGTGCAGGTTTCCCAGGACTCTACCTGGCCTCTGGCCGTGCACCCCCACTTCTCACAGGCCGCCATGTGCCCCCTGCTCACCTCTGCCATGTCTGCTCTAGACGGCTCTCTGGGAGTTTCTCTGGGGCACAGTTGATAAGAACCACGGAGACTGAACTGGCAGCTCAAGGGTTTCACCTTGGCACGCCCCTGACAGTCTGACTGCATTTTCTCAGTCCGATGGGCCTCCACAGGACAAAACTGTGCCATGCTGGGCATCGGGCAGGGAGTGGGATGCTGCCCTGTGGGCCACCTGGCCTCTCAGGGGACCTACAGCGTAGGGAGCCGCAAGGCAGAATGTCCGGTCCAGGTCCTGGAGGTTTGTTCCAAGTGCGCAGCCTCTGTCTGTGGTGTGGAGACTCTGGGGTGATGGTGTGGTGTTTGCAGCAGAGACTGGACGGTGTTCAGGGGGAGAGGAAGACATGGGGGGCAGCCCTGCCTCCTACGTCCCCACAGTGACAGTTTTCTCAGGCACTGGGGAGCCACCGCCCCTCCCTCACTGCCCACATCTAGAGTAGGTCCTGTCTCCATAATAGCCCCAGCACCCAGCCATGACCTCCGCCTGGCTCAGCCTTCCCCCACTCTCCTGGGCCTGGGCACCCATCGCCTCCCCCAGGTGGCCCCTGCCTCATCCACCCCCCAACCTGACCTGCACATTCCACCAGGCCACCCTTCTGAGGCAGCTCCAACTCCAGCTGCACTTGGGTGGCAGAGAACAGCTGCCGCGGCTGTGCCCTGCCAGGAGGATGCTGCCCCAAGCCAGCCGGCTGGCAGGTCTGAGAACCATCCAGACCGGTGCTGTCCAACAGAGACGTGATGCAAGCCGCAGATGTCCCTTCAAATGTGCCAGTAGGCACAGTAAAGAAAGAAGAAAAAGTTAAATTATTTTAACCATATGTTTTATTAAACCCAGTGTAAATGATTATCACTTCAACCTGCCATCGATAGGAAGCATTTTTAATGCGCTATTTGATAGTCTAGTAAGTAAACGTTTGGAACCCGGTGTATGTTTACATGGAGGGCACGTCTCAGTGTGGACCAGCCACGTGTCAGTCTCAGCAGCCTGTGTGGCGAGAGGCCGCCGTCACTCAGACCTGGGGGGTCGCCTGGCTGAGTCGAGCAGGCCCTCAGCCTCAGCCACAGAGAGAAACACACACTTCCTGCCTTTACTGTTTTGCTGTATCTGTTGTGACCTGTGCCATTGTTTCTTACTATTTTTCTTTAAATTAACTCGTGCGTTGAATTTTAGTGAATCCATTTAGAAGGGAATCTTTAAATCAGTACTGTGAGTGGGAAGCCGGGAGCAGGAGTGGAAGGCAACCACCACATTGCCGTGAAATAAGGCAGCAGCGACAAACTCCCACCCACAGTCTGTGGCCTGTTGAGGCTCTGAGCTGAGGCCATGCCCTCCCTTTGTAAAGGGGATGGCACGGGGGAGCTGGAGAGTGCGATGGCCCGGAGTCTAAGTCATCTGCACCTTGTAGGTGCAGCTCCCCAAGGCCGGAGACCTCAGGCCAAAGCCCCCAGGACTCAGCTGACTCAGAACAGGTTGGGTTTACCTCTGTTGAATAACAGGAGAACACGTACCCCAGGGACCCTGGCAAGCTGCGTGAGAGGGGGTGAGCTAGAACCCACTGCAGGATTTGGGGCTCAGTTGGATGCGTTGGGTAATTTTGAGGTTCTAAGGAACCTCAAAAAGTTGGTGTGACCATTAAATAAGATAACCCCTCCAAACAACTAACTCAGCACCAGCACCAGCAGGAGCATCACCCACGCCATCCCTTTTCCATCCCACAGGCCAGGAGGACTTAGAAGGAAGTTGAGGCCTGGTCCTGGCCTGCCTGGCTAGACAGGAGCCACAAATCTCGGCCCCCAGGTGACTGGCAGAGAAGGACCTGCCTGGCCCAGCAGCAGCCTCTACCCTTGAGGGAACCTTGTGACCTTTGAGAAGGCTGCAGGTCCCCAGGGCCAGCCTAGGGCCGTTTCTGGGACACAGCCCTGAGTGCCCACACTGCCAAGTGTGCCACCAGGGACTCTGCCTGAACCCAGGGCCCAGATCTTCTGGCTTCACTGGTCTCTGCCACTCAACCCTGGCCATCCCCTGAAGCTGATGGACAATGACAGTTCTGTTGCCCATTAAAATGAGGCCGGCACCGAGCAGGAGTGGGAGGGGAGAGTCCCGGGTGAATTAGGAAGAGCACAGGGGACTTTTGATCATTCGTGAATATTTATTCAGGGCCTCGTGCATGCTTGTGTTTTTAACGCCCTCTTTTTGGGTGCGTGAGAGTATTTTTTGATGGAAATCTTTACTGAGCTCATTGTAGATTCACGTGCAGTTGTAGGAGCTCACACAGAGGGCCCATGTACCCTTTACCCGGTTTCCCCAAAGACAGCACATTGCAAAACTACAGCACAATAGCACAACCGGAGTGTCCGCAATGACGCAAACCACCAGCCCTATCCGATTTCCCAGTTCACACGCGCTCATTCCGTGTGCGTTTTCGCCACAATTTCATCACTTCTGTAGGTTCAGGCACCCAACAGCACCACCAAGATGCAAAACAGCTCCGTCCCCACAAGGCCCCTCCTGCCACCCTGTGAGAGCCACACCCCTCCCCTCCTGCCACCTCCCCCCATCCTTAACCCCTGGCCCTCTCCTCTGTTCTCCATTTCTGACGCTTTGTCGTTTTACAATGTTATATAAATAGAATCACACAGAATGTGACCTTTTGGGTTGGCTTTTTCATTCAGCGTCATTCTCCGGAGGCTCACGCAGGTGTGGTGTGCGCCAACGGTTTGTTTGTTTGACTTGTTCAGGATTCCGTGGTACGGACGCACTGCAGTTTTGTAATCATTCACCCATCGAAGGGCATTGGGATGCCTCCAGTTTGGGGCCATGCCAAGTAAAGCTGCCATGAGCATTTGTGTACAGGTTTTCACTTGAACATAACTTTTCATTTCTCCAGGAGAAACGCCCGAGAGTACCGTGGCTGGGCTCTGTGGTAGCGCATGTCTGGTTTTTATAGGAAGCTGCCAAACTGTTTTCCAGAGTGGCTAAGGCGTTTTCCTTTTCCACCGGCCATGCAGGGGAGATTCCGTTTCTCCACATCCTCAGCAGCGTTCAGTTGTCATTATCTTTGGTTCTAGCTGTTCGGACAGGCACATGGTGGTGTCCCACGGCGGTCCTCCTCTGCGTTGCCAGAATGGCTGATGACGGTAACATCTCCTCCGCCGCCTTTGCCATCCGCACGTCCTCTCTGGTGAAACGTCTGTGCATGTCTTTCGCGCTTTCTAACCTGACGTCTGCTCTTTGACTGCTGAGTTTTGGGAGTGAGGATCTCTTGGGTGCCAGGCTGTGTCACGAGGAAAAACAGGTCACGTGAGCATCAGGTGTCACTCTCGCAGAGCTGACGCGCTAAAGGGGAGAGACAGAAAATGCACCAGAAAACACAATAGTAGGATAGGTTCACAGTTCACCAGGGCTGGGTGCTGTGAAGAAGGGCTGAGATGGAGGCGCACGCGGGAGGGTGGCCTAGGTAGTCAGGCAGGGGCTCTCCCTGAGTGAGGCCTTGAACGCCCAGGGCAGAAGCGTCCAATGCTGGGAACAGCAGGTGCCAAGGCGGTGGTGTGGGAGCAGACTTGTAGGGGCACGGTGGGGCTGTCAGGGCTTGGCAGGGAGGCTCTGGGGCTGCCAGCAGCGTTGGGGCATCTAATTCATGTGCCATCTCATCACTGCCCCAGCTTCTCTCCCAGCACCAAGGCACTGTGGGGTGAGGGGCCATGGGGCCGCCTCTGAGGACACCCCCCTTCCATGCTGTGAGCCTCCCAAGCTAGCCGGAGGGTGCCTGCGCTGCTATTTAACATTCCCTGACAGCTCAGTCAGACCCTCTTCCAGGCAGACAAGTGTCAAATATTCATGAGGATGACCCGGTCACTCTCCTTCCTCCAGCCTCCCCGACAGCCTGATGGGCCCCAGCGCTTCCCAAGCTCCGCTGCTGGGGTCTCCCTGCCCTCCCCGCCCCCTTCTCCTCAGAACCCACCGCCTGACTCACACAGGGGGGTGGCCGTCCCGGGCCCGCCTCACACAGGGGGGTGGCCATCATGGGCCTGCCCTATGGGGTTTCCAGGTGGGATTCTGGCCCCTCAGCCAGATGGAGGAGCCTGGCCTGGAACCCCCGCCCACTACTCCACCCAGACTCTCTCCACTGGGGCCCCCTTGCCCAGGAGGGCGTCACAGCACTCCCCAGCGGTACTTTTGGAAGGCTGCTGATGTGCCTAAGGGGCTTCAGAACACATCCAGCTCCAGAGAGTGTCCCAGGGACCCAGGCCGAGAAACAGTGTCAGCAGCAAAGCCCGTGGTCAAGCCCCTGTGAACACTGGAATCAGAAGACGATACATATACGTATAGCGTGGGCCCGGCACGTCCTAAACTCAGGGAATTCGTTTCCTCATCTGCAAAACGGGGATCGTGTTACCGACCACAGCGGGTTGTAGTGACGAGATTCCTTTCAGCTCAGCGTCGACATCCACTTGGGAGGTGCTCGGCCTGCCCTTTGGGCTCAGCCAGCCTTCCTGGGAGGACAGAGCCCTGTGAGCTAGAACCCAGGACACCCACGGGATCTCCCACATGACCTGGGCCTGGGGCTTCAAGACAGAATCCCTGTGACTAACCCTGGGCCCCGAGAAGCAGCCTTGCCCGCCAAGCCAGTGCTGTGCTGAGATGGGCGCAGACGGGGCTGGGGGTCTCAGCAAAGAGCTCCTGCCAGGGGGTCCCCGGCTGCCTCAGTTTCTTCTGATGTCCTCTGCTCACCCGCCGTGCAGAGCCTGCGGCAAAGAATTTGTGATGTAATAAAGCGCCCGCTGCCACTCTCTCCCCTACTCCCCTCCTTAACCAAAATAAAGACTCCTGAGTAAGATCCTGAATAATGGAGGCCGGGCGCGGTGGCTCAAGCCTGTAATCCCAGCACTTTGGGAGGCCGAGGCGGGCGGATCACAAGGTCAGGAGATCGAGACCACAGTGAAACCCCGTCTCTACTAAAAATACAAAAAAAATAGCCGGGCGCGGTGGCGGGCGCCTGTAGTCCCAGCTACTCAGGAGGCTGAGGCAGGAGAATGGCGGGAACCCGGGAGGCGGAGCTTGCAGTGAGCCGAGATCGCGCCACTGCACTCCAGCCTGGGCAACAGCGTGAGACTCCGTCTCAAAAAAAAAAAAAAAAAAAAAAAAAAAAAAGATCCTGAATAATGGAGAACCTGCGTCTCTGACCCAGCCTGACAGGACGTGTGTGTGTATATGTCTGTGTGTGTACGTGTGCGTACGAGCATGTGTACGTGTGTGTGATATGCATGTGTGCTTGTGTGTGCGTGTGTGCACACAAGCATGTGTACATGTATGCATACGTATGTGTGCATGTGTGTGCGTGTGTGCACACAAGCATGTGTACGTGTGTGCATATGTATGTGTGCATGTGTGTGCACATGCGTGCATGTGAGCATGTGTACACCTGTGTGTGCATAGCATGTGCATGTAGGGAGCTTCCCTCAGCACCCCAGGCACCCGTCCACTCCCAGCTCTCCCCCTCTTTCTGCTCCATCAGCATGGCCAGTGCCTCTTTTTGCTGCAGCTCTGGGCACCACTGAGCCCCCTCATTGCTTGGTGAGCCTTGGAGAAGGGGAGGGACGTGCAGGGGTTATTGCCAAGGGTGTGTCGGAGGAAGGGTGGATGACGACTGTGAGCTGGAGGACTGGTAGTTGGGACCTAGCTGAGGAAGGCCCAAAAGCCAGGATAAGGGAACTGGACATCTCCCGGCCTAGGGGACCACTTCACTAAACTGAATAGTGGGCCGGCTGCCAATCCCAAAAGAGGATGGGCCTCAGGGACCATGAGCCAGTGAAGTACCCGGAGAATCCTCCCTCAACTGAAGCCTGCAGTGTGCAGAGACCCGTGGGGGTCCCAGGCCCGTGCCTCAGGAGAGGGGCCAGACTTTGCAGCAGCAGCAGAGCCCTGTCACTGGGCTCTGTGTGGACGGGCACGGCCAGGGCCGGTGTCCGGCGCTGCTCTCTGATCTCGCCTGCTTTCCGGGACTGGCTCTCTGTGCTTCCCTGCAGGCTGTGACTGGCCCGGGCTCCCTGCTGCCAATTCTCCCAGTTCATACCAGCCGGAGTCAGTCTCTGGCCCTCGCACCTGAGAGTCCAGCTAGCACAGGGCTGTCTTGCGGGGCTGCGTCTCTCTAAGCTGCTTGACAACCCCGCCCATCTGTTATTTACTTTGAACAACCAAATGCTTTTCAGGACTGTGCAAAAGTAGCACACACGAGACCCTGTGATCTGCGAAGGGCACGGCCAACCCACCCCCGAGTGACCCTCTTCACTGGCCAATGAGTCCAACCGCTCAGAGCTCATATGCATGTGGGGTGGCGCCAGTGCCACAGCTGGAGCTCAGGCAGTGCGTCACGGACAGAATGGGCATGAGGGCCGTTGGTGGGCTGTGGTCCAATTGGCCAGGCCACATCTGTCCCCCTGCCACCCTGAGCAGGAGGGGACAGCCAAAGGCAGCAAACTAGACCCACCAGGTGCACAGAGGTGTGGCCAGTGGCAGCCAGCCTGCCATGCACCTCCTTCCTCCGGTCTTCACGGGCCAGCCGCCGGCATGGGAGCTGAGCATGGTGGGCAGTTCGGATGTCAGGATTGGGGGGCCTGAAATACATGGTAGGAGAGCAAATCTTGCCACCCTGGGGCCTCCACCATGACCCCAGGCCGTTCTTTCCCTATCCACACTGACTCAGGCTCATGGCCCACTGCCTTTATTTATTTATTTATTTATTTTTTGAGACAGAGTCTGGCTCTGTTGGCCAGGCAGGAATGCTGTGGCACAAGCTCAGCTCACTGCAACTTCCATCTCCCGGGTTCAAACAATTCTCTGCCTCAGCCTCCTGAGTAGCTGGGTTTACAGGTGCACGCCACCACGTCTGGCTAATTCTTGTATTTTTAGTAGAGACAGGGTTTCATCATGCTGGCCAGGCTGGTCTCGAACTCCTGACCTCGGGTGATCCACCCACCTCGGCCTCCTAAAGTGCTAGGATTACAGGCGTGAACCACCGCGCCGGCTGGTCCACAGCCTCTTAATGACCACCCACGGCTCGCTCCTCCCAACACTCTCCCGTCCATAGCTGGAGCCGTTTCTTCAGATCCCTGCCAGCCTCAGTGGTGGGTTCCATCAGCGCAGCCCTCCTGGGGTCACCACCCAGCCTTTCATTCACTCTCAGCTTCTCTCAACATGAAAACTCAGGCAGAGCAGTGGCCCTGCTTGGGGAGTGAGGGAGCTGGACCTGGCTGTGTGACCCTGTATAGATCCACTTGCCTCTCTGGTCTTCAGGCAGGCGAGGGATTGGGACCATGATTTCTAAAGGCCGCTCAGCTCTGGCAACCTGGCCTGTGCCAAGGGGGAACCCAACGAGCAAGTCTGGGATCGCTGCTGACAACCCCTCCCTGCACCCCTGTCCTCCCCGCTTCCAGGGGTCCCGTCTTACACCACAGCCAGGTTGTAGAGTGAAAGGAACCTGCCCACACTAGGCGTGCAGCCCTGGAAGGAGAACCCTTGGTGGTGTTCAGGCCTCACCTAGGATATCAGGGCAGCTGGGGACCCTCCAGGGGTCCTTCTTCTGAGCTGGGGCTCAGGGCTGCTCTGCCTGTTCCTACTGCAGGAGGTGACAAAGGCATCGGACGGCAGCCTCCTGGGGGACCTCGGGCACACGCCACTTAGCAAGAAGGAGGGTGTCAAGTGGCAGAGGCCAAGGCTCAGCCGCCAGGCTTTGATGAGATGCTGCCTGGTCAAGTGGATCCTGTCCAGCACAGCCCCACAGGGTTCAGGTAGGGCCAGGATGGGCTGTGGTCAAGGGTGGGGGTGGGGAGATCTGTTCTGAGCACTGTCCTTTGTGAGGGCTCAAAGGCCAGCCCGGGCCACACCGCCCCTGTCTCTATTAAAGATGTGTTTTCATTCACTCACACCCTTCCCCATTCACTGAGTGCCTGCTTCACACAGGCCACTGAGCTCCCAGTGGGACCCACAGAGCATGGGTGCAGAGAGCTGGGACCACACTGGGGCTTTCCAGTTGGCTAGGAAGACAGAGCCAGGCTGCAGAGTCCGACACACCAGGCTCCACCCTGCCCACTGCTCCCGCCCTGAGTAAGCCGGGGCACCTCCTTCATCCTTTCTAAGCCCTCCGTGAGAAGGCAGGCTGGAACCTGTCCACAGGGCACATTTGAAGAAGGGAAATAATGTGTGCAGTGCCTGGTGATCAGGAGGCCCCGCCCTCAGCCCCTCCTTGGTCCTGTTCGGTGCACCCCAAGGATTAGTGCCGGCTCTTCGTCTTGGCCTGCGTTCTGGTGTGTTAACGAGAGAACTGGCGGGAATCACTGCCCTGGGCTCGCCGTGGGTGATATTTGGTGCTTGCCGGGTGTGACAGGGCCACGATCTCACACACACACGCAGACACCTCCCACTCACACCTGTGCACACACGCCGGTGCCTCTACCACACATGAGCTTGCACACTCACCACGCACACATAGGTAGGCATACCATACACACTTGCATACTCACATACACACACACCACATGCAGGCACACACGCACCATGCACACTCATGCAGGCACACACACACCATGCACACTCATGCAGGCACACACACACCACGCACACTCATGCAGGTGCACACACACACCACGCACACTCATGCAGGTGCACACACGCACCACGCACACTCATGCAGGCACACACGCACCACGCACACTCATGCAGGCGCATACACACCCCGCACACTCATGCAGGTGCACACACACCACGCACACTCATGCAGGCGCACACACACACCACGCACACTCATGCAGGCACACACACACCACGCACACTCATGCAGGCGCACACACACACCACGCACACTCATGCAGGCACACACACACCACGCACACTCATGCAGGCGCACACACACACCGTGCACACTCATGCAGGCACACACACACCACGCACACTCATGCAGGCGCATACACACCACGCACACTCACGGGATCACACAGGTGAGCATGGTGCGTATGACAGTCTGCCTCTGACTTTAAGGAAAAGGTGCCGACTTGCCTTTGACAGCTGCATCTGGTTTGCTGTCTTGGACCCTCTCTAGCTGTGTGATTTCCAGGAAACCTTGGTCCCCTGACCAGGGGATGGGCACAATAGGGGTCCCAGCCTCCCAGGCTTGATGGGGGTCATGCATAGAGGTGATCACCTGAGGGGTCTGGGCAAACAGCAGGCACCGTGGCTGACAGCCACAGCCAGAGGTCCACGCCTGTGCACAAAGGGACTGGCCGCTACGCACCAGATCCCCGTCCTTTACCCACAAACGCCACTCCATGGTGCTCCCAGCACGACTCCAGCCCCCTCCCTTTTGCCACTCTGCTTCCCCACAGAGCCCCTACCCATCTATGATGCTGTCACCTTGGCTGACACTTGTTCCCAACCCCTTTCCATGGAAGCACTGGCACCTGTGAAGGCATGGGTGAGGTCCGCGTGCACCCCAACTTCTCGGGGATGGGGCTGGTAGGTTTTGCAGGTGGCAGAAACTTGATGAGTTGACTAGAAGCACATACACATAGCTCGACCGGGAAGGACCACCTTCAGGGCACTGTCCGTTCTGCGTCAGAACGAAAATGCGTCTGTTCTCCCTTAGGGTGGGGACGAGAGCACGGTGGCCATTGCATGTGCTGGAGGCTCAGGTCCACTCTGACGGGCACAGCTTCATGTCGTGCGAGACTCAGATTTCCTCCACTTCAGTCTTCCGGGGTTTTCTTGGTGGCAGCGAGTATTTAAGGGGTGCTGCAGTGGAACCCTCCCTCCATCCCTCAGGTCCTGCAGATGCTCTGCCCCATCCTCCCGTCTCTGTCTCTGGCAGGCAGAGGTGGCTCGGGACGGTCTGGGGCTGGTGTGCACCCTTTGCCAAAGCTTTCTGCACACCCGTGACAGCAGCAGCTGTTCTGAGTGGGGTGGACGGGGAGGAAGGCGAGACAGGGGCTGGCTTGGCGTGTTCAAGTCAGGGCTAGGGGGGACCATCCCTGCATGGCCCACCACAGCATGCCCCACCTTACCTCAGGGCAGCTTCCTGGAGGGCAGGGCCTTTCCACACCAGCTGTCAGGACACGTTTGCCAAACAACTTGTCAAAGACACTCAGGCGACAGAGCCAGGGCACCAGCGATGGGTTCGCTCCCGTGCGTGGACGCGTTTACCGGACCTTGTGCAGGGACTGGGAGCAGATGTGAGTGACACGTCCAAGAGCCTGTTTGATTGTGCAAGGGAGCAGTGTGAAGCTCATCTCCCTGATGTGCCAAAGCGTCCATGGCAGCTCGGGGAGGTCACATGACTCAGCAGGTGGCACAAGAAGCGGGGGTTGGGGCAGGGGGGGCTCGGGCCCCGAGCTCCACGGTGCCCACCTGATGAGCGTCTTTGGTGGTAGCTGAGGGAGGAGGGAGCCCAGGGACCTCACAGAGGGAGGAGCCAGGACTCCGATGTGACCTTTGTCTCCCTTGGCCATATCTCCCGGGTCTCCTATCTTCAGTCCAACATGTCCCGCGTGTGTCCCGCAAGGAGGGCGGGCTGGTCACACTGAGGGCTTTGTGCGCGTGTGAAGTGCTGCGCCGTGTGCAGACGGACGAGGCATCCCCGCTCTTTGGGAGCCTGCACAGGCTCTGGGTGCAAAGAACAATGGGGCCCATTCAGTGTAGCCCCGCGGCATGCTCTGGGAGGCCCAGCACGGTGTCCTGAGCCTTGGGGTCCTGTGGGAGGCGGGCGGCCCAGACACTGTGCCCTTGTACTGGGGTTTTTCCATTCGGCGGAAGTCGGGCCAGAGACACAAGTAGGGAACAGCTGGGAGTGAAAGCCAAGATCCAGCTTGGGCGAGGTAGAACGTTGGCAAAGAGCGGGCAGGAACCAGGGGCCTGGAGACACTGGGCGAGGGCTGGGCCAGAGACACAAGTCGGGAACAGCTGGGAGTGAAAGCCAAGATCCAGCTTGGGCGAGGTAGAACGTTGGCAAAGAGCGGGCAGGAACCAGGGGCCTGGAGACACTGGGCGAGGGCTGGAGCATCGTGGCTGGGCCCTAAGTGGCCCCTCCTGGGTGTGAAGACCCCAGGATGGAGTCAGGAGGTGGCCAACAGTGGGGCCTCTAAGAGGGGAGCCCAGGAGACTCAGAGCACAGGCAGCCTGGCCCCACTCTACCCAGGAGATGCCCCCCATCCCCAGCCTACAAGCTCCTTGGACCCTCCTCCATTACCCAAAAGCTGGGCCTCTGGCCTGCCCTGCGTGTCTCCCCCGCATCTGAAGTCCCTCCCTGCAGGACGCCTCTCCAGAGGCATGGCCAGTGCCACACTGGACAGACCTGTTTCTCAAGCCTGGTGCCCACAAGGGCCGTGGGACTTGGGTTTCTTCAACTGGAATAATAATGTCACCCACAAATAACCTGGGGTCCCGGCTGCAGACAGTTGAAACCGGGCAGGCGGGTTTAAGAGGAGGCGTCTGCTCCAGGCCTCAGGAAGTTCACAGAAACTCCGGAGGACCAGAGAACGAGGTCTGAATGGGATGAAGCCAGGGCCCCACCTACCGCCTTGGGAGATGCCTGGCATCCTGGACCACTCTGGCAGGAACGCTCTAGCAGCTGCTGCACCCCTCTGTGTGACACGGTGCAGCCATTTCTCATACACACACACATACACACACGCACACACACACACACGCGCACACATGCACACACACAAGCACACACACAGCACACACATACACACACATACACACACATACACACACACACACACACAAGCACACACATGTGCGCACACACACAAGCACACACATGCACACACACAAGCACACACAGCACACACATGTGCACACACACATACACACACATACACACATGCACACACATACATGCACACACAAGCACACACAAACCACACATGTGCACATACAAGCGCACACATGCACACACAAGCACACACAACCACATGCACACACAAACCACACAAGTGCACACACACACAAAGCACACACATGCACACACAAGCACACACAGCACACACATGCACACACATGCACACACATGCACACATGCACACACACGCACACACACAAAGCACACACATGTGCACACACACATGACCACACACGAGCAGACACACATGCACATGTACACACACAGAGCACGCACATGTACACACACAGAGCACACACACATGCACACACACACACGCACACGTACACACACGCACACACATGCCCCTCCCCCAGAGAGAAGACCCAAATCATCCTCAGCCGCCCGTGCGTCCCAGGGAGACGCTCATTCTCCCATGGGTTCAAGGGCAACCCCACGTAAAATCATCACCACCACCAGTGCTCCTGGGAAAAAGGGGTAGCAGAAAGGTATGGGAACAAAAGGTGAATTAACTTGTCTCTAATATATAAAGATCTATAAACATAATTTTCGTGTATTTGAAGATACAAGATACAATTGACGTCATGAGGCATCGAGATACATGACATCAAAGTGAGATGTCAGATCGGTGCAAATTGTCAAGGGTTTCTGAAAATTAACCCCTTTCCATGGGTTGTAGTGTGACATCTGTGGCCATCTTTAATCCACCACAAGGGCCTTGGCTGAGTCCTGGGTGGAGTGATCCAAAGCCCCATTCCTGAGGGATCTGAGTCATTGGTGGTCCTGCCTCAGTGGGGTTGCTAGAAGCCCCCACTGACTTTCATCACTGTAACTGGCAGTGTTGCTGGCTCCCTGGAGAATTCACTGGACTTGAGGTAGAGTCTCCCTGGGGTTAGAATTTGGGGAACAAGAGACACGAGAAATGTAGACAAGACAGTGCTCTGATCAAGTCTCGTTTAATGGCGGTTCACTGGACTTGAGGTAATGCACTACCTTATATACACTTGGAAGGGAAGGGGTTGGGCTAAGCGCGGAAATGATTTCATTGCCGAGGGCGTTGCCAGGTTAGTTTCGTCCTCCCTGCTCCCCTTGATAACAGGGTCATTCGCTGACCGATGGCCCTTGATGCCAGTTGGTCTGAGTGGTGTGAGGGACCCAGCATTGCCAAGCGGCCGTCTCCGCTTGCAGTTCAGCAGACCCCATGCCGCCTCCTGCAGGGGACACATTCTCCCACGGGAATCTGAAGCCTGTAATCCAGAGCCTGGAGTATTGAAGACGAGCAGCAGAGGTGCGGTGAGCGGGCCTGGATGAGGGAGGGGCCTTTGCGCGTTTTCCTGGTCTCTGAGCTTGCTCTTCTGACGGCAGGGAGAGGCAGCACATCCAGCAGGGTCACCGGCGCCGGACAGGGCAGCCCTGGAACCCGCAACTGGTGCCAGAGCCAGCCTTCAGTGGGTCTCGTCACTGTTCCGTGAGGCCGGCTGCTTCTGGGGTGGGCACAGGACCGGGACAGGAGCCTGTGAACCCTGGCCTTTGACCACACTGCTCTGCTCCACGGAGAAACGAGTCTGTTGCTCAGGATCTATGGCGCGGGGGCACCGTGATGGGGGGAGGTGCTGGCAGCACCAGGGCGGGCCAGAGGGAAGGTCACACCCAGAGTGACCGTCACTCCCCTGAGGATAATGGGAGCCCCGGAGTGATGGCAGGGACGGGGACGCAGAGCGGCTGACCTGCCACCCGGTGGCCGGCTGGGCACTGAACGGCAGCTGCAGCCTGATCAGCCCAGGGAGAAGTTCTTTCATTGAACCCGTGGTTCTCAAGCAAACGCCAGAGGGGCCGGGAACAGAGGCTGTGAGGCGCACAGAGGGGACCACTGGCCCACCTGATCGTCCAATCGTCCAGCGTCTCCTCCGCCCTAGCGCCCCTCGGAGGGCACCTGTGAAGCACTTGCTGTCCCACTCTGGGTGGTTCCTCCCCAGGCCTCCCAGCCCTTACTCCCCCGACCCTGCCCCTCCACCTCCCTGACCCCTGAACTAATGGTTAACAGCCATCCATGATCAATGTAAACCTGCGCCTCGGGCCCTCTCTTCTTCAGACAACGTGGGCAACACACGTGCCAGGAAGATGTCCCCTTCTCCACGTCCTTCCCCTAGGTGGGCCTCAGTGTCGCCTGGAGTTGGTGCCAACACTTCTTGCAGCTCTGTCTATAAGTCACCTCTGAATGTTTTTCCTCCTCAGACGGCCTTGGAGACCGTGGGGGGCAGGCGGGCTGTGGGGAAAGCGACAATGCAGCAGGCACGGTGGGAGTTGCAGCCCCCGCAGGTACAGCCTCCCTGCACCCTCCAGACCCGCCCTGCCTCGGGCTCCGTCCACAGCACCTGGGCATGACGACAGAGCACTGTGTGCACATGCAGATACCAGGGAGGCTGGGCGAGAGGTTGATACTTGGCTCCTGATGGGCGGTTCGGGGCTCATGGCCACCTGGTGGGTCTGTCTCTGTCTCTCCCACCATCAGGCCGTCCACCCCCACAGCAGCCCAGCAGTGGGCAGTTAGCCGAAAGCCAATAGGAGAGACCTTTGGCATTGCTCAAAACCCAACAGACCACAGATTTCCCCTCTGGGGGCCTGCCATGGCCCCACAGGGCGTCCCAACTTGCCTTAGACTCATCGTGTGTCATTAAATGTGCTGGGTCATTAGGCCCAAGGGGCAGCGCTGCTTGTGCTTGGCTTGCACCTGCGGCACAGCCTCTGAGTGGCACATTTAACTGCAGTGCACAGGAGGCCCGCCGGGCACTGCACCTTCCTTTACGGGCGGGCGTGCGAGGCGCAGCAGCTCGTCTTTCCCTCCGCAAGGGATCCCTTGGCTTGCCTGAACTTGCATATAACAGAAACCCCAAGTAACAGTGGCTTGGTCGAGACAGGTGCATCAGCTCCTACATGGGAAATAAGGGGCAAGGCAGTGGCTGGCGCTAGTTTGGCAGCTGGGGGACGTCAGTGTCAATGTCTTTGGTTCTTCTACTGTTTCCCTCGCCGTGGCAAGGTGGTTGCTTTGCAGCCCGCACAGCCTCATTTCAGGCAACAGGAAGGAGAACCAGGTGGAAGGGGAGAGCGGTGGTCCCCATGGCAGGAAGGCAGCACTCACAGAAGTCTCTGGAAGACGGACGCTTCCATCCCACTGGCCGGAGCTAAGCTGCCCTGGCTGCGAGGAAGGCAGGGGAAAGGTGGAATTCTCAGCTGGGCGCGTTTCCATCTCCGACAACATCTGAACCCTGTTGGTGAAACTCGGAAAGAATGAATACGGAACTGGCATTCTCAGCCACACGGAGCTTGCAGGGTTGTTTTGATGACTGAAGGCACTCACTGGCACCCAGAAAGACCTTAGCGAGCTGCCTGGCTGTTATCGCTTTTATTTATCGCTAGGTGCTCAAAAACGTGGAGGGCAGGGGGCTGGTCAGCTCCAGTCACGAATTCGGCTCTCCCTTCTCCTCCTCAGCAGCGGAACCCCTTCCCACTTCCCCTTCTGCACTTTAGAGAGGCACAGCAGGGCTGAGGGATGAGGCTGGTGGATGGAGGTCAGAGGTCAAGAGACAGCCTAAGGCTACGGCCCTACCAATACCCCCATTCTGCTCAGGGTCCCTGGCCCCGAGCCTCCTAGGCAGGGACTGTGGGTGCAGGCTGCTCCCTTTCTGGCCCTGGAGCCTGGGTGAGGCCCCTCTGCAGTGAGATCACAGCCTCAGCTGATAATCACACCAGCGTCACCTCCTCAGTTGGTGCTGGGCGCTCAGGACGATGCCCCATCCCCACGCCTCCCAGCCCAAGAAGCCGCAGGGGCCCTTCTGCCTCCAGGAACAGTGAGCTCCGGGGGCCTGGAGGCTGAGGCCAGGCACCAGGTGAAGGGGCAGCCCTGGGGCAGGGGCAGGGGCAGGGGCTACTTGAGGAGGCCGACCCAAGGCAGGGGGGCTGAGTGCGCTCTGGCTGCCCTGGGGCTCTGGGCTGAAGGGCAGGCAGTCCCTGGAAAGGCTGGGAGAGCCAGAGGCAGGGACAGAGAGTAGAGGAGAGAAGGACAGGCCCGGAGAGCCCAAGACACTGGGAACAAGCTGAGACCAGGAGGAGAGACACTGCGTTTGAGACAGAGACAGACAGACAGACCAGAAGAGGGGAGTCCTGGAGAAAGAAAGGTGCTGAGTGTCAGGCTGAGGAGAGGCTGGCAGAGGAGGTTGGGGAGCAGCCTTGTGGGGGCACCGCCTGCACAGTGGCAGGCAGGGCAGAGCTGAGGGCAGGAGCCGGGCGGATCAAGCCAGGCCTAAGGATGGCAGGGTGTGGCCCTGGCCCGAGGCTCCAGGAGTGCCAGCATGGCTGTGGGAAGCACCTGGCAGGCACCAGCAGCGTCGTCTTCCGCTTCATCTCTGGGAACCTGGCTCGAGGTCAGGGCTGCTTTGGTGGGGCTGGGACAGGGCTGCAGAAGGGGCAGCTTTGGGCCGAGGACTGGGCCTGCCTTGTCTGGAGGTGACGGGGACGGGGGTGGGCAGTGGCCCTGGGAGCAGGACCACAAAGAACTGCAGTCTCTGCAGCCAACAGGACAGTGAATGCCAAGCCTGGGATCCCCAACTCCTGGGCTCAGGGAGGGAGAGCAGATGGGGAGGGGCCGGCTTCTCTGTGGGGTACACAGACTCAGGCCCAGCCTGGGCTGGGAGGGAGTGGGGCGGCTCTCAGGCCAGCCCTCCTGTGCACACCGACTCCGCTGCCCAGGCCATCCTCACTGGTGACCGTCTCTTCTTCCATCAAAGGCAGAAGTGGTGTCTGTGATGAGGATTGACAAAAATGGGCAAGTGTGTATTGAGACCTCAATATAGAAAGTTCTCAATTAATGACAGCCACCTCCCAAAACCTGTGAAACCCAAGCAACCTGGAGGCCTTGGCAGGGATGTAGGGGGCTCCCCGAGTCTGCGATTGTGGGCCCAGGCCCATGGGAAGCCCCGGGGCGGGTGATCCACAGCCTGCCAGTCCCACTCCCGGCTTCGGCTCTACCTCCTCGGCCTGCGCCCGGGGCTGAGCAGGACCAAGACCAAGGCTCTGCCTTGGGGACCACGAAGCAGGCACAGGGGTGGTGTCCTGCATGGGGGGACCTGGCATTTGCTGGGAAGGACACGGGGGAAGGGTTGATATCAGAGGCTTCAGATCCTGAAAGGAGTGACCATCAGCCGCTTGGAGTGCTGAGCAAGTGCTGCGGGGACGTGGAGGAAAGCAGGCTAAAGAAGTCAAGTGATTTCCAAAGAGAGATAAAATCAAGTCCCTAAAACAAAGACGAGCTGGCGTAGACATGTGACACGTACATCCCAGGACCTGGTGCTGCCAGCTGCCTATGCTGCCAGAAGATGCTGCTCCACGCTGAGAGGTCACCTGCAGCCGCCGGCAGGGCTGGGCTGCCTCAGCCGCTCCAGGGACGAGGGGCTCGTCCGCCCCTGTTGTCCCTGCCTTGTCCTGAGTGCCTCGCACAGAGCCTGGCACACGAAATACCTGTCGAATTCATGCATGACATTTTGAGAAGCATGCAAACGTAAGATGGAGCACACACTCACGCACACACCCAAACCGGTAGCATAACAGAGGCGTGGAGAGCGGTAGATAGCACAGAGTCTGCAGGAGGAAGGCAGACCCTGCCGTGCGGAGGCTGTGTGGAGCGGGGGGCTCAGTCTAACCCCAGGTGGCAAGTCGGGTGGCTCTGGGTAGGGACTTGGAGAGCCCCGGGTTCCTGGGCCTTCCAGTTTTTCAAGACAGGAGAATACTGTGGCTGCGTGTGCTGTCCCTTCGCAGTGCCTCAGGCTCCTGAGCCTTCCCTTCCTCAGGAAGTTTTTCTGGGGAAGGAGGAACTTTGAAGATAGTGGACCCTGGGCTGCTTCTGTGTGAGGTGAGACACAGGCGGGCCAGACCCGGGGGAGAGGAATGTGCCCGGGGTCACTGAGCCACTGCGCACGAGCCTCCGAGCTGGGTGCTCCTCCTGGCTAGTGACCCCGAGCATTCCTCCTGCCCGCCCTTGGCCTGGCTCCTCATCTTCGCTGGGGGGCTACGGTGACAGTGCCTCCTCCGCTGGGTGGCCCAGAGGGCTGGTTTATGGCCATGGTGGTGCCATAAGCAAGAGTCTGTATTGCCGAGAGCTCCGGGTGCCTGTGTCATGCCTTTGTCCTGCCTCACAGGCGCTCAGGCTCCTGGTGCTCCCTCTGGCTCCCTCCGCGACGCGACTCCCTCTGTCTCAGTCCATGTTCCTTGTCTTCCTTGGGGAGAGTGAGACCTAAGCCTCGTACCGGATTAGGAGGCCAGGAGGGCTGTTCCCAAGGTGGCCACTGAGCCCCAGCTCAGAACAAGGGAGGGAGGGCAAGAGCAGCGGGTGAGCCTCTGCCCGGGGCCCCAGGTGCCTCTCCTGGCACCGAGGGCTGGGGCTTGCTGGTCGTCCTCTGAGCTCCTCCCAGCTCTGGCGATGCCGGTTCTAGGATCCTCAGCAAGCTGGGGAGGTGCTCTCTGGGAGCCGGGTGAGGAGGCTGAGAGCTGGCTGGGTGTGGACCCGGAGGCGCAGTGGAGAATGGGGTGGGTGCCACTGAAAACAGCACTGCCTGCTGCCAAGGTGTGGAACCACGTGGAGGGAGCCTGAGGCGCTGCAGCCTCTGACCCTCGGTCCACTCGCTGGGGCCGCCGCTCTTCCCTGCCATTTGCATTCAATTTTCTGCAGATCCTGTGGTCGCTTTTCAGGTGTCAGCAAATACTCAGGGAATCCCTTCCAACCCGGCACCCTCCTTTGCTTCGGGACTCCCTCCTGCCACTCACGGCAGCCTGGCGGGTTGGGGAGGAGGAGGCAGGGTGTGGTGAGCTGTGGGTGGGTCTCGGAGTCTCTACGCCCTTCCCAGGCCTGCCCAAGGTCGCCACCGCTCAGCGGCCCCTGCCACCCCTCAGCCTGTCTCCCAGGTGCTGAGGCTGCTCCTCTTCAGTGGTCCTTCTTGTGGGGAGGATGGGACTTTGAAGACGGATTTCCCGGGAACATCTCCTCCGGATCCATGATGGCCTCTGGGTGGGTGCCCAGTTCACTGTCCTCACCTTGACAGCCGCCGGCCAGTGTAGCCAGTCACCACCCGACCTCCTCCAGGGGCAGATCAGACCCAACTGGCCCCGCATCCCCCAGACTCCAGGGGCACATTCAGATCACCACGGGCTTCTCAGAAGTCCCTGAATTGGAGGGAGGAGGGGACTGAAGCCCCCAGGGTGGGAGAAGAAGGAAAAACCTGCAGCACCCCACCCAGCCTTCCCTAGGCCCTGTCCTCCCTGCACCCCAGCCTCTCCTCCCTGCCCACCCAGCCTTCCCTAAGCCCTGTCCTCCCCACCCCCCAGCCTCTCCTCCCCGCACCCCCAGCCTTCCCTAAGCCCTGTCCTCCCCGCCCCCAGCCTCTCCTCCCCGCCCCTCAGCCTCTCCTCCCTGCCCACCCAGCCTTCCCTAGGCCCTGTCCTCCCCACACCCCCCAGCCTCTCCTCCCCCCCCCCCCCCCCCCATCCTCTCCTCCCCGCACCCCCAGCCTTCCCTAAGCCCTGTCCTCCCCGCACCCCCAGCCTTCCCTAAGCCCTGTCCTCCCCGCCCCCCCAGCCTCTCCTCCCCCCCCCCCAGCCCTCCTCTCCTCCCCGCCCCCAGCCTCTCCTCCCCGCCCCCCAGCCTCTCCTCCCCGCACCCCCCCAGCCTTCCCTAAGCCCTGTCCTCCCCGCCCCCAGCCTCTCCTCCCCACCCCCCCAGCCTCTCCTCCCTGCTCCCCCCAGCCTTCCCTAAGCCCTGTCCTCCCTGCCCCCCAGCCTCTCCTCCCCCCCCCCCCCCAGCCTCTCCTCCCCCCCCCCCAGCCTTCCCTAAGCCCTGTCCTCCCCGCACCCCAGCCTCTCCTCCCCCCGCCCCCCAGCCTCTCCTCCCCCTACCCCCAGCCTCTCCTCCCCACCCCCCAGCCCCCCCCCCAGCCTCTCCTCCCCGCCCCCCCAGCCTTCCCTAAGCCCTGTCCTCCCCGCCCCCAGCCTCTCCTCCCCACCCCCCCCACCTCTCCTCCCTGCTCCCCCCAGCCTTCCCTAAGCCCTCTCCTCCCCGCTCCCCGCAGCCTTCCCTAGGCCCTGTCCTCCCAGCCTAGGGAAGCCTTGGCCCTTTCCTCCCCGGCCCCCCAGCCTTCCCTGCACCACCCTCTGTGGGTGAAGGGTTGGGTCACGGAGCCGGTTTTGCAGCCCCTTAGTGTGGCCTGCAGAGCTGGTCCTGCATCTCTCGCTGCATCTCTCGTTCCTGGCTGTTGAGACTTCTCTCAAACGCAACAGGAAAAGTTACATTTAATACCAGATATAACCAGATATGAGCACGGAATTCACACCAAGAAAGCACCAGCCCTGTGCTCTGGGCCACTCACCCTATCACAGGGCAGGTGCCCCGGATGGAGCCCCAGAGACAAGGCTAGGGTGCAATGGAAGAAGAGGGGTCAGGGCTGGGGCTGGGGCACCCGACGGAGGCAGCAGAGACCAGAGGTTTCACACAAAATGGGGCACATCTGGCTCGAATTGACAAAGCGTCATTCTGACGCACTAAAATGCAATTCTGCAAATAGATACGGAGTGCGTATCAAGGTTCTGTGGAACTCCTTAACAAGGAGACGAACACGCGGCTCTTTAGAGGGTGGGAACAAAAGGCAGACAGAGACAGGACTGCTCAGTTACACAGACGGGACATGAAACAGAAAGACCCGGGTGAGTGAGGCCACTGCCTGCAGGCTTGTCTTCTCTGCCACAGGGAGGAGGAAACCACGGCATCTTATCCGTGTTACAGGCCTGGAAGACATCGGAGCCCTTAGTTCTGCCTCTCTGAGAGCCAGATGCCCCGACCGCCATGCTAGATAGTGCCTGGCGGGACCTCAACAGGCACTCAGTGCTCCTCAGGCCACAGTTCCACGACTCTTAAGCATCTCATCTCTGCCGCTCATAGCTCTGTGTGAAGCAAATTGCTTCTAACCCCTCTGAGCCTCAGTTTCCTCATCTGCAAAATGGCCATAAGAATAACGAGGTTGGCAGGGCCTGGTGGCTCATGCCTGTAAATCCCAACACTTTGGGAGGCCGAGGTGGGCAGATATTTGAGCCCAGGAGTTCGAGACCGGCTTGGGCACACAGTGAGATCCCATCTCTACAAAAAATACAAAAATTAGTCGGACACGGTGACACACACCTGTGGTCCTAGCTACTTGCTGGGAACATGGATGGACAGATCGCTTGAACCCAGGAGGTCAAGGCTGCAGTGAGCTGTGTTTGTGCCACTGCACTCCAGCCTGGGTAACAGACTGAGATCCTGCCTCAAAAAAAAAAA